>NC_092017.1:22618181-22929431 GCF_042242105.1 Pempheris klunzingeri | reverse complement strand
CAGGGGGCTAAACATAGCAGGGACCCTAAATGAAGAGCCTTTGTTCAGCACTCACAGAGGTATGTGCCATCATGTACGGCCCTGAACTGTGACTCCAAAGTGAGGTGTTACTCTTATCGTTGGCATGAAGTCAGCACACTCGAATATGTGTCTCAGCAGCTGTTGATTACACAGCTAAGGGTCTTGGGCTGAGCATATGTATGCACGTGCATGCTTGTCTGATTATATGCATGCATGGCCGTGTGAGCATGGGCTGTCTCTGAACGGGTGCATGTGTCCTCTTGACCTCAAGATTGAACTTTGTGGCCTTGTCCCTGTAAGGCAGAAGGCCTGGCATGCTTTGCCTCTTCATGCTTGCCATAATGAGCACACTTTAGGTAGCTTGTTCATGTGTCACGTTTATTCAAGGATCCAGGGCGTCTTAATCAGTATTCTGTTTCCGATGTGCAGCTGTGCCTGCATCGCCGTGATTAGATCTGACATGCTGGAGGTTCAGTGAATTTCCTTTTGTAGCCGTACAGATATGGCACCTCAGTTTTCTGACTGCTCTTTCTCTAAGAAAAATGTAAAACTGTTTTAACAAATAGTCTAAAAATAGAAATGTTGTTAAACCACCGCACACAAAGCCCAGTCGCTGCAAGTCACTCAAGACTGTATTTCTATTAAGATGAGTTGTGTTCTCATTTCAGTCAAAATCACATTTTTCATGACCACCTTGTGGAAAGAGTTTTGGCCAGTTTCCCCAATTTGTTTAAGTAAGATCAAATATCAGAAGACCTCTGTATGGTATCAAATGTAGACTATATAACATTATTGCAGAATTAATGCTTTTTGATTGCTACTACAAGTTAAGCTGTTGCATGAATTGCGTTGATGAGTTATTATTTTTATTGTTTTGATTGTAGTGAACTCTAGTTGACATCTTTTTATTTTTTTGAGGTTATAAAACCAGTTCCTCTGACACAGGTCCGACCATGTTACAAGGTAGAACATGTATTTTTTTTGTTCTCACTGTCAACCATGGTCTCTCAGTAACCAATCAGTAATCTTCTTCTTCTTCTTCACCACCCACAAACGAGCAAGATGCCAACTGGGTAAGAACTTCCAAGTAGGTGATTGAGGGTTTATCAGCAGGGGAGCCCTTTTTTTTAATTAGAAAAAAAATCCACCTGCAAAAAGGGCAAAGTAGACCAAAGGTAGAAAATAAAAATGTTCAGAGAGGTACATCATCTGTGATGCACTGAGTGCTTCTCATCCTGCAGCGGTGGAGCAGACAGCAGAGTATTTATTGTCCTTAACTGTGCAGAATCTTCAAGAACTGCAGAGGTAGGGAGGCTTTGGATCGACGCTGCTAGAATTCCAGCAATGTTCCAGTTCAGACCTACCACCAGGAGGTTTCCTGTGTTTGTGTTTGTGTGTGTGTTGCTGGCACAGGCCGCTGGAATGGAACGATGTTTGACCAAGTGGTAACGGTGGAATTTTCTCCTCATCTGCTTTAAGCTTTCCTAAACCACCGCTGATGCTGCCAGAAACACCATCTCTAGATGATAACAAAGACTAACCAGCTGTGAAATATTCTCCCCTAAACTTAACGTAGCTCCCTCTGCATGCCTACGCACAGACAGACACGTATACACATATACACACAACCTAAGTCCCAAAGCATTCAAACCCTTATAAGGTAAAATCGCAGGTCGGTCTAGAGTGAATCTGTTTTGCAGCGTCCCGGGCGAACTTTGGTATTTGTGGCTGGGAAAAGCATCAAGTATGCAGAAAGGACATCCTTCAGTGTTTGTTTTCTCTGCTTCCCTGTATGCATCCTGTGGTTCTGACTGACTGGCTGCTGGCATTACGTAAAAGCCAGACTCCATGCTTATATATTTTTTTCCACCTCAGTTTTGGTAAATGATTCAGCAGAGCCTGACTAAATGAATGTTTTCAGAGCCTGGTTATGAGTACAAACAGCTTTCCATTTTTTTTGGCTTGGCGTGCTGATCGCTCTGAATTTTGTGGTTTGTCTATGTGTACATGCTGCACATTTTAAGCAATGTGACATTCTATCCATACGTGTGCCATTCTTCTAAGCATTTACAATTTCTGGTATTTATTTGATTAAGTATTATTTAGCGTGTGTGTGTGTGTGTGTGCATACGGTGCATACCTGAGCTCCCAACTATGTAGTTAATCATGTCCACCTATGGTCATTCAATAAACCCTGGTACAAATGGTGACTCAGGCCACAGCTATCCCACAATGCCCCCTTCTCCTCTTTTTATCACCAGCTAGTAATTATGTGCTCCAGTGAGAGGCATGCACCTCGCTCGCACACACAAACACAAACACGCGCACGCACGCACGCACTCACCTTGATTAGCAAACCTAATGGATCGCTTTGCTCTGTATTCCAAGAACATTCCATAAAGCAAAAGGCCATATAATTGCTTTCTACCGTCAGAACTGCGACAAGCATTAGCACGCTGCCGCCTCCTCTACATCCTCCCCCTCATCCTCCTCCATCTGCTGCTCCTCTGCATCCACATCTACCTGCACATCTTTCCTCTTCTAAGCCTTTTGATTCTTCGTCCTCTTGGTTTTCGATGCCGTCTTTGAATCGAGTGATTCCGTGTTTTTTGTGAATAGGGTTGTTTGTATGCAGCTTTTAGCTCACTGTGTTGCGTCTCCAGCGTACACACGCTGAGGACTTCACAATTGAGTCTCACGGCTCTCATAAATGTTCCATATAAAACTGTAGGCAGCAGTTTCCAGTAAACAAGCTCTTGCAAGCCAAGTTTTTACTGCCAGCATGAATCAGCAAAGAGATGAAATAAACCAAAACATCAAGCAACTACCAAACTGAGTCGCAATGGAGTTCATGGAGACCAAAACGGAGATAAAACGCAGCAAATATCAAAATTATATTTTACAGATCCAGTAGGACGGATAACATGCCCTGCTGTTTGAATATTATTACATATAATTTTGCAGCAGTAAGACTAAAATTTTTGAGGTTATCAAATTTAATCTGGCACAGTTGCCTCATTCGTCTGACGCAGTTCTTCAAAGGTGCAGATAGGTGCAGTGTCAGTGAGTATTTGAGTGTTGTGTGTGTGTGTGTGTGTGTGTGTGTGTGTGTGTGTGTGTGTGTGCATGTAGTACATACAAACATTTCACTCAGACGAGACGATCTTGAACCGTACAGATGCACACACCTACATTTGGCATTTGCACTTACAGAATAAACTGCACATTGGAGTGAAATCAAGCTCACATAGGAAAACATGTTGTTTTCTCTCACAAGTGCAGCCATAGTCAAGTTTGCACATAGTCATGCATTCTTTGTTAGCTTAACTTTCCATGTTGAAGCAAAGGCTCGGCCGGGGGCTATTTTCCTACCAGCTTCGCTCACCCAATGAGGTCACACCATCCAGAATCCTGGGAATGTCAAGAATGGTGAGGTTTAAGAGCTTCTGAACAGCACTATATGTTATCAGATGGAAGGAGGCTGGTTGAGAGGGGAGGTCGAAATGTGATCCACTTCTATAATGGTGAAATGAAGGAGGGGGGAGGGAGTGACACACTTCTTCACCTTATAGCTTCTTCTCTAATCTTTAATTCACCTATAGGAGATGCCAGGACAACACTTCAACACTGCTTCATTGACATTGCTGTTTTTAAAATCTGGCATTTTAAGATTATTATTATTATTATATCCTGGCACCAAAAGCAGGATTCATAACTACTCTGCATGTGCAGTTAATGTCCTAATTTAACCCCTAGATTGGATTACTGGTGAGGTCAAAAGCTGTCTGAAACTGCATCCCAGTTTCTGATGTCTGTATTCTAGTGTGAAATAGGTCATTTGGACTAATTCTGTAGATTAACACCGTGTGTGTGTGTGTGTGTGTGTTCAGCGTTTGATTGAAGTTACAGCTCAGCCCCAGTTTCAATGGGTCCTTGTTTTTGTGTGCACAAACAGTCCTGATGATGTTGTACACTATACAGTGGGGCTGCAGCCAACGGTTATTTTCATTATCAATTCACCTGCTGATTACTTTGGGAATTAACTGATTAATCGTTTGCTTTGTAAGAAAATAGTGAAAAATGCCCGTCAGCATATAATATGAACTCATATTGCTTATTTTGTCTCATACCAGCAAAACAAGCAAGTCTAAATGTCACAAAGATATTTAATTTACCATCATGCCGTGTAAGACTAAATTGGTAATCCAATTAAATTCAGTTTTTTTGATGATTGCTTAAACTATTCAGCAACTAATCATTTGTGCACTACAATACAGGTGTCAGCTATTATCACGTCTGGACTTTATAAGACTAATGACAGCCTTGTCTATTACAGTGTCTGCCCGCCAAAGTAAAAACACATTCCCCAAACCTGGCAGGTACACGGATGAGGCTGCAAATTCCATGAGAGACACACACTCACAAGAAAGATTCAACAGTGTGAAAAATATGCATTATGATAATAAGCTATCCTGTGACTCCTTTGGAGGTCTAGACTTCCACCTTGTGATTCACCTCCTGAATCATAGAATGATCAGTATGCAACACAAAACACTGAAATATGAGTATAAGGAATGTATGCACTCCCAAAGTAAAGTGTGCAATACAGCAGAACCTTGCATCACTAAAAATAAGCATGAATCTCACGAATTAGGTTTTTCATTGTTTTTTCTATCATTGAAGAATCCTCTTGACTTGAGGGTTTATTATCTATAATGAGTTCTAATCATTATGAAACCTGCCCAGTTATTTCCTGAAAGACGAGATGTCTCGTTGTCCAGATGAGCAGGGGGGGACGGGGGGGCGAGGAGGGTTGGTAGTCTGTATGTTTTTTCGACGGGGCTTAGGCGGAGATGCTTGCTATTCCCTCAAGTGTCTGGAAAGTGTGCCGTTTCCATTACAGTCTGTCTCGTTTCTGTGCAGCAGTGGCGATGTTTTTGCATGGAGGCCCGAGGGTAAGGGGCGAGCTCTGTGGCCTTGTGAGCCCGGGCCTCAGCGGTGCGAGGTAAGGGAGGGGAGTGGCTGTGGCCCTCCTAGACACACACATGGGTTACATGTGCAGCTTCAAAGACATAGCTGGACGGGCCTGACTGCTGGCAGCCTGTGATCGCTGACAGGAAAGCAGAAGGAGACTGCCAGGGGCTGGTTTCAGACTCGTTAGCTAGATGATGGAGGAATGATACGCTCGGTGTTTTGCTAGGTGGCAGAGTGACTAGGATGCTAACAGACAAGCATGGCATGGCCTAAACTCACTGTAAAGCTGCAAAAGCTGATGGAGCTGCAGATTTGGGGGTTAATTCTCTGTAGGTTCATCATACAAGCGACCGCTTTCGCATTGTTTTCACATTGTCATTCAATACGTCAGTAAAAAAAAAATGATCATAGCTACTTTAAGTAAACAATGTGTGGAGAAAAAAAAGACACTGGCTGTCTGGAACTTTGTAAGGTTTTGTTCTTTTTAGTTTGAAAGTACATGGAGGCCCCACAACCAGTAAAATCTTTTTTTATTCAGCATTTTATCATCTTAGTCATCCTCAAGCAGCTGTAGTCCACAATGATGACATCAGTCCTGAGTTTTAATAAGCTGGACCAATGGAGAATGACACACATCTTACAGTCTATCTTGGCATAGACGTATAATGATGCAGTTATGGCGTCTTTTCAGTGATACAAGGGTTTAGAATATTAACTGTAGTAAAACTGTCTGGACAGTAAATGTGTACAAGTAACTAACTGCTATCCTCCCTCCAAAACGGGCAGCGTTACACACTGACATAATGGAATCACCTGATGCTTTACTGACTGAGGGTAGAACAGTCAAATGGTTTTGTCCTAATGGGATATTTAAAAGCAATATTAACATTTTATGAGTTCAGTTGTCTCTGCTCTTTGTCTCTATCATGACACTTAGTTGGGAAACACTAATGCTTCGTTTCAGTTACAGAACCATTAAGCTCACTTTGTACCAGTGACACTTGCTTTTATTGTCTTTCCTGGCATTTCGCAACTGTGAAGTAAAAACTTGTGGATTGTCACACTATCAAAGAAAATAAAAGGTGTGCACTGCAGCCCTATTTAAGAGCTTAAATGCTCTTAAATACTTAAATACTGAAGTAGAGAATGTAGTCCTTGGGTTCAGCTTGAGTGCTCTTGATTTTGCTTTCAGCAGAGGTAGTGATCACTCTGGCCAACAGCACGGGAGTCATTTTAATTTTCTAATTTGGCTGAAGTGGTTAGTGTTCTGCAACAGAAGAAAGTGGCAGAGTCAGTTCCACGATGCCTCAATTCTCTCATTATCCCATTCATGCATTCAAAGCAAATCCCAGTGCAGTTTCTGATTTGGTTCCCGGTCACTGCTCAGTAACTGTCTTATGTGTAGTTTTGCACATCTTTACGTGAAATGTTACAAAATGATGTTGTAACTCTGACATCAGGCTGGTGCAGTCATTCACTAAATGCTACAGGGTTAGGGCGCAGTTACGTGGTGTCACTCAGGCTATTTAATGGATTCTTTAAAACACAGATAAGTTGTTGAATTTGTCCTGGAGCTCCTCTATTAGATAAAACGGTAATCTGTGGTATGCTAAACTTCCCTCTCGACACCAGAGACGACTGAAGATGCTTTTACCACCCTGGGCTTGCACTTGTGTTCTTCTGAGGTAGGTATTGATTCTGAAAGATGATGTTACAAGCTTTAGATATGCCAATGTGAAGACCAGAAGCCAAATTAAGTCAGCAAGCCAGCAGAAGAATTTCAGCCACCCTGAAAAATAAATGAAAACCACAATCCTGAGTTACTATGCAGTGTACCGTACACAGTATGTCAGCCTGTGTTCACCAAACAACTAAAAACCAACATCAAACTTCTAAATATTCACAGTAACAGCTACAGTGCAGCATTAGCTATTGGAAAACATACCTGAGACATTACAGAAGTTTACTTGTGTGCAAATTATGCCATTTCTAAAAGTAGGAAATGGCTCCCTTTTCTTGGCTTTTCTCAGCATTGTGTGCTTCTCTGTGCACGAGGCCTGCTTAGCTCTTCTAACACATCATCATGCAAAGCTAGCTACCTCACTTCAAAATCCCTCCAGTATGGTTAATTCCACATGGTTTTCTTCTATTGTACTTTAAAGGCAGATCCCTGGATCCAGCACTGCTGGTTAACATTAGCACCTGACCTCTTGTTTCATGCTGAAAGGAGGAAAAAAAATTTCTGGGAAAGCCCTTCATTAACATTTATGGGAAACCTTTTGGCCCATCTTGTTTTTTTTCCCTTGCAAGATTAAAACACATAGTCCTTTTCCTCATTTTTCCATACCAGCCCCTCCCATACATCTAACTTCACATGGCTGTTTTGGGAAATCCCTCATAATGGACAGTTAGTCTGTACTTTGCCTGGCAAACTCTGCTTTTTTCCCTTTGGGAACACATCCATTACATTCTTTGGAAATCGTGGGTGTAACCGTGTGGTATGATGGTGTTTTCTTTCTGCAGAAGGCACCGTGTTTCCATGCTCTTTTTAGTATTCTGGACAGAGCAAAGAGGAACAACTGCTGGAACACCTCAACAATGAAAAGAATGCAGATGTGAAAAGACAAACAGATTTTATTTTTTACAATCTAGACAGTATGCGTGGCTTCAAGAGGTGGTCAGATGCTGAGGTTATACAGGCACACCGCCAAAGTCAGGTTTGCTTTTTTCGCAGATATTCAGAATGTGAACAGCTTGAACAAAAACTGACAGTGTTGGAGCACACGGTGGGAGGAATTTTCTGGGGAAGAGGCCTTGTCAGTCACACTCCTCATATCCGGTGAGGTCCAGATTCTCTGACTATAACTCCTCTTATCCTGCCTCCTCACTCGTGTGGCTTTCCTGCCCTTTTAGCCGGGGGTTCCTCTCTGAGCAAGGTAGCGCCATACACTAAGAGGACTCCCTGCGTGGGAGGGAAGAGAGAGAGGGGGAAGCCTTTAACAAATACTTTGACTTTACGTGACTCACCCAAACTTCTCCGCCTTCTTATTCAACCATTCCCGTAGCTCTCTACTCCCTGCCTTGCACTGCACTCAAAGCACTAAACTTGTCTTCCTCCTCCCCTAGAAAAGGCCATGGTAGGTCAGGCTCCAGGCCACATAAATTCAGACAAACCTTCGTAGAGTGTGTTTGGTCGGACATTCTGTTCTGTGGCACACCTTGGGCCTCACAAATGTTGAAACAGCTTAAATATGTGGGAGCTCTGGGTATTTTTACTTTGACTTTCCAGGGGCCTCAACCCGTGGAACAAAAACAAACACAATGGGGATTCCTACTCAAATCATCTCAATTGAATCATCCTCTGGTACACGTGAGATGGGTGCCAAGTTTTGATTCTGTGAGGGTAATAAGAGTCAGTTAACCGCAGAGCTCGGAAAGCCTGACAGGTTATGGGAAATGACTTCTGGTGACACTCGTCAGGCATTCCACTTTCCATTCAACTTTGAGTTCCCTTTTCGGTCCTAAACCATATGGACTTCCACAAAACCTTTTTGGCAGATGTCTTCTTAAGCATATTACCGTCTTACATCAGTTCATCCTGTCAAATGTCATCCAGTGCAGTCTGATTTAATTGTTCAGCAACAGCTTCTAGAAATTTCAGGCAAGCCCACACTTTCTTCCCAACTTGTTAAAGGACCATGACACTTGTTAGCAAATTTTACTTCCTTAAACGGTTATTTCACCTATTTATTTGTTTTACTTTCTCCTCTGGAGATATTTCTTATTTGAATCAAGGGAATGTCAATGGCAGATTGTAAAGCATTACAACTGAAATTTATTTTACTTGATTTAACTCCAGTGCTATCAGGCCATTCAGATTATAATGGTTGTCCAGGTCAGGCTTCTCTGTCTGAGGTTTCCTCTGCTAAACTAATACAAAAAAGATGAGTGGAATTTTGTTCGTGGTGCTCACAGTGTTAAAGGTTACATTTGAAAAAATGCTAATGCATTTTATGCATTATGTCCCTGTTGCATAGGATACTGTTTTTATAGGGACTACTTCTTTGGTAGAATGTAGTTCCAGTGGAAACGGTAGGATCTGTAGATTGTCCGCTGTAACCTGAACATCATGTATATGCTACATTATTGCCCACCATTGATGCAGCTTTATACTTTTTAATGTGTTTTGCTACTTTTCCAGACATCCACTGGCTTCCATTTATTTCTATTCAGTATGAAAGTTGATTAACAAACTGTTGATTGAGTTTGAAAAGGATGAATGTCACTAACCCCTAATCGTTATGTTATTTGTTTAAAAAGAAAGACTTGATTTTCAGTGTGATGTAGTGCCCCACACAATCCAAGTAGGTTTCAATCAATTTGAACTTGCTCATAGATTTTAATTTGTTTTGAAATCAATAGAAACCAGTAGATGGCTTGAATTTAAATGTGTGGTGTGGCATGGCGTGGGTTGCAAAGTGCTTAGTTTTGATTTGTAGCAAATTGACGAAACCTGCAAAACCACTGGTATTGTTCTTCCTGAGTACTATAGATGCTACAGTGCTTTATGGCCTCGTGCCCACACACAGACTTTATACTTACACTGCAGCATAAGAAGTGATTGACATGCATAACATGCTCACTTTGAACTCCCAGCCTCGTCACCCTTTATAAAGACGTGGGTGGTCCTGTGTCTATCAGCCCAGGTAGGCCAAAGATGACAGCGAATTGGGTTTCCCACTTGGGTTACCCTCAACAACAAAAAAAAGGGGGGGCTGTATCATTTTATTCTCTATATGTTGTTCCCAACATGGACAACACCAACTGTTAGTGCTAGTAGGTATAATGTTGAATGATGATTTTTCACTATTTAGGCTGTTGGTGTTTTATTGCTTTGGATAATAGCATCAGGTTAATGGCTAAAAGTGTAAATCTCAGTTTATCAGAGAGGAGCTGAGGAGCTTTATAGCCTTGTTTAAAATGTTAGAGGAAAGTGGAACGACCTTTAACCAAGCTAGCACTCTGTGTTTGCATTAGGCCTCCGATCTTTGGAATATTTCACTTTCTTTCCAATTGATGTCATACAGCACAGGAAATCTTGGTCGTAAAAGCATTTTATTAGCGTGTGCTTGTCGGTGGTATAGAGCAGGGCGACCTAGCGGGCATGCAAGCTGTTCGTCCAAACAACTATTGCTGACGTCCAACAGGCCTGCGTTGCAGCAGTGCTTGTAGGGGCTGCCAAAAAGCAGCAATCCAGCATGAATTCTTGGTTGTGAGCGTAATATGTAGTAAATCTAGCCAGATTTTTACGTAGTGTAGTATGTTTGATAAGGTGTCATTTTTTTTTATCAGATAGAGGAAAGCTAGCGAGGGAAGGGTGAACTGTTATTTCTCCATGAGGTAGGCGAGTTTATTAGCTTTCCCCCCTTGTTTGGGTGTAAAGGTCCAGCCTGTGGGGGTCAAACCCAATAAACACGGAGGAGTCGGTGCCAAGTGGAGATGTATTTACTGAAGCCCCCTCTGTTTTTCCCCACGGCGGAGGCTCACGTCCATTCGTAACCAACAGCCTCCATCCTTCTGCTTTCCAACAGTTCCTAGCCTGCAGCTCTCCTGTATTTGTGGAGCCATCACAGTGAGAGGTAGGCAGCAGACACATTCTTTACAGCCCTGCTGATTGGAGTGAGCACTTTATTTGCTCTGGGACAGACTTTGGACTTGTCAAACAGACTCATATTTCTGTTTATTTTCGCAGTACTCTGCACTGCTTGTGTTGTTACAGTACAGGATGTTGCGTAAGTCACTCCTCCTTTATTGATGAGGTTTCTCAGTATTTCCCTTTTGCGTTTTCCTCCTCGTTAACTGCTTCTTACTGAATATTTGACGGTTACCGCAACTTCCCGATGCATTTGCTGTCCTGCTTAGAAATGTGCAGGGCCCTCTTTCCTGATAACGGATGATCTCAAAGGTTAAGAGTTTTATCCAAGAGTGATTCTACATGCATTATTCAACGGAAGTAATCCTTAATCTGTAATACTTTCTGAGACCCTCAGCTGTTAAAATGCTTATCAGTAACATGCTACAAATCTTTAAGGATGTGTAAGAGGTTTTATGGTCTCTTAGATTTAAGATCAATTCGGAAAATGGGACCTATATTGTCCAGTCGCATGGAGGTAGATATTGTTTTAATGTAACAACCCTTTCCACACAAATGACAGAATACTACTTCTGTTTCGTGGTAAATTCCAGAAATTATCCCAGGACCCAAATTGAGACCCATATTCATTGAAAGATTCATGATAAGAAGTAATTTTAGTGTTCTCTTTTAAATTAGATTTTCCATTTAAAATTCGATATGAAAATGTGAAGATTATGAACAGCCACTAGAGCATTGATAGAAAGCTAATTATGGACAAGTCTGTATTTCTGTTTGATTAGTCTCTACATAGTCATTCACATTTTTTTTTGTGTCATTACATGAAGGGCACTGCAGCCTTTCTCAGCACCACTTATACGCACACACATGCTTTTACAATGGTGAAAACACCCAATTTAGCCCTGATATCCTGGGAGCCCAAGTGAAAGCAGTCTGACAGTGCAGTAGGTTTGGCTGAAACAGCTCTTTTACCAAGGCAGACTGCCAGATCCTTGTGGTCGATGTGGTGGAGGGACTCCAAATCTGCTACTGTTAACTGTGCACGCCTTCACATTGACCTACTTCTCAACATTTATGTAATCCTTAAGATGATGGGGGCGATTGCAAGAGAGGGGGGATGTCATGGCTTGGTTAACCACAGGTATGTTCCAACATACACCAAGGATTTGTTTGGATAACGCAAGGACAGGCCATGGAGGGTTTGTTTTCTCTTGGCTGCTACTAAATGAGTTGTTGTCATTTCATACTTTAGTTACAGGCTGTGACAGCACTTACCCTCGCAGTACGTTCCCTTTAGGAATGTGCCCTTTGACCACCATGACAGCACACGGATTAAAGCAAGAAATATTTGCGAGTCTGAAAGTGAAGAAATGTGCACTATGTATTGAAATGAAGGCAGAGTCTGTAGCTTATTTTAGAGGAATTTATTTGTTATATATTATAAAATTCAGCAGCCCAACAGCACATGAAATGGTTTAACAAAAAAAATAGATGGTCCCTGGTTCGCAAATGCCTGTAATAAACCTGTCCAATCAAATCATTCAGCCCAATGAAATGATTGGCCAGCTGACCTGTATTTCTACCTACATACCTGCCTACCTGCCGCATTCTGCCTGGGCACTCGCTGCCCATGGCCTGAGTCTTCCAGAGCCAAATTTGCGTCCTGCAGCAGACTCTCATATGGTGAGCTAACCACAGACCATAACCATGGAGCTAACCCAGCAGCACAAAGCACACAATCTGCAGTAACTATCAGCTAAAGGTCTGTGACTGATGCCTATTTTGCTTGTCTTGTGATACGATTGTGGCATTGAATTGAAGAGGCAGTCAGTCAGCTCTTGTGCCCAGAACGAACGAGAGCCACAGAGCCGTGGTGGCGGGCAGTCTTATCATCACTATTGTGGACATCACTATTGTCCTCCAGCTGTAGTCAGGAGGTTCGCACTTGTGTGTTGTGGGGGAGTGGCTTTGGAGGAAAGCCTGAAGGGAAGGGGTGACTGGGACCTTTAAGCACTAACAGCGTCAGACTGCATGCATCCACTTGTGTGACGAGTATTTTGTGTGTCCCTTGTGATTACCTGCAAAAAATGCAGTACTGATTTCAGATAGCAGAAATTCACACTTTCATATTAATACATTTATTGTGTGCATCCCCTTTGTGTTTAATGTGCGTGTGTGTGTGTGTGTGTGTGTGTGTGTGTGTGAGCAATGGAGTGTAAGAGCTGTATGAATGTAACAATAGCCCTGTCAGAACCTCATTACAGTCTCTGTAGATTTTCTCCCTCACGGCTGCCACTTATTCCAGTCTTCAGACGCTCTTTCTAAAGAATCACACAGTGAAACAGCTGCTCATGGCAAACCTTTGACAAATCTATCATTGAGCCATTTAACCGCACTTACTCCTCTTAGCAAACAAAGGGAATCATCTCTCTTTCTTCCATGACGTCAGACACTTAATACCTGAAAGGTTCAGATAGCCTTATCCACCTAGTTTTTGTATAGGTAATGAGATTTGTCCATTTAGTTTAAATTCTACTTGGTCGGTTGCCCTGACATGCTGTCATTATTCCCTTTATGTACTCCGCTGGTCTTTCAACTTTCCTCTGCATTAAGTCCGTATCTGTTATTGTGTCTGTGATCTGTGTCCTGGGTGTCCAGCCAAAGCTTCAGCTGTGACGCACAAGACTCACCATTTGAACTTGTGCCCACACGTCAATGCAGTACAAGCTATTTGAATTTGGACGCAGCTCTTTGAATCAGTAGACTGCAAGGTTTGATTGATTATTTAGCATGAGTCCTTTCAGGTTCTAAAAGAAATCTCAAAGCTGCTCCACACAATATTTTTGTTTTTGGTTCAAATGATTTTGTGTAATGTGAAAAGGGGTCTCTCATACAGACAACCCAGCAGACAATTATCATTCTACTCTGCAGTTTTTATTCAGCTCTACAGAAATATTTAACATCTTTCAACTCATTGTTTTGGTTGTCACTTCTTCTCTTCCCCACCTACTTCGGGAATAATAGGATAATATATCAACAATATAGTGTTCAGAGCTTGTTCCATCTCACCCAAGTGGCCACTAAATAGGCTAATGCAGGTTTAAGATATTGTTTTACACAGTTTAAATGAAGTTTTAAACAAATTAATCTGAGGCAAAATTAAAGGGGAAAAAAAGCAAGTTGAGAAACTTGAGGGAAAAAAATCACACTTAAAGTCCTTGTTGTTGTCTTGACCAACCAAACTATTGCCACTGATTTCATGCTCTTTTATAAATTCACACGCTGCAGCTGATAACTGTCATTTAAAGAGGTTAACCTCCTTTGCGTGTGAGGCGCAGAGGAATGCTGTATCCCCATTATGTTGGAGCGTGGGACTCTGTTGCCTGGTGCAGGGAGGCTAGGATGACCTCCAGGAATGCTATTGTTGTGTACTCTATTCCCCCTCCAAATGCACCATGCTCTATCAGACTGATGGTCCTTTTTAGCAGAATGCGATATCCACGGGTACCAGGGGCGAGAGAAGGGAGAAGGGGTCCATAAAAAGCCCCAAATAAAAGGCTGTTCTCTCTGCTCCGTCTCCCCTGTCCTGTGCTGGAACGGCAGGAATGTGGCAGGCAGACCGACTGGATCTCAGAGCCCTCAGCCCCTAATGAATTTTAAAAGGCCTTTTTCATTCAAAGCAGGGTGCTGGCTAACAGCATGTCGCCTGGCCAAGCACTCAGGGGAAAAGGAGGAGAGAGGAGAGAAGAAGAGAGCAACATAGGAGGCTGGGAGGGAAGGAGGTGCTGGCAAAGTGAGTTGGCACCTAGGCAGGGTGGGGTATTGGATGTCCCTCACAGTGAGAGATAATAGGCCACTCTGCATGAGAAGCCACTGTAGGAGCATTCTTGACCCTGCCACGAGGGTCTAGAGAGAATAGAGGGAATGTGAGAGACAAAGAGAGAGAAAAACGGCAAAGGATGAGGGAACTCATAATGTCTGAAAGTTAAAAAGCATCCACCTGCTAAAGGAATAGTTTTAAGACATTTCAAGAAATTTGCTTTCTTGCCTGAAGTTGGATGAGAATATCAATGCCACTCATGTCTGTATGGAAAACGGCATGCAGCTATCTACAGCTAGCAGCAGTTAACATATCTTAGTAGGAACATGGGAAAAGTGAAAACTGCTAGTCCAGCTTATCATAAAGAAATAATATTGATGTCAGTTTTCTCTAATTCTTTGCAAGAAAGTGAACAAGTGTCTTTGCCAAAATGTCAATTCCCTTTAAAGGCAACCACTTTACTGATAATAAGCACTATAATTTCCACAATCCCGTAAATAGACGGGAGAAGATGTACCTGACTCCGTTATTGATGGACCTGAAAGTGGTGACCGAACCCATTGGATGGATTTAGAATATGAATCACACGAGGAAACTATGGAGCATTAACTTCATGCTTAATCTCCTCTAATTAGCAGTGTATCAGTGGGGAGCTATTTAGGACCTGTAGCGGCATGCTAATTGATTTCCTACTAAGCGGCGGCTAGCAGAGCACTGTCAATCATGATGGCAGCATTAATACTCTGATACAAGCTACAGCAAAGCATTGATTTTATTAGACCGATATGGGTGAAGTTTCTAATTGTTCTTGCAGTGTGTAAGAGGTGTCTTCTAAGTGACTTCCACTGATGCTAAACATTAGTTAGGTTTGACATTTTCCCACGTTTCAGAGTTTTTTTTTAGAACAGAGTGATCCATCCATTCAGCTGTAGTATTGTGGACAAAACATTTGTTGATGACCAGGGGTAAAAGAAAAATGAAAAAACTGATTCAAAATATAACAGCTCGAGATATTGATGATTGCAGAAGGTTATGTCAGAACCCGAACCTCGCTGAACCTTCAAGTGGATGTATTGACAGTAGGTGAAAGGTGCACTCCTGCCAAATACACACAAGCATATCAGTTTCAGCAGCAACATGCTGATGAACATCAAAATGTGCTGTCAACATCATGAAGAACGCAGACAGGAGGAGGTATGATGGTGTCAGGAGGTTTGGTTTATGTCGGGCCTTTTGGTGCCAGTTTGTAATTGTTTAAACACCGAAGACTATAGAAACATAGTAGATCAGGTACTTTATGATGATTTTCTTTTCAAATGAATTTGTTCAGCACAAACAAGATTTGCACGCACATTCTCAGAATATCTTAATAACCAGGCATCATTTGGGGTGAGATGCAGCGACATTTAGCATTTCAGTTTACCCTTTGCAGGTCCTGAGGGATGCTACTCAGTCCGAATCCTCATTGGAGGATCCGCTTAACGCAAGCTTTGGAATTCAAAATGAACCAATTCCATTTTAGCTTATTTCTCTCCGTGCTACTACCCAGAAAAATAAATGAATTTGGTCCAACAGTGCCTTAAGTTCAATGCTTACCTGTCAAATTTTCGATGTTGGCACAGGTCTGAAGCTACCCTGGGGTGTTGTGGAGTGGAGCTGATGCTCAGCAACTGCTCTAAGTCTTCACCCACAAAACTTGCCAAATCTGGAAGCCATGAAAGGAGAGCCGGCCCACACTTGGTCGTATAGTGCAAGGACACAGCTGAGTGTGTCACTCTCACCACATGTGGCCTGAAATGTTCATCAAGCCAAAACTATACATGGCGCTGATGTAAAATGTAAAAAAAAAGTTTAAGTCATGGGAAAATGATAACCCTAACTCTGGATGATACCCTGGATGTCACTTGGCTCTAAAGCCACAGATTGATATGAGATAAGGTCTGCTTTGTTAACATTTTGGCTGTGTGATTATTCTAGTTTTTCTTGCTGGATTTGGACAACAGCCTTTGTTTATATATAGTAAGTGATAAATTACAGTAAGGCTGTGATTTATCTTGGTGTTGTCAGTGTATGCCTGACCATTCACAAACTGTATATACAAGACCATTACATCACTACACTCAATCTTCTCCTCAGTGTGCAACTTTTTTTTTAGCTGGATAATCCAAACTAAAATGTGGTGACATGGTCCTTATGTAGATCTTTCTTCAGTTTATTGCAGTTCTTTTTCAACGCAGGCATCCATGCTTGGGTTTTTGACCACATCTTCTTTTCCGCGTGTGCTAAATGTACACGTCCTCTGATGTTCTCTACCACACGCACTCGACAGACAGATACCATACTGTTGTCTGTGTATGGGGGACCATTACGTTTTAAATGGTGATGGGGGGGGGTGATCTAAACACCCTTTGGGTCACATCACCTCCAGTGAAGTCAGAGGAAATGCCAGAGAGATGAGGTAAAGAGCTGCTTCATGCAGCAGATTCCCGAGAAGACGACCACTGTGATAGTGGAGGCTCCACTGTGCTGCAGACAGAAGAAGAAAGGAAAAAGCAGCGACTGATAATGATGGTGGGCGCACAGCACAGTGTGTATATTGTGTGTAGCCTCGTTGTGAAAGGTTTTTTTTAATTATACATCTCCGACAGATCTGGACGGGTATTAAATATTACGTGCCTGCTCTCTCGCTTTGTTGTGAGAATCTGGCCTTGCTGGTGGGCACAGACGTGCAGATAAGGTCTTTGCTAATACATTAACGATTTGAACTGACTGAGGTTTTCTCGCTTGCGATGGAGCGGGAATAACTTTGTGTCTCATTGCTGTGGAGTCTCAGCTGGTCACAGCAAAGACAGCATAATACATGACTTGAACAAACATCAAAAGCATCAATTCTCTCTCAACCACCTGGATTGTTTACTTCCTCACAATCTGACTCAACCTTTCATTTGCCACCCAACATAGCTATAAACCGAACTAAATGAAAAGCAGAGAGTTCTTTGGTGGTGCCTGCGCTATGCACGAACAAAAAAATGAGGGGGATTAACTGTTACCTATACTTAATATGCTGCACGCTGTTGCTGTCAAAGCTTTTAAGAGACCACTAATAAATCTGTGAACCCAGTTACTTGGAAGGACGCTGTGTTCTTCCTGGTTAACTGATGCAGAAAGATGAGCAGAATGCCTGCACTGAAGATGAAACACGGAGGAGGAAAGTTTGATTATTCTGTGGGATTCCACTGTCTTACTTCTGGAAAGGGAATAGATTGGAAAAGTGCCTTTGTGGTTGTGAGCCATTGGGTCATAAAGCCATTTAAAGAGACAGTCATCCAAACAACCAGCTGTGAAAACTAATAAATAAATAGTTGCATGTTGTTATTGAACATACACTCTGTTGCCACTTTATTAGATCTACCGGTCTGACACTAATATCTAATACAAAAGTCCTTCAATAAGCTCTACCATCACAACGGTCATAATCACTTCTCTGGTTAAGAGACGTGTTGATTTAACTATGATCTTTTTGGAGGATATCATTTGTGGTGCTGGTGCTGTTTTGCCTACCTTTACTGATATAAACAGGGTGTAACATTAATAGAAATACATGTCAGCCTAATGCAATACAATTAAACAGCACTACTAACTGCAGCTCCCAAAATGACCATAGAGTTGACGGCAGGATTGCGTCAGTTTTAACCTGGTATATCGTCTAAACTAAAGTTATAGCTCCACTGTGTATGTATTTGTGCATAAATGCATGTGTGTGTAGGCGTAAGGAAAGTACATTTGTGTATTCATGCGTGCTCATGCAGGCATTTATTGTGTTATCTGGGAAGTGCACGGCAGTCCACCTGGATGACCTCATGGTTCGGGCTTCCACAAATGAGGAGAAGCAGAAGCATCGTGTTCGCCAAAAAGCACAGTGAGCAGGCTGAGGTCATAGTGAGATAGGGCTTGTGGAAACACTGATGCTCTCGCTAACATGACTGGCCTTGGAAACTACTCCCGCAGGAACCCCAAAAACAGGACAGTAAAATCACACTGGGCGGTCAGACAGGAGAGCAGACCAGCCGATGTTCAGCCAAAAAAAGACCTGCTCTTTCCTCAGGTTTCGAGTTCAGCAGGGAAGCTGTGCAGGTGAAATGTAGATTTCCCCTAATTTTCTTTCCACGGAATGCATTTCATAATGTACGCTAATGTTATCCGGGTGGCAATCATCCTTTTACTTCCTTCCTATAAATATATGAAAGACAGATGACCCAGAACATGAGGACAGGAAGAGGCTTTTTTTAGAGTTTGTGTTGGTCCTTTACCGTACCTATTTTCCGCAGCCACTGCCTTGTAAAACTTTTAACATACTTCCTCCAAAATGACATCATTTCATGGCTCATTAAATGATGTCATCGTAACCTGTTGAAGAGAAAAGGTTTTGTTTCATTGCGCTCTATCTCAGGAATCTTGGTCCCACTAAATACCGCGCCTGACAGAAATCCAGTGAAAATCCTCGAACTGATTTTCATCATCTTGTTTACAGATGTCTGATTAGAACTGGACTGTATCATAATATTCCCGAAGATAGGAAATGCTGATGCTTTGGACCATTTGGTGGTGTAGCTAACTGAATGCCATAATAATTCAGTCTTTTGTTTGATATCCACAGATGTTTTAAGTGTATTTCTGTTTATGTCCTTGTGTTTGTACCAGACGGAGGCAATGAAAGAAGCCCTGAAGAACTTGAATCTGAACATTGTGGAAATGACTGACGAGAACGCCACACTGGATGGAGGAGATGTGCTTTTTACAGGTAAGTTATGTTCTCTCGGTCACTGTATTTCACTGAACACCTAAAATTACACCAACCATTACATCAAAGACTAACCGGAGGCCACCCGCATATGGGGAAAAAAAAAAGAAGCTTTTACTTACCATTTACTTACTACCATTGTTACTGTGGGTTTTCTATAAATTCATGCAGTTTACATCTTATAGTTGCATAAAATAGCTGCAGAGAAGCTCTAAAAGCCGTTCAATAGCTCTAATCCAAGATCCCAATAGATCACACTGTTTTTATTGGGATGAGCACATCACAAAGGGAAATAAACAGTGATTAAATGTACAGATGAAACTATGAAGTTTAGATAACATTGGCTTTTGCATCTAGCTGGAGATGAAGCGCCATGTTGCCTGTGCCGGTTTGTACTGGGTACAAACGTGGAAACACGCCAGCCTAAAAGCGCCATGGGGTCATTAAGGTCTTTTCTCCTCGTTTCATGTGAATGTTACATCTTACAAAAAACTTTTACATGCTTGGATGCTCTTAGTTTGATTTCCAGTATGGCAGTCAGTGAGCAGACAGATAAGCACAATTTTTGGCTTAAAACTGTACAGTAAGTCTCAGGTTCTCATAAGCAGCTTAAGAAGAACTTTTTCCGAAGGAGTCTGTGATTTTCCACATTGTTCATGTGCATGTTTCTGATTGAGTCTGATAAAATTGTACAAGAGGGTGTTTTGTGTTGTGGTCTTTCACAACCCCTATTTTAATGTGTTATTTCCTACATAATACACTTGAACTTGGGTTTTACTGTAACCCATTACCTTCATATAAGAACTATGTTTGCACTTGTTGTAGTTGAGTACAAATAAGAGGCTGTAATTGTGAGTATGTACTTTTGCAGTTTCAGCTCATACAAGCTTTAGTGAGAAGATTATTGTGTGTCTGCAAGTTCATGGCGGGATTCTTCATATAAATATTCCTCTGTGCGACCTCGATAACCTGGTGCTTCAGCGCACTGAGCAGAATTTTCCTCGAAAAATGATAATTTGCAAACTTGCTGTGTACCATATGGTCAAATCAAATCAGACTACCTCCAGCCTCTCACCACGGGCCTCTCAGTTGTCTGGCATCAGCTAATAAACCTGATGAGGGCAGGGAATCAAGAGCATGGTGGTCTTCAGTAGATCTTCTGTACATTCTGTTACAGTCGTGTGGTAAGTTAAAATGTGGGTCAGTGTCTTATACATTGCACAGGCCACTAGGAAAAAAGCATAGTACACTTAATTGGATTTCTAGACACTGGCTTTGTGCTCTCGTTCCTTCCAGCTGAAATCGGTTTCACATGGCAGGGCTAGAAACATTTCCTGTTGGCACGGCCCCGGCTAATGGCTCATTTTGTAAAGGCTCAGCAGCTACATTAGGAGCCCATCCCTGAGCTCACTGTGCTGCTGCAGCCTTGCCAAGCATTCAGAGCTCTGTCTGTTTGTGCCCTACCATACTGACCACAGTTGGCCTTTCTCGCAGGCATGCATGAAGTACACACTGTGGTGACTGCAGTGTTCAGCTGCTGAAGCTCCACAGGCTCACTGTACTGCTGGTGGTCAAGATTTTTAGACTTAATCATTTCACAGATTTTAAAACTTTTCAGACGTCTGATCTTTAAGACAAGTATTGTTGCTTATTGATTATGTATATATTTATTAATCATTCATGTATATAGTTTTTTTTTTACAATTATAGGCTTTGATTGTTTTTAGTATTGTGATTCAAGACCTTTTCCTGTCTTTTCCAATATATTGATTGTGTATCTGTTGATCTGGGTGCCAATCAGCTGCTTATAGTCGCCCCTACAGGTGTGAATAAAGTTGTGCTGAACTGAATTGATATTTGCTCATTTCATTGATGTCCGATTCTGATTCTTCAGGTCGAGAGTTCTTTGTGGGGCTTTCCAAACGGACCAATCAGAGAGGAGCAGAAATCCTAGCAGATGCCTTTAAGGTGAGTTTAAATGGTGCATTGGTGTGTGACCGAATCACCGCTAATAGTTAACTAAAGGTACCTTGTTTGACACTGACTGAAGTAAGAGTGCATGTGATCCATTACATAGCTTACATATATTTGTCCAAAAGTTAAGTATCTGAATTCAAATGTACATGAAACTGTATTCATTTATATTTTTAGCCACTTTGGCGTAACAAGCTGTAAACACAACAATGACATATTGGCACCTTATAAAGTTGGCTTGGCAAACACGCTAGCCAACAGCTGCCTATTTACACATCCAGCATACAAAGAGCAACTTTAACATTTATTTGAAGTCGTGTTTCTGGTCACGTCCAATATTCACTCTCTTTTGATCTCTATTTTGGTTTCCACCCAATGGTGAGAGAAATATCTGATTCTTTAGCTGCTAAATGCTCCACTTTGTTCACCGGATGGTCGCTCATTTTGTCTGTCTGCTGTTTGTTGCTAATAGGCAACATAGTGTGGGTTTTTTAGACATAGTGGGTTTTTAGAAAATGGCGTTGATGAGAGCAGTTAGGGTGAACCGAAACAGTAAAGTTGCGAAAAAACAATGGGCTGAAAAACTCTATAAAGCTCCATAGAGATGAGGGGAACTACAGAGTGGGGTTTATATTACTATGCTGGTTTTTCCACTACAAGCTCATTTTTCCCAGTACACGTCTGACCCAAAAATATTGATAAAAATAATAGAGCAGCTTTCTGTTTTTGTCACTTTTCTGTATGAGAATGGATGAAATGTTGAGCGGAAGTACCCGTCTCTTAATATAAAAGCACCAGTGTGCCCTCTTAAGTCTCTTAAATGGTCCCTAAACACAAGCCTACTATGAGCAATCAGACATCGCAAACAAGAAAGGAAGAGATAAATCTGTTATCAATCATAAAAGCTTTGGGCCAGCATCATCGCTCCATTCATCTTGCCTTTATCATTCTGCTCTGTCGCCCCCCTTTCTCTCTAATGCCATTTCTCCCTCTATCCATCTCTGCCTCACTCAGCCTCCTTCTCTGTATCTATTATATCTACCCTCCATCCATGCATCCCACCTCTGCCTGGTTTTCTTGCCTACACTGACTTTTGGCTTTGGTTGTCCAACTTCCATTCTGTTGCAAGGCTACACTGTTTTTATGGGACATGTAAACATGAGCTGTTGCAAGGAGATGTGGAAACCTTTTCACACATCGTATTGTATATGCACTGTATATATTGGTACACTGATGATGTAACGCACCGCAACACTTTTAAAAGCTGGCAGCTTCATTTCAGATTCAAATATTCAAGCTGGCATTCAAACATTATCATATATTTATATATACAGTAACTCTGTACACTGTGGAGGCAACAAAACTAGCCCGGGAGGTTAAACGTATCACATCGACATAAAAGTGAACCACAAAGATAAATATCTGTACAGGGAGCAGTTTAAACATATTTCTGCTTTGTTATTTGGCACCACTGAAGTGGAGCATTTATGTGGATTATTTATTTGACAGATGTAGCTGCAAAGACTCCCAGTGGCAATTATTAGTGAGTGCCCGGGTCCAGGCCCGGCAGGCTTCGTGCCATTTTTAATCAGCTATCGATGCAAACCCCTGCAACACCTCTGTCCACAGTAATTAACCAAGGAGTTGATGAGACGGATTAAAAACTTGATTTGGGAGGGCAAACATCTCTCTCCTGAAATATTTTCTGACCAATTTCATCTTGTGCTATTATCAGTTAATTGAATTAACCTCCCTATAAATAACTGCTGTGCTTATAGATTATTGGGGGTCTTGGGTGGGCAGGGCAGGTAAGTCAGAAAGTATTGAGAGACAGACTCGATATACTAAAATATAAATCGCCTTATCCTTAAAGTAAAAGGCAACAGCAAGTGTATAAGCCAAGACTGTGACTCTTTTCAACCCTCACTGAACCCTTTCTGACTAATTTTCATGTGCTGGGGCCCTAATTGCCACAACTGAATCACCACTAACAATTATCACTCACATATGACACATATGTGAGTGATAATTGCGGCCTACAAGCAGGGTCAGAGTGGTCACAATCACAGTACTTCATACTGCAGGTGTGTGTGTATCGTGTTTGGATTTACGCTGAGAGACTAAAACGAAAGGGAAAAGCCGAGTGACTCACAACCTCAGAGGTCGCTCATGGCACTCAGAGTTCAGCACGTTACAGTAACTGGATTGGCCTCATTCCTGTGCTTCCATCTTCCCATCTGTATCTGATTTGGATTCCTCATTACAGATTCCTCTGTGTTTTCTGTTATCTTTGATAAAACAGAACTTAATGATGCGTCTCTGGCAAATGACACTAGGAAAAAATCGCTTGAGCGTCCATTATTGTTTTTTCCATTTTTTATCAGATTGATTCCTCCTATCACTGTTGTTTTTTCCTTTCATTATCAAATTAAGCATCATTTTGTTGCCAGGTTTGTTTAGCACTCAACAACTGCATACAGATGTTGAAGTTTTTTTCCTTACGGTCCTTGCAAAGGTCAGAATAGATGGTATGTTGATTGAATGAGTTTCTTTGGGGAAAAAGTAAGCTAAGAGGTGTTGACTCAGAAGTTGAACCGATATGACCTAGACACAACTGAGGGCCTTAGCAGTGAAGCTCAGTCTGCCATCCTCAGGGTCAGTAAATGGGGTCTTTTCAAGTCACAGCCTGGCAACATGTCAACCTGTTAATGCTGATGAAAAGCAACTCTGTCTCTCTTTGAAGTCCCATGAGGATTTAACTTGATAAGGGGAAAAGTATGCGTGGTATTTCTAATTTTACACTGAAACAAAACTTCCTGTTCATTGATACGCAGTGAGGAAAGATTACACAATTCAGATTACACAATTCCCAGTTGTCGCTTTTGAATCTTCTAAACAAGAGCCAAGGAAAGAGTGCAGGAAAACGTTAATGATGGAGTAATTTAATGTTTGCTGTTAGTCAGTCACAATAACTATTTAAGCTAATCATGGCACTTTTAATTGAGCTAATGATGCAGTGCAAATATTGATCTGAAAAGCGTTAATGCATACCTGAATGGAAAATCTCAACGATGGAAATGTACACAATACTTCATGTGTTTTTTTTTTTTTTTTTAAGCTAAGGGCTATAAAAACCCATTCAAAACATATTATGTGATTAAGAAAACACATGGATGTCAGTCGGAGGTTATTTTCTTAGGCGCAAACCAAAATTTATACGGTCATATAAATGTATTCACATAGATTCAGGAAGGAAAAGGTCTTGGAAAATGAGTTTTAAGTCTCATATCCTATCATAATTCAAGTTGCAGCTCGGTATCACTCCAAGGTTTACAAATCTCTGTAGGACTCGGCTTCGGCTTTTGCAGTTCTCAGCAGGCTTACGGTGTGTCTAACTGTCACAGACTGTGAGTCCACCTATCAAATGCTTAATCACTCAACTTGAAATTGGGAAATTCTTCCAGTCCAGTAAATCAGCAAATTCAAAACAAAACAAAGTCGGTGGTAAAATGATGTTGTTTCAGCAGGGTGTACTATGCTATAATTCTTCAAATATGGACACCAGGCTTTAATTCTTCCAATGGTTTCAACTGGCATCTTAATGAAGGGGTCAGTCCAAAATCAGCTGATGAAGGCTAAAAGTAAATAAAACACTCCAGGCCCCTATACAGTACTGTGGAAGTGATCCTGTGCTGCACTAATATGGACCATATATCAATCAATATGGCTCAATGCTGCTTTTATCCTCCATCTAAAAAGTTTAGAGGTTAAAAGGGCCTGAAAACTTATTTTCTTTTGAGCAGTGGAGTCCAACGTGAACACTAAATTTTCTTCCACGCCTGAAAGAGCCTATGGGCATTTTTCCATGAGAGATTTGTCTTTGACTTGATTGTTTTTGTCCTTGATTTTCTCACCGGTTTCAAGTGGGCAGGGCTCAGTAGAAAGATGTGATGTCATGTATCCCCATGCACCAATCAGAGTTAAGCAACATTTCAAACAAAATGTGACAACAGCTGCAGTGTTGTTTCCTCATGTTGCCAGTCTCCTCTCAATGAAATGTGATCAAACCACATCCACAAAGTGATGAATTAAGCAGATTAGCTGCTTCATTAACTGAGATTTTCACTGTTACAATAATTAAAAACTAACTAATGGAGTTTTTTTTTTTCTCCAATCTTTAACTTAGCTTGTTGCGCATTTAGTCTTGAGTAGTTCATGTTAAAGATTAAAGAAAAATGGTTTAAGCTTTTAAGATCTTGAGTTTTTATGGGCTTTAAAGGTATATGAATCTAAAATCAAGTGTTAACATTACCTGTTGTTTTACATTATTATGACATTTGGTGTGCAACATCCTGCAGCCAGAGGAAACCTCTCCGATCACGCTCCTACAAATTGCACTGTAATAGCCCCGTGAGGCTGAATAACATCATCTCCCAGACAGTCCTGCTGTTTCCGCCCCCGAGCTGCCCACTTCTTCATTTTAAAGGCCACTTTAGACCCAGTTTAACGATACTGCACAAACCACTACAGTGCTCTTTGAATTTTTTTTTTATAAAAACAATATATCACATCATTTCACTTACACTGACTGGAGCTGTGGTGCTTTGCTGTCATTTCAAAGGATTGTAAAGCTTTGTCACTTACAATCCAATCCAACCTTTGAAGATTATCTCATTACAATTAAACCATGTATAAATTTGAATAAATGAGGATGCTTAATATTGTATATCTATCCAGGTCATTGTAGACAATATTATACTACATCTTCTATATTGAGTTATGATACTGTTTTTCTTCAAAAGGTTTGCCCCCCTTTGCAAATTCAGTAGAGAACTACCTACATTAAAATTACAAGTGTGAGGACACCGTATGCCAGCAGATGTACAGAAGAGGCTCTTAATGTTGACACCACGAACCCAAAGTGATTTAAAATGATGGTTGCTCAACAGTCACAGAGAGCTGTCATTAATTTCAATCATTTTTTTTTATTGCCTGGGCCTGTCATATCTTTATGAAGCTTATCATTTTCAGTTTTTGCTTCAACTAATTGGATTGTGTTTGGCAGGACTACGCTGTGTCGACCGTGCCTGTGCTGGAAGGGCTGCACCTGAAGAGCTTCTGCAGTATGGGCGGACCAGGACTCATTATTATCGGCTCCAGCGAACCAGCACAGAAAGCCCTCAAAGTATGGATTTGTGTTTGTGTGTGTTGAATGTGCAGCGAAAGCATCATCCCCTTGCTATGCTTCCCCCAGCTGTAGTCATGGAAACCATTGAATGAATGTAATGGCATTGTTTTTATAACTGTGACGCACATTGACGCAGCTGATTCTTTTTCTTTTTTTCTTCTTTGGTTGACTCTTTGCTGTTGGTATGAACAGCCCTGTCTTTTTTTCCCCTCCCGTTCTGCAAAGTATTCAACAAGAATAACACTACAAGACAGGACATCACACATGTTGATTCAAAGCAGATTTCTATACTTGCAGGGTGATTGCTGCTTCCCACTGCAAGCACATTGAAACCACCTGTCACCTTAATCCTTCCTCATTAATTCATATTCTCAGCTAATCTGAGGGGATTGCCCCTGGCGCTCACACTCACAGCTTCAATTACAAATGCATTGTCCTTCCATTAAATGGCTTAAGCTCATTACTGTGTAAACGGCTTCCGAATCGATCGAGCTCCATCGCAACTTTAGCTCTCAAAAAATAAACCCGGGGGATGCTGAAGGTCTCAGCGTGAACTAGAGGCAGCTGACACCCTGACAGAGAGAGATTAGTTGTTTTCATAAAAATACATCTCAGCCCATTCCTCTCATGGAATTATCCCCAAACTTCTGTGTGTGGATTTTTTTTTATGACGGCTCACTGAAATACGACGGAATATGTAATGTATTTACACAGCGTACGCACTCATGCCGTGTGTATATATAATTACATAAGCATGAAGACGTGCATCCAAACTCATACACACTCCCTGGCAGGACTTTTCACGCCTCCTAGTATGATATCTCCCCCTACTGGCCCGACCCTACACAAGGTTACTTTAAGTCAAGTACAAGTCTGTGAATCTTTGGGGCAATTAAAAAAAAAAAAACCAGTCCATCAGACAGCACATCCTAATGAAGCAAAGCACTTGGGGGAGCACAAGGTCGGCATTGTTGGTTTTGTATGCATGTTTGCGTTGCTAAAGAGTACAGAGGAAGTGAAGAATCTATGCATAAACACTTGCTAATTGATTTTATATTCCAGCATCAACTAATTAAGATTCCTGCCTGTTTGATCACCCCAGTAATTAGCTACTGGAGCGAGGAGTGGCCGTTAGCGAGACTTAATGACAGAATGTTCGCTCTCTAATTATGGCTTACGTCACCCTGTCTTGCAGCAATTAGCTCCCGTTTTTAAAGGACTTTTAACGACCCTGGATTTGTAATTAGGTAATGTTCTCTTTGTGGGGGGAGTGAGATCTCATGAATGCTGGTTTAATGAATTCAAAGTGCTTGTTTTGGATGTTGATGCAACTCTTATGGCAGTAAGGCTCCTTGTCTGTGTACCCTTGGACAAAGACACTTTGTACAAATTAATGTTGGAGCCCGACTAATTCAGTTTGTCTTTAGGGAGCTAGATTTTGCTGCTTTAAGACATTCACTTAAAAAAGAAAACAGAGGAAGAGCAGAGCTGTTTGCAATATGGGTTGAAGTGGGTCTATTAATGTATATCTCACTGAATAAGGCTCTTCATTTTTAGTCTGTTTTGCAGTTTAGCTCTGTCTTTATCTTGAGATTTCTCAGAATGTGTATACGAGAAGGCCAGGTGTACTCTCCTGTCTGTGTTTAGCTCTCCCAAGGATGAGAATACATGTTGACCGAATGGGTTTCGTCACCCATCTGCTGCTGTCACTGCCAAGCTTCACTCATGAAGTCATCATCCTGAAATACTGCCCCTGTCAGAGGCTGCGGCACCCACTCCCTGTTCTCGCACACACTCCTCCCTCCCTATAACGGACTTTTGCGGGGAAGGCTCTAGCTCAGCAGTCACCCCTTTAGTCAGCCCTGTTTGATTCATGAGGTCATTACACTCTACTGGTCAGGGTTTGGATCTTCGCTTCAAGGATGTTTACACGCTGAGGTTTCATAGATAATGAGCTGCCGACGTGGTGAAGGTTGTATTCAGCACTTGTTTCGTGACCAAATCCCGATCGCAAACTCGCTCATATACACAAGTTACCAAAATTACCAACTGAAGGGTCATCTAGCGTGTTCAGCATTAGGTTTCCTTGCCTTTCGATGTCAAAGTCCTTCAGCTGCATTGTCAGGTGGCAGCAGCTGATACCACATTTTAGCTTACAGATGTAGGTCGCTGAACTGTCGCCTTGTTTCTTCCTTTGGTAATAATCGAACCGGACCCAGAGTCTATAGCCTCGCTAATGGCTGTACTGAGGCACAGTGGTGCTTTGAGCTAAATGCTAACATAAGCATGCAAGCATACAAACCCTCTGTCCTTAGAAACTCAAGGAGATGAGGAAAACTCCTCCAAATCCCTTATAACGGGGAAGAATGGTGCCACATCACCTGCTGTCCACCACTGAGACCTGAAATAGGACTGGCCAGACAGACTTAAGTATTAAGTTAAGAAATGTGATGCTCATCATCTTCCATTGGAGACGTTAGGGTTAGGTTAGCAATAAACACTCCATATCGACCTATAATATTTGAGTGAAATGTGTGTCAAAGTGTAATAACAAACATTTATTGCACATCAACAGGAAGCAATTTCAGTTTCAGCACCCCTCTAGAGTTGGATGCAGCCTCAGGTAGGATTTGTCTTGCACACACTGCTGCTGTTCATCAGTAAAAAGAAGCATTGTAAAAAAAATTTAAAGGCTTCTTGGGAAGGATTACTGCAATGAGCATTATACATATTCATACCAGGAGCCAAAATGCAGATTATGCTGATGACTGCGGTGGATGGCATCTGGTCCAGTAAATTGTCAGTGTTTTTGTTAACTGGTCAAGATTGTCATCGCCCAGAGGGGATTTTATTACCTTCCAGTAAACATTTTGTCTTTGCAGCTCTGACTGAGCACATTCTGCTGCCCAGTTACCACTCGGTGTATTAACTGAACCTCAGCCACTGTCCAGAAGTGAGCTGCTGCTGATCTGCTGGCTCTATGTCTGGTCGAGGGACAGGATGACTATGTAGAAGCTTTGGTTTTCCTTATTGCTCTTAAAACACGTGAAAAGGATGCAATCGGAGGCATCGGCATGACTTCAGGTGGACAAACTGATGCTTCTGAGACTCTAATTTAAGAACTATTTAAAACGTATCAAGATAACTTTCTCTTTAAATATTATTTTAATTATATTTATTATTTGGATAAACTGAAAGATCTTCATCTTCTACATGAGCTAGTAATCTGGCTTTAAAGTATATTGTGTGATTGCATCCACTGACAATGAACAGAGAACCAGCCGACAGGTGAACTTCCTAAGGATTTCATTGCGCTACATCTGTTCTTCTGCTGTGCGACATTTTCCTTTTTATTGAGAAAATGAGATGTTTTAGAGAGACGGAGAGCAAAGCAGGAACAACTGTGATCTTTGGTGGAGCCGACGCGTATTCTCCCCTCTACCACTCTTAATCCCCCCGTGTGTGAGAGACGGCGTTGGCGGTCATGCACATGGACAGTGTTTTCATTTAGGGCTCACCTAACACACCCACAAGTGACCTGGGAATGTGTCTGGCCCGGCTACACACACACACACACACACACACACGTATGCGCACAGGCTGCTTGGACTCCGCCCTGCAGCCCTGCAGTGTCAGCTCCTAAAGTTACTTTGATTTATCTTGCAATGTCAGTCATTTGCAGGGCCTGTTCATTTACTGTTTGTTCATCAGCTTACATTCACCACTGTACTAGTGTGTAAGAGTACTACCCAGAAACCACTACTCTATTTAACAATGAGTCCAGTCCTCATTCCTTGGTTTTCTATTTAATGATTGGACTGATTGGACTGCTTATTCTAACCACACAATTGTTCTTTTATTTATTCCAAACAAGCACTTTTGCTGCTGCCAGGAACATAAAATGTGTCACTTCCCCTGTGCTGAACAGATTTTCCCAGGAAAGCCCTGACAAAGTACTTAGAACAGCACATTTGCTTTTGGGTTGGATCAGCTGGCAATAGACGTCTATTTACAGGACAATAAGTCATTTTTTTCAGGGTGTGTGTGCATATTTAACTTATCATGCAAGTGATATAATGCAAAGTAATCCATATTTGTGTACAACTCACTGGGGAAAAGGTCTTTCCCGTCCCAGTAAACGCCCTGGCCCTCCCTGTTGAAGCAGACCAAGCCAGTGGGAACTGAAATGAAAACATCTTCAGCCACGAAATCCATTGTGCTCACAGACCGCTCGTTTTCCTCCAACACTTTGCAGTTATGTCATTACACTCACTCACAGCCACTCCTACACATCCATATGTGCGTCAAGCAGACGTCACACATTGTGGTTGCAGTGCAGTCCCATACGTAACAGTTTACTGAAGTTCATGCACAGTTTAGTGAATTTACACTTCTTTTTCATAATTTGACGTTTTGATGATGACCGTTTTTAACTTCTAATCATCAGCAAACACCTAACTCATCACCTAACTCATCACCTAACTCATCACCTAACTCGTCCTGCCCATTATTAAAGACAAAATATGATGACAGACAGATGAGCAGTAGAAATGCAAGGAGACAGATGAGGTCTAAATCTGGTGAAAATGTCATTTCTCAAAATACCTTTTCTGGATGTTGACGTTTTGGATTTTTTTTTTCTTTTACTCGCTTTCCACCCCCCCCTCCTCTTCTCGTCTCTGAGGTATCCGTCCGCAGATGTTCTGCTCATAAACATTAAGAGGCACCTGCCTCTCCTCTGGTCATAACATCCTCACCCCCGACTTCCACTTGGCAGCATGGGCGTCTTCTCAGCCTGTCTCCCCCCACCGCCTGTCCTACCTTCAACTCCTTCAGATTACATAAATAACATGACATCTGCTGAGAAAGAATGTCTGTCTGCTCCTGTGTTCTCCATTAAGCCCCCCCCCCCAGACCCAAAGAGTGGTTTGGCCAGCAGAAAGATTCTGCCTTTGGTATGGTGTCCTTGCTTCTGACTCAAGGTCTCTGATAGTATGTCTGTCAAGTGGACTCCACTCAGCCTGTTGTTTGTTTCCCCTCAACATCTATTTCATGTCTGTCTCTTATCTGTGTCTGTAGATCATGCAACAAATGAGTGACCATCGCTACGACAAACTGACGGTGCCTGATGACCTCGCTGCTAACTGCATCTACATGAACCTACCTAATAAGGGACATGTGCTTCTGCACTGCACATCAGAGGAGTATCCAGAGAGCGCTACGGTAATGCTCGGCTCATCCCACATCCACACACACAGTCATTTACGGTCGTGAGGTTACACCTTTGGGAGGAAGAAACATCGTCGGGACGGCCAGACTGGTTTAGTGGCTTAACTTTAAAGATCACTTGCCTTTGTTGCTCTCCATCCTGCCCAGACCTCTGAGACAAACAACTGGCTGGAGAGGAAAACCTGCAGAATCTATGAGGTGGTTTTACACAGACCACTACTGGTGAACCACAGGCAACACAGTGTTTTTTTTAACAAAGGAACCTGTAGTTTTATGTGAAGTGACCTTTTGTGGACATGACTCCGACTACAGACTAGGAGCCAGAGAAATTGGAGTGGTAGGAAAAACAATCTTGGGTGTTTTTTCCCCCTCAGAATCATAAAAAAGCTGCTAAAATCAACTTTTCTATATTCACAATGGATCAAACAATTGTGTTTGTGAAAGCGGTCTCATGTCGAACTCATAGAAGTCTCACGGACTCTGCAGCGCCGCAGAGCATTTTAGAATCTTTCAGTTCATTGTTTTGATTTTACAGCACGCAATTTTACCATTTTAGATCAGTCTCACTGATCTCATCGGTGTCGTTTCCAGATGCAGCAGCAGCTGTTGTCAGATAAAACAACTCCCACTCCACCCTTTGTTAAACCCCAAAGTAAGCGTTCTGCCGACCGTTAGATATTAGAAGGTATCAGCTAGCCGGTTACCACTGTGGAGCATTTAGCAGCTACAAAGCCACATATTTCACTCAGGAGTTGTTTGAGACCAAACCAGAGCTAAAAGGAAAGTGAAAATTGGACTTGCATATGTCAGGTGAACGCATCATGGATGCTAATGCAGCTTCTTATCTGCAGGATGTGTAAATAAGTCAAGGTTTGACATACTATCGCCTTATAAAGTTGATATAGCAAGCATGTTAACATGCAGCGTTGGAGGATTGAGGTTTGAGAGCTGCCTTAAGAACATACAGCATGTGCTATGTGTTAAACTGTTCACTGCTGTATGCTGGCTCGCCGTACCTGGACCGAACTCCTGTCCAAGAGTGTCTCACAGCAATACACTCCACATATAATCATCACCTCTCCTTCTGATATACAGTGACCTACTTGCAAACACTGTGAAGACGTGCCGTTCACTCACAACACTTACATGTTGTTTTCCACAGCAGCTCACCGTGAATGATGTGTTATTATCTCACTTTGTCTGTTGGGGTTTGGAAATGCTGAGCAGTGGCTGTGTTATTTAGATGCTTTGGGGTCACTCCACATCACAGCAAGTCAAAAGGATTCTTACACGATCTAACCCAGCAACCTACAATCTGCAGAGACAGTGCTCAGACCTCAAAATGTACTCTGTGGTTAAAACCCCAACCTCCGCCAGCTATTTTTAGAAGGAAGAATTCACAAAATTATGCGTCTTTGGACTTACATCCACAGCAAAGGCTCAGTTTTTTCCAGGAAGATTAACTAAGGCTATTCAACTTGAGCATAATAAAAGTCTATTTGTGTATGTCATGCTTCCTGCTTTGGTAGCACCTTTTTAACGGATCATTTGTAGCAATATTTGAGAAATGTATGTTTGTTCCATGATCCAGTTTCCTTTGAAAATGTTCAAACCCACCAGAAATTGGCCAAGAACCCAAACCTTGGTCCAAACCTGTGTTTAAGAAATTGTAGCTTGAAGAAAGTGGAAAAAATATAAGACATAACAGCAGCAGTAAGTCAGCAGGGATATTTTTCAGACTTGCCTTGTTATGCAGTCACTGTACAGTTGGTACTTGTTTCCTAAGGGAACTTGTTGCTTCCTTCTCCATAGAGATCTACTGTAGAGATTTCTCAGCACAATTACAGACACTGTAAGATTTCTGCTGCTTTGTAACTCTAAACATTGTCTGTCCTAATCTCCGGCCTATTTTTAGTTCGCTCATGAAGTTACATAAGAGTTCCACATTAACAAAGGCAGAGGGTCATGAGAGAGGATTGGTGGGGTCGGAGGGGGCGGAGACGGGGCATCTTTAATGGTTAGCAGTGGCGACGGCTCGGTTTGGAGATAAAGAAACTAAGCAGACAAAAGGCTTAGTGAAAAATAGCAACCCCTACTGTGTGGGACCATGCCACCCTCCGACCCAACATATAAATCTCAACCACAGTAATGAGAAGTCGGCTGGAAATATTCAAAAAGAGACACTTTGGAGGTGGAGATGCTGTAAACGGCAGGGGGGTTACTGATGTTGTTTTGGGGGAGTTACATAAAAGCACATACTTCCCTGAATTGACCCTCTGATCATATGGTCTAGACATTTTGTGGATGGCAGTGTCACTCACTCACTCACTCAGCTGGTTCAGACTGAAATATCTCAACACGTCTTGGCTGGATTGCCAGATAGATATTCATATTCCCCAGAGGATTAATTCAACTTTTCCTCTCGTGTCACCGTGAAGTTTACATGTTTTGTTTATCAGTGAAATGTTTCCAAAACTACTGGACTGGTTGCCATGAAACTTGGTGCACACGTTCATGATGCCCAGAGGATAAATTCTAATGCGGTTGGTGATCCTCCACTTTCATCTAGTGCCGTCCTGAGGATGACATTTGTCGTCCTACGAGGTAATGGAGCATGCATGGAGTAAGATGACCTATTACTATTGGATGCATTTCCATAAAATTCATCTTCCCCTCAGGATGAACTGCGTATCTAATAGTTTTTTCAGTTTGAAGTGGTGTAATGGTGTTACAGAAGAGTGTGATGCTGCAGTGCCGTTTAAATTACTTAAGTGGGGCTGACTTGGACTCTTGCCCACATTACACAAGACGTCTTGGGTAGGAAAGAATCAGGAGTTATAAGGCATGTGAATGTGGTAGCTTTAAACATGGTGATTGGATCGCCAGAGGCTTTGTCAGCCATATTGCATCATGAGATAAGAATTTGTTTAGTTGGTCCCAATAGCTGTGCCGCAAGGCCTCACTCAGTATCACAGCAGGGTTGAGGTGAAGGTTTAAAGAGAAAAATATCCTGGTTTGGAAGTCTAGTAGGAAAACACTAGTTTTCTTCTGGAAAATGTCCACAGAGTGACACACAGCTTTACGAGGGTCTTTTGAGAATGTCGTAATAGTTTTCACTCCCATACATGTGTACATATGTATATATGTATGTGTGTGTATATATATACATTATTTTTTTTACCAGGAGACCAGGAAACCTTCACAAATGCTTGTTCTCCTACTTCACATTTTGTGTGTCTGCAGGGTTTTTTTTTTATATCACAGAACATTACAAGTTGACAAGTAGAGTAAACAAACTTAAGTGTTGCATAAGTTCCCCCTTTCAGTTTAATTACACTACTTCCAGTTGAGCTGTGCTTCAGCCTTTTCTGAAGAGCTCGTTGTAATGCTGGCTGGACAGTACCTGTAACACTGGCTCACAGATCTGGTACCCAAGGGTGGGAGGTAGCTGTTGCCATGACAATATCTATTTTGGATTTGATTTTATTCTTTAAAGCAGGTTCTTGATTACCAGATCTATCCTAACATGGACATAAATCTGTTGAATTTTAGCTGACAGCATTTTGGAAGGATTATTAATAAACTCTAAACCAAATAAGGTAGAAGGGCAACATGTCACTTTTTTCCAATGACAGCCTCTTCTGTGTGTCCCACAGGTGTTCGAGAAGTTGAAGGACCACATGCTGATCCCTGTGTCCAACACGGAGAAGGTCAAAGTGGATGGAGCCCTCACATGCTGCTCTGTACTCATCAACAAGAAGGCCAACATCTAAGTGCACTCATCAGGGGTCTCTCAGCGCATGGTAACCAAGAGGAGCCTGTATCCGACTACCAAGGACCCCAAGGTTTAGCAAAACTATCTTTGTACTTAGCGGAACGATAGGCAAGTTTGTTGTTGCTGAGGGACAAAGAAAATAGAAATTGGACGAAGTCATCTGGTCTTACTTTCCCTCCTAAAAAAAACACCCAAATCTCATCAAAAGGTCTTAAAAAGTGTGTGAATAGTGCAGTCGACATAACAGCCAGTTAGCTTTAGGTTAACGTTGTCTCTAAGAATTAGAATGCGGCTTTTAAATTAAGCCTCATTTTGCAACATTTTCTATAAAAAAAAAAGTTGAATACGAGGCAGAAGTACATGCTTGCAGGTTAGATAATGGGTCAAACTATCCCCATGTTAAGTCATACGTAAATTTTTTTGACACTATTTGCTTTGTAATAACTAGTTTACAAACTATTACAACTAGTAGTAGTAACAACTAGTTTTACACTATTACTTTGAGAACCACTGGACCAATACAACCATTGAAAAGTAGTCTTACCAACACTGAACTGCAGGCGTATGACTTACATAACTAACACTGGCATCTATAGTGAAAAATGTATACACTGGGTTTATACCGTTGACGTGCACCATTTTAACAGTGATTTAATTCTGTGTGTGTTTGGGTGTATAATGCAATTGATGCTCAGTTTGTAATTCACTTTTCAAGAACTGTATTTTGGAACAAGACTGGGGACGAACAAGTCTGCTACTCCTGTAACACAAAAACCTCAACGTCACTGTACATCTTTTTCGTAAACAACTATCACTCCATTCTGGATTTTATGGTCCATCTGACTTTGAGGTTCTTTAGAGTCGCCAGTCTGAAAATACAGTTCTTGAGTATGATCACAGTGTTTTACTTGTGATTTGTTATGATTTTGTGATTGATTCCTTAAGTAGTGCCACTGAGACCTGAGGTGTTACTACTTTTAATGACTGTTGCTTACTAATCATTGCTATAGATTGTATGCGGTAGTTCTAAAGGTTTATTTTTGACTGCTCTTGATGATCTATTCCACGATGATTTTTTTGTTTAAGCCATTTTGATCCCTGCTGGTAAGCTTTTGTAAGATTTCATGTGGGGATGCAAACTTCTCAATCTGTGCCAACCTTAAAGACAGATAAAAGCTACCTGTGTGGGAAATGTATGTTTTTTTATTATTATAAGATAAACTTAGTTTTCATTCATTTTAATATAACACCTCTGCTCCTTTTTAATGTACAAAGCCTGCGTGAAAAACCACTGACTTCAGTTTTCTCACACCATTGGCTCCGTCTGTGTTGTTGATTACGCTGGTTCTTTTTTTCCTATCTGGCAGTATTTACTCCAAAACTAAGAGAATGACACAAAGCTGATGTCTCTCTAAATCCCATAGCACCAAAAGTGACTGCAGTGAGGGGGTTTGTGTTCAGCATGCAGAACAAGCTAACTGCCCCCTGTTTGGTCGGTTTCCATATGTGTTCACAAAGGCAGCTGCCAGCAGGAGTTGACAGGATGTTGGTGAGCTCTGTTTTTTGGTGGCCTTATCTCTGTCGTTGCTGTGTTCATGTTTGACCCCTATAGACGCCGTATATGTACGTCCAATATACACTATACTGTACATGTTAAAGCCCATCACATCTGAAACATGTTTTTCCTCAATGTGATTGTAAGTGAAAGTTGAGGAAATGACATCAGGAGGTGATTTAACCTCCCTCCATAGACATTTGTGTATGGGCAAGCGGGCAGTGATGATGAAACGTGGAAAGAATTCCTGTTGGGAGGAGAGGCTTGTACACCAGTAAACACTGACTCTCTTAAACCTTCTCTGTCTTTCTCTCGACTGTCTCTCTTTCTTCCACCCTCTGCTTTTGCCTCATAGACTATCTGGGCTACTTTATGGTCATGATATCATACAGTTTGGCAAACGCTGTCGATGTGATGGCCTGCCGTTAAAGTGTGACGCTAGTAGTATATTTTACAGAAGGCGGCTGGCTGGACGCAGGGTGATAGCATAGTTGCAGAGCATCCAATTCTGATTCTCACACAGTTACTCCAGCAGGCTGAGCCAGGCACGCCGCCAGTCATACACTGGATGTCAACCACTGGAGTTTAGTCAAGTAAAGTCATTTAATCTTAAATTGTCATCCTGTCTCGCATTTCTCCAAATCACCTCTTGGTTGTACAGCTCTAGGGCACCCTAACCTTTTCCTATCATCGATTTAAAATCAGAAAAAGTATTGAATACAGTTTTTGCCCTCAGCTGGCAGGGCTGCATGTGAGTAACTGCTCCTGAAAGTGTGCTGCCTTTGGCGAGGGCTTTCTCATCCTCTCACTAATCCCCTCACTCATCCCAGTAGTCATGATGTTGTGTTTGCCCTTGTTCCAACTCAGGTCTCTTGGTTTTCATACAAGCTGTGAGTAATAATTATTTGAGTCTTAAATTGAGCCTTTCATCTACTTTGTGTAATAAATTAACATCTAGCATTCAACTGTGTTGTGCTTTTTTGAAATTAAGGTTGAAACTAGCCACAGGTGTGGCGGGTTAACTTAAACTGTCTCTCCGTTATTGCCGTCACTTTAACTCTTTTTTTTGTTACACAAGTCTCGACAACATATTTACAGGTATAACCCTCATGTACATGGCTGTTATTATCGTGATGCTTCAATGAGTGAGATTAAATACAAACCTAAACCTGAGCCAGAATCTAACTGTTTACTCATTTTCAGCAGTGTAGGATATTTAGTGACAGAGGACTTGCCTTGACAACAGACAACCCACCTCTGGCTGTTGATCTCTGCTACCACCTAGTGACGCCAAAAATGTAAGACGGCTAACAAGGTTTGGGTCTAAGCATAAAACAGTGCTGTGGCTGTTTGGTTGGAGGCAAGAAAAGCTGCTCTCTACCAAGCTGCTTAAGTCGGTTTAAAATGCTCTAGTGTGTCCTAATTCCTGGCTTGACTTTACATGAGAAATGCAACTGGAAGAAAAACAGCTTTTTAATGTTTATTGCCAAAAATACAAACCCTCAAGTTGCACTGTAATGCACCATAAACTTGATGACATGTTTTGGTTACACCACACATTCATATCAGCCTCTAGGTGGGACTTTTTTACACTCGTCAAAAATGCATGAGAAATATGTACAATATAATCAGTCAATGTGTATATAACAAAATAGAGAGGTCATTGAAAAGATCTGGGAAAACATTTGAATATTTACCATTTTGAATAGTACAAAAATATACAAAATTCATGAATGTAAAACTTGAAAGTAAGATGCATTCAAATGCTAAAAAAAATACACAAACTCAGACTAACTCCTTGTGTTATGGTAACTCTCAATCCCTCATTTCTCATTTTTTCTTGCAGCAAAGTATTTTGTGATTTATTGCTCCCTCTAGTGAACTTAGAAAGAGGAAACTTTCCACATAATTACACTTATAAAAAGGGATATGTAACATAATATGCCTAACAGCATTTGAACCAAAATCTTGAACTGAAAATGTCTTGTTTTGGAATGTTTTGAGGTGCATTCATGGCATTTCAGTTGCAAAAGACAGAAACGATGCCATGAAACTAAAACTAACCATTTAACTGTGAACATACCTTCGCTTGAGCCACAGCATACATGAATCCTCAAATAAATCATTGTGACTTTATTCCTATTAAAGCCTTTCCTTCAGCTGGAGCTACTGATGTGGAACGTGAGCGTAGCTCTGTATCAAATTACAGTGAGTTTTTATGTCAATAACACTGCATATTATACAAAACGTCTGCACCAGGGGAACCTAAGTGCACTTGTTACACTGTACCTTTAGCTACAGCGGACATTGGTATAGATATTGCCTGGCCCCCTTGCAGCAGTGACCTTACAGTCAGATGTGTGTGCAAGCTCAGCCAGAGGGAAGTATGAATGGTTAAGAAAGTCAGTGCATGTGCAGGGTGGGTTACACAATGATCCATCAGTGCAGATAGGGTGACATGTTTGGTAGAGCTCATCCCCCACCCCTGGGCCTTTCTCTCCAACCTGCTTGAAGACATACTTGTTTCCTTTTGGGCAAACGATGGCACTGTCTTTGTTCAGAGTCACATAATCTGGAAAGACGTGAGCCCCAGGGCTGCCTTGTACCTGTTGGGTGCAGGAGAAGCTTCTTTCTGGTGACAGGAGCTGGGTGGATTCCTCTGATGGCTTCCTCAATCCTGAAACCTCATGTTCAGACATAACCTCCACCACAGATGGAGTGGCTTCGTCAGAGTACTGCTTTGCTGTTACCGGAGGATCCTGTAGTGTGAACACCGTTGAGTGAAAAGCTAGACTCCTAGCAACTTGTTTGTATTACTCTCAACTGATAGTCTGTTATTGTGTTTTATCTATTCAATAAAGCCACATAGTTTTGACTGGAAACACAGTTTAAGGTTTGTATGGTAGGATGCAATGTAATGGTTTATGTATTATGCTAAGTGTGGTTGAATAACGTACCCATTTCTGCCCATTGATGTCTGTCAGAAAGCCTTGTAGGACTTTGTCAAGGTTTGGAACCGGTGGCCAAAAATACTGCTTGAGCCGACTATAAAAATACAGAAGATAACACACGTGAAAATAGTCGATGTGGTCAACAATGTGGTAGAGAAAGTCATTAAAAGAACTGTTTAAACATTTTGGGCAATAAGTACACTAGTTAGTAATCTGAAATGATTTTTACTTTATAAAATGACAATTAGATTTGTTTGGAAACCTGCTGAAGTGACTGCAATGTTAATGAGCTGGACGTGGTCTTGCCTCAGGTATGTGACAAACAAGGAGATGAGGATGACAGCAGTTATCAGTATTGAGACAGGGATACACAGCATGAGCAATGTGCCTGTGACAGTGAGAAGAGAACTAGGTTATAGTTTCATGTATCACAGCACAGCAGTGCATCTTCTATACCACCATAAAACAAAATTCAAATTAACTGTGTTCAATTCTCACAAAATAAAAGTAAAAGAAACTAAGACTGCTGCATTGCATTTGTTGTACAAACCAGTGGGGATTACCAAATAAATAAATGTGTTTTACCCTGATTTTGACAGACTCAGTATGAGCTTACTTCTGTCTATGGGGGTAACACCAGTGAGCACATCAGACCAGTCACTCCACTGGCCCGAGTAGATGGATCCAATGGGTTTAGCTCTGAGCCTCACACTGTAGTGGCTACCTGATGGAACATCTAGACATGTGAGAGTCTCAGGACCCATTAGGGATACCGTCTGTGGACACAAAAGTTGGTTTGACATTCAATTTCAGAATCATTAAAACCCATTCTCAGTGATGATGTACTTAATTATTCATGCTTACTCGTAAACACATGACATTTGAACATTACTTTACAGCATCCAGTGTTGAACCAATGTAATGATCATCTTTTTTTTATTTTGTCACTTTATGTAGATATTGGTGCCATCTGGTGGTAATATCAAGAATGACATGGTGTGATAACCACCCGCAGCCTTTATTTGTCTACAAACATAATTTTTGCTATTAGTTAGTATTAGTAGTATTGTACTGCTGAAAGTGAACCTGAAATGTATGAGGGAACACAAAAAGAATCAGAAGGGAATGTAAAAAGATTGAGTAAATACAGATCACAAGGAGAAAACGTTTTCTAACATGGCTCTAGGGTACCATAATCATGAAAAAATACACATTAAGAAAAGCACAGCACTGAGTGGCCGTAAATGACATCTTACCATCCACGTGTCACTCTCTTTGATCTGGTAGCCGACTTCATACTGCAGGTGAGCTGACACAGACGGAAGAGGCGCTTCCCACTTGAAGCACAACTTGTCTTTTTCCAGTGCACTCAGGTGACTTGGTGGGGATGTTTTGACTACAAACAAAAAGCACACACAATATTTCAATACACAAAGCCACGGAGCCACACATTCTCTGAGGTCTGGTGGAAAAAATAAAGAGGTCAAGAGGTATTTGTGGTACAGCTGCTTAGTAATAAAGCTCTCTGAACATCTGCATCTGAAGTGCATTTGCCTCTGAGGAATACTTGCTTAAATTGAAATGTGAGTGCTATAGAAGACTATTTTTAGTCTCCACTTTGTAGAATATCATCACCTGAAGACACCTTAGCTGATCAAACAAATCAAGAAGTCAGGAAATACATTTAGCACATCCAAAAGGAACAAAGAAACGGGGAGCAAAATCTCTCACTGCTCTTGTTGAGAGTGAACTCTGGAGAGTAGATGGTTCTGCTGAGTGGAGCTGAAGAGCTGTTGAGCTTGACCCTGACGTTTCTGGACTCATCTCCATGAAAACTGCACAGGTCAGTTAAGTTCCTGTCAGAGAGGCACTCTGTCCATTCTGTCCAGCCCAATGCCTCACTGTAAGAGTCGCAATATCATCATGTCAAATCACATGAAAACAAAAGTGAACATCAGTGGTGTGTTTTACAAGTATTACCTAACTAAATACGTTTTGTTTATTTTACAATCTGAAATTACAGGAGAAAGTGGACAAAGAGATGAAAAACAATAGTTTGCAGCGTTTGTTATTCAAATATTCTTACATAACTAGTGTTGGCTGTGGAGGATGTTATCAAAAAGCTATTTTGTTCCATCAAAACCTGAAAAAAAACATGCTATTAACTATCATAAAGAGATCTGAGGACTTTAATCAATCCATGTACCTGAGATCCATCTTGTAGAAAAGTTGGTACTCATTCTCAACACCATATCTGCTCGCATTCCACTGACAGGTGATATTTTGCAGGTCAGAGGTGTAGCACATCAGTGAAATATCATCTGAAAGAGACGAAACATTTCTTATTCAACCATTGCATCTGTGACAGAAGAGATCACTGGATGAAATGTTGTGCTATTGCTAATCGTTTGTTTTCCAGCCATTCAGACATTCACACTCGTTTCTCATTTAGACACACCTGCACTTTGGGGAACCATTGCTCGGACAGGGTGCGACCAGCTGCTCCAGTGTCCTGCACTTTTTTTTTTGACACTGACCTGGACCTCAACCTCCTCCCCTGGGATCAGAGAGTCTAGTATGCCACCCTCCTCCACCTGTGGAAATCACAAATGCCATAGACTTTATAATACAGCTTATAGGTCATGAAGGTCATGAATAATACTGAATGAAAAAAATATATGTAAGTGTGATACACATTTGTCTGAGTAGAAGAGAATATACAAACTATTGCAGTAAGCAATCATTAAATGATTCAGTCTCATAACTGACTAACTGGCACATTAATATGGCCCCATAACTGACCAAAGGCAGTAAAAGATCATCAGACTGAGTCATAGATATAAATGATATTTATAAATATTGTCACATTATTAAAATTACATCTAAAAAAAAAGATATAATGCTTTACACTTTATCTTCAATCTCCGATCCGATGATACAAAAAAAGATTTTCCTCCAATCAGTTGACTTTTCACGCTTTATTTTGTTTTTGTATTTATTTGATCACAGCACATATATGAGAGAGGATGGGAATACTTAATATTGTGATTGTTTACATACTAATTTGCTGCGTTGTGCTGTTGCGTACATTTGGTACGATGGACAAAAAGCCCATAATACTAACTCACATGCTGAGCATACCAAATACTTAAATGAGACACACCATATGTGTGTGTTTGATTTCAGTCATTTTAGAAAGTTAATCAAATGATATCCTTGAATAACGGTGTGTATATGTACCTCTTTTGTCTGCCCATTGGAGTATCGAATCCTATAAATCACATTGTGTTGCAAGTATTTGGGAACTCTTGAGTACCATGAAACCTGCAGCTGTCCTGCTTGGCCATTTTGGTTTAAAGACACATTGGATGGGGGATCCAGGAGCCCTAGAGATAAAACAGTGACGAAAAAATAAAGCAGAACACATCAATTATTGAAAATCATTTACTGGTGTTTAGGCAACAGGTGGAATGGACCCATCCTTTTTGGTGCACGACCTTTCTCCAGGTGTAGCACCCAAATTGGGCAAGCTGTCTGCTCCTGTGGCAGGCTCTTCTGGCATGTACACCACGCACTGGGCCTGTGTATTCGTGTTTTCCACAGTGCACTGAGATAATCTATTAATCGCCTGAACCCAAACCCCCCCCCACATGACAAATCCCAATTTAACCCCTGTCCATGCACATTGGTTTTCTGTCTCCATCACCAGCAGCTGTGACAGTTTCATGTTGACTGTTTATATCAACAGCATAAGATCGCCTGAGGAACATCAAATTTCACTGCTGTATCTTGTTGGCTCGTTCTTGGCAGGTTGTCACAAGCTTCAATGAGACTTCTTTTTCCTGCCATGATTTCAACGCACACGCAGCACCAGCCTCAGGTAGCCAGATGGAAACAGACAGGTTACCACAAGGCAAAGTATCATGATAGGAAAGTAAAGCAAATTTAATTAGTTTTGTTATTTTTTAAATGTTTTTCCTGCATGAAAAACACCAACATGAACACCATAAGTGGACTGCTTCATTACCACAAGTGAATTCTTTTAAACAGCATTTGTATAGAAATGAGCTAGAAATGAGAAATAAGCTTTTTGATAAATGCAAGCGGTAGATTTGTGTAGCGTTGATCACTATAAACATAAATAACAACATAAATAAAGTTTTGAATGTAATTGCAAATCACTTTATGGAATCATAAATTACAGCAACACCAACACAACAGAAGAGGTGGTGCGAGCGACATGGTAATGCCTGAGATTGGTGCCAGTACAGAATAAAGGCTGAGATTTACATACGATTTATATTTTTGTGCACAGTTCATGTCTTCTTGACCATGTGACAGAAACACTACTCACACGCTTAGAAGGTTTTACTTATGGATTCATGTGTGTTTTTCCAACTAGTGATCAATCTATTTCCTTTCCTTTCCACATAGAAAGTGAATATTGTAAAAACAAAAGTCTTACAGTTGTCCTCCACATAGACAGTCCGATTGTAGAGGCTGGTGTTGGTGTTGTGCTCCACCACTTCAAGGTATATGTCCACGTGAAAGAGAACATCCGAGTCAGGAAATGACCTGATGTGGAGGAAGGTTCCTTCTTCTGTTGTCTGGACAGACATTTCACACCTATTCTGACCGGGCTCGCTTGATTAAAATAGTTGACAAACACAACAGATATTGAGGTATTAATCAATCAATCAAACTTCATTTGTATTGCATCTTTCACACAGGCAAGTGCTTTACAGGTAACTAATAAAGCAAGTAAAAACACAAACATCTAAAGTAAAAAAGAATATAACCCTTACCAGCCACACATGGTTGATTAGGGCTGGAGAACACAGTTTAAACCTTTTGAATGCAGCAATAACTTGTCTGACTTTTGACTTTTATTTTGTTGGTTGTTTCTCTGTTTAAGTGTGTTCTTGTGCTGCTTGTTGTACAGCTTTTGTATTCATTTGTTTAACACGTGTTTTTATAACATTGGTATGGGTCTGGCGGTCAAAATATTATGTTTTATAATCTGGCCCTGGACAGCAGCCTCTAGTCACTGACAGGTGACCAGATTGGCAGATGTGTGATAGTTGGTATTACAGGAGGTTCTGTCTATCAGCCCGGTGTAGCCGTAGTGGTTTTGGTGGCTGCACTGGTAACTTACCACTGTCCAGCCTTCATCATCTTTCTGTCTATTCATTTGGAGCTATGCTAAGTACTAGTAACTTGACAAAAAGCCAGCTAAACTGGATTGGCCCCAGTTTAAATTATTTGAGACTCTCTGAGGTTCCTTGATTCACAAAGCACAATAGATTTACTGTGTGTAACATACCCATAACCATCATAGATTAAGTCATAAGTCCTGTTGTCCGCAGTCTCAAAAAAGCAGGTGAAATCTTCACCCGTCCGGGTGAAACATTTAGGTTCCTGCTCACCACTTAAGAGCAAAACATCTGCTCCAGAAATGACAAACACAATACACAAACTTTATTTTTTCATTCCCACAAATAAATTGCACAAAACATTTTTCCTCATAAGATAATATCTTGTTACGAACAGCTCAATGGGATGGTGGTTGCTACAAGATAACTTCTACACACAACATATTATCTTGTTCTCACAAGACTTATCAATAACAACAACATGCTTTGGGACTTTAGTTAACACTTAATATTTCCAGTGAAAATAAATGACAAATGAGAAAAATCCAGCTGTTATTTGGACTGAATCAAAATTTGTTCAAATGTACAAAAAGAAATCATTCTTGAGCCCTACCTTCCCTTGACAGATGAGTGACAGTCCCATCCTTGCAACCTATCCCAGACACAAAGCCCACTTGTATCCACAAGCTAATAAGCAGTATCTCCCACCTGCAATGCAAATTCATGGTAGATTGAGACATTAGGAGGATTTATGCACCTTAAACCACCATGGCACTTAAATCAGTCCAAGCACATGCTTGTGTCTGTGCGTTGTGTCTGTTGTGTCTTAAACATGGTCTTGAGTAAGCATTGGTGGGTAGGGGTGGGCAGTCCTGAGGGGTTGGCCAAATGTAACGAGTTGCACTCAGAGCAGGAAGTGCGCTTTGTGAACAGTGAAAGCATCAAAAGGCAGTTTGGCAGGAGTGACTGAGACTAAAAATCAATTAGAAAAATGTTAGTTTCAATTAGATTAACAAATGGGAAATGCTACTGCGGATGAAATCTAGTTCATGTTTCAGTCCATCATCTGGCTGTGTTTGCAGTTTTATCCTTTGGATAAAGTTTCTCAATTTAACAGAGAAGCTTTATCAATCAAGGGTACGCAGGGAGACCACCAACAAAGGCTTTATGAGCTCATTGAGGGCTAAAGGAAATCTACAGTGTACAACACTCAAGTACAGATGACTTGGAGTGCTTCACAAGCTTCAAGTTCCCTGGTGCCCACATATGTCAGACCTCTTCTCTGTCTCTAGTGCCTCCTCCCTAAGAAGATTAAAACTGAAAAAAAAATCATCTTGGCCCTGCTGATTTACCACATCCTGGCATACTGCACAACAACAGGGTACACTAGTGCGATTCTATTCGTCAAGCATGGCACAACTAATTCTGGTTTTTATGTTGATGTCTGTTAAAATAATCCTAATTCTCCAACTAGCATGATTTGTTAACGTAAGATGAAGTTGATGAAGACAAACTGATCAGTGCACTCACATTTAAAAAATAAATATATGTAGCGTGTATGATTATTACCCCTATGACTGCACTGATTGACAACACAGTAGGAGCTGCACAGGTGGAGTTAAAGTTGAGGGAGATAAAAACCTTCCAAAATCCCAAAACCTTCCAAAACAAAAAGTTTCTGTTTCATCAATCTGTCTCAAACGAAAAGGTCACAATAACCCCATTTTATTTTCTATACATTGTTACTTGAGTAGAGACTGAAGTGGCGCCCAACAGTGTGGCAGGGGACATCGACTTTGTTTCTTTAAATTGTCTTCTTGGGAAAAATCCTTACTTGTTTATTCCTTTCTAGCTAACTTTCTGCAGCTGCAGAAAAAATAGCTTAAATTGATCGACGGAGCAGAAGTGTCAAGGAAGCTTGACCCGCCTCGCAATGCTTAAGATTTTTTACATTTAGCTTCACCAAAATAATGATGGAGAATGTCTAGGAATGATATTTGTTTTAATAAATTGTTGTAAAGTTGTAGACTGCAGCAAGACATTGATGAAACGTGAAGGAGCCTAAGCAGATTCCTGGAGGGGTGGCAGAGGGCTAAACCATACGTGGTAGGTTGTTTTGATAAAAGAGGATAGACTCTAAAGTACCCAAATGATGGAAATGAATGATTGATAATTGTAGGCTATTTTTTTTTTCCACATGAATAACATTTGGGATGAATCAAATTAAATGTCCTGCATTTTATTCATATTACAATATGTATCACAAAAAAAGATATCACAATATCATTTATTCCAAATATTGTAAACCCTTAAAATCTTCTTATACTGAAGATTTTAGCATACAGAGACAATGAAACTCATGAGCATGAGATCAAGATAATAGGAAAACATCTCTGCAGATGAGTACGGACCACAAACTGATATAATCTCTACCCATGCTGCAGGGCTTGCAATAGCATCTTAAAGTTCTTGAAACTGTTACCAAGATTCTTTTATGATTTTCTAAGAACTCAGATTTCTAAAACAATAAGTCTAACGTTACCCAGCCATATATGGCACTGCAACAGATGATTCACGGGGAAGAACACAGGATACCAAGCTACCTTAGAGGTATTTTTGAGCCGAGCCAAACTTTGGTTCAGAATCCTTCCTCCCTGAACAGTGAAAACACATGAGCATTGAATGGGTCTGTCAAACCAGGACCAAAAAACGAATGCTGATTTTAAACAAATCAATTTTCAAGTGATTTCACTGACGCAGACACATTTTTAATGTCGAAAAAAAATCATGAGATATTTTGTAGTGATAGGATGTGCTCCTGTCATCTCCGTCTTCATAATATCTTAAGTTTTTAGTCTTGGCTCAGGCAAATAGTGACGTTCAATGGCATGAACACTGTTATCAGCCAATTGGTGCTCTCCCTTCAGCATCAAATGGGAAGCAGCAAATCAGGTAGACAGTAAACAGAGTACTCGTGGTCGTGACTGTGGAAAAGGAGTAGAAACTGGTGGAGTTGTGTAATATTAGTATGCGTAGGTCTTACAAGTATGACTGAATCTGCCATGTTTCACAGATCATCCTAGTGACCTGCTGAAGCTCAGGTGATCCTTGGTCCCACCCATCACAGCACAGCAGCCATCAGGATTATAACCACCAGAGAGCTCCATCACCAGCTGACACTTCAGTGTACCAGAGAGCCTTTATCTCAACTGAGATCATGATCTGGACAGTTTACATAAAAAAAAATATGGCTTTCCTACTGCCTTCATTTCTAGGGAGAGTGTTGGTTTTTTAAATTTGGTGGTCATGGTCCTAGAGAAATATATCATGTTCTCCCATAAAGGTTTTATGTAATCTCACAGTTTAAACAGAGTGAAAAACCTGGGAAATAAAGGGAAATCTCAGAAGGAAAATAGCTGTAGTCTTGCAAATGGTGGCCATGTAAGATCCCCAGTCTTTATAAAATCTTAATCTGTGTCTAAAAGCTGGGACATATATAAAACACATTGCCTGCAGATGTGAGAAGGTGCAGCATTACTCTTGTAAACGTCTCCTGGTCCATGGTTGGCATAATCTGTATACCAGCAAATTCGTCTCTTGTCGAGCATCCACAAATAACATGTGCTTGAGGGAAATAATCCAAAGAAGATCCACAATTCTCAAATCTGCATTTTCAAAAGTAGCCTTACCTTTATGAGCTCACAGGTGTGTTTGTCCCCAGCGTCACAAAACGTGGCAAAGCCAACCTGTGAATCCAATTTTCCACCAGCGGAGCATAGTGGCTGGCTGTGTGAAAGTGTCAGGTTTAACATTTTTACAGCATGCATCTTAGTGGGATTAGAAAAACAACGTTACACTTGAACCTGCTACTGGATACCCGCGTAAAATGGACGTTTCAATTACCCCCAATGATTTGGGCTAACATCTAGCTATGTGAGGAAGTAACCATCTATGCTAACAACCGATTAGCCTGCCAAGTCACACGATGACAATCAAAATGTCCTTATAAACTTCTGGAAAGTTACACTGCCTCAGCTCATGCACAATTAAGCTAACATTTCAGGAAATAACGCCTCCATTTGGGCACTTGAACGTTTCATTTAAGCTAATGTTAGCTTAGTTAGCTGTTTCCGTTAAAGTTAGCCGTGACAAAACGTCACAGCTAACGGTAAGACAGCTGTACGTGCATCCAACGCGCTAGTTAGCTAGCTAGCGTTAGCAAGCTAAACCTACGTACTTGTAGGAGCCACATTTCAAGCTAACGTGATTTCGCATTTATCTGCCCAGACTGATACGAACAGCGGTCGATGCAAAATCAAAGAAATCCGACATTTTCACAGACTGTGCTGCTCTGCTAACACGGCTCTTGCTAACCTATGGAGGTCCACAGGTTGAGGGCAGTGAACGACGCTGTCTGTAAAAATCCTGGATTTCAACATTTCTTTTGCCCTAAAAAAAATACATTTGAAGATGAAAATAAGTTTAGATGTTTCCTCAGATGCTTGTCTTTTCATATCAGTGTGTGATTGAGACAGGACAGGGTCACAGTGGTGCCTATGGGGCAAGAGTTTGATAGTCAAAAGATGGGCTTTCCAGGGGATAAAAATAAATGTCTTGTTCCCATTATTACACACTTGCCTTGCACAGCCGGTGTCTGTCATAGTCTTTGCGTGGGAGACTTCAGGAAGCTGGCCCTCTGAGACCATGTTTGACAGACAGTTTTGTGCCTGTGGTTGGTTTTTGGAGGAAACCCAGTGACAGATCAGCTCTGTGCAGCAGGGGAGCTCAGTGCTCCTCAACTCTCCAGGGACACTTTGGCCCTCAGTATCCTGGCCTGTGGTTTCCCACCAGGCTCACTATTCAGCAGGTCACCAACACCAACAACAAAAACACAACAGGGTAATCTTTGGTAAAGTCAGTCCCATCACCGTCACTGAAACTGCAGATTATAACTGGCAAATGGAACATCTAGTTGTGGTGATGAGTCCAGTCACCACACAAAACCTTTATTCAAGGGGCCATTTAATGAAAACATACTGTACATTCTCATATGATGGATATATTACCATATATGTTGTTATGTTGCATTGTGTTAAAAAATAAACTATAATGGTGATAGCTGGTGTATCTGCCCTGTATTAGAAGCCTTTTCCAAACAAATACTCTGCAGGTGGAGCTTTACATGCAAGATATGAACCATCTATCATGGATGTATTTATAGCCTGTAACTACACTAGAATAGGAGGCTTTGATACATCTATGGGTCCTTTAAAGAGAGACAAAATACATACAGTAGTAGTTACATTCACATGGCAGTGATAGGCAAACAGAAAAAGACAGATTACTTAAATGACGCTGGTTTTAAGTGCTACATTGTGTCTTTCATCCTTTTCTAAGTCTGAGAACTTGAATGTGTGTGATCCACATTGTGTCCTTTATGAAAAGACTTCCCTCTGGAGAGGGAATAAAGTCCAGCTTCAATACCCCACAGACCCTGTGGTGTTTCAGCAAGTCACATAGCTCCTTATTTGCCACTTCTTGTCAACACTCAGAGAAAACGGTCCAGCATTGCAACTTTTGTAAAAAAGCAAGAGGTACAATGTTGTGTCTTCTTTCTGAGACTGCGTTATAGTTACTGGGAGTCAGTATTTCCAACAGCAATCACCTCTCTCCATCCAAGGCCCAGCAATACTCCTCATCTCCTAACACCTCTGATTCCTCCACACAGTGTCCTTTCACAGTCCTCTATCTATAGCTGGGTGGCTTTGGTAGAGCGCCTGGTCCTCCTGTCTTGACGTTGTGCGGCTGGGAGGTGGCAGTAACGCGGCGACCATCCTCGGGACTTCCTCTCGGAGCTACGTGGCACGCTAGGGTCTGGGGGGGCTGGTAGTCAGGCCTCCTCGGCTGTGGCATCTATCCCAGCGTAGGTGAAGTTCTCAAAGAGAGCCATGTTCACATAAGCCTAGAGGATGGATAAAAGCTTGTGATTCACGTCATACTCACAGCTGTAGCATAGACTGTATACAAGAAGTAGAAGACGACAAAACAAGTTTTGTTCAATCCAGCATGATGTTCTTTTTGTAAATTATGGTCCCATTCAGAGTAAAATAAACCATAAAGCAGGATATGCTTTAGGGCGGGACTATCTTATGACTAACCAACCAGATGCAGGTCATGCCTAAACCTAACCAATCAGAGGCAGGGTCTTTGCAGAATGAATGTCACTTTTGGTTCAAAAACGAAGATGGCAATTGCCAAAATGCCAAATTTAAGGTTTCAAAACAGCAGTCTGCAAACCATTAAGAGGCAGCACGGTAGCAATGTCCACTTCTTATATACTGTTTATGGGCAAAAGGGAATTTCTGATTGATTGATTGCTTTGATATTGCACACTTTGTGAGAAGAACTATACACAGTGGTGTCGACAAACCAACAATTTTCAGTAGTTCAGTGCAAATTAATTCCAGTAGCAACACCGATATGTAACTTTTAACCTATTTTAGACTACTTTTCTCACTATCTGATGTGACTATGGTTTTAGTAATGGGCTAACCAATCTTGAAGTAATATTTGAACATTCCCAAGTGGTAACAACAGGACATTTTCCTATACTTTCCTTTTTGCTGACAGTGTGTGAATGCAGCATTACCTTCCTGGCCTCCTGCATCCTGTTTAGCTGGACAGAAATTTGGGTGAAGGGGGGTCTCTCGTAGGGCCGATCCCTCCAGCACTGCTTCATCAGCTCATAGCTGGACAAGGACAGAGAAATTGACATTGACAAACATGGTAAAATAGAGGAATGAAAGAGAATAAGCTCATCATCTGCTACCAAACACTGAATACTTACACCTCATCATCACAGTTTTTGGGTTTCTCCATTCTGTAGCCTTGTGGGAGTTTTTCATAAAGCTCAGCGCATGTCATTCCACAATATGGTGTGCCACCTACACACACAAGAAGGGGAGGAAAATGCACTTATCATCAGTGACTATGAGTAAAGCAATGATGAAGATTGCCATCTGCATAAGGTAAGATATCTTGGCAAATATAATCTGTACTTTTAACTGTATTATGAATTTACATAAATGGGAGCTGATGGGCTCCAAACTACTGGGTCCATGTCAGGCTGTATTCTTACTTACCTAAGCTTACAATTTCCCAGAGGAGAACACCGAAAGACCACCTGCCAGAGAAGATGTACAGACCAAAACAATTTGTCAATTAGGGAAGACATAGAAGGGAAATGGGAAGGATATATAAGGTTTTAATTAGAAACACCTCAACCATAATAGAACCAACAAGTTAATGACTTCATCCTTTGCTGATCATATGGGAGTTAAGGTTTTGTAAATAACCTAGCATCATCTCATAGCTGCTAATGTACATATAAAGTACTTAGTCAAGCTACCCTAAAATGATTGTATCGTGAAACTACAAGTGCCACTGTTACACGTGAAACCTCTTCATTTTCTTGTGTTGACAATGCACTTTATTTTTAAAAATGCATGACTTATTTGAAAATTTTAATCTCTGGGAATTGGGAAACCACCAAGTGTCTCAGCAACATAAAACCACCATCATTCCTGCGATCTGATTAGTGACAGAGTGACAGAGAAAACCACTGAGTGGTAGACGAGGGTTGGTTGTGATGTCAGCCCATCCCTTTATCAATTGTTAATCTCCTCTCTTCCGTGCACTACAATCTTGCTTTGTCTCTTATCTTGCTCTCTGTCTCTCTGTTTCTCTTACCAATGTTTACAACCGTCTCTGACCCTATAGACGGCCTTCATACTTCTGCTAGCTGTCCTATTCTCTTTACAGCTTCCTCTCTGCTGTGTATAAATAGTCTGCAGTTGACAGACCAACGTCTCGGTCTGTCTACTAAACTGTACCCAAGGCTTCCTGGTTGTGCTTATCAGTTACACAGCACACTATTATCACTCCCCCAGTGACAGAGGGATGATTTGTTGTTTTCTGTTGGCAGGCGTACGGATACATAATCAAAACTTCACTAGTGGCTGAAATAATTTTCAGTATGTAACGTCAGAAGCCTGCCATGCCTCTCAGTGTGCCCTAAAAGTTCTCTGAGATGTGTTTGTATTTTGAAACGACTCCACCTGTGGCAGTGAGCGCATGAGTTAAAGTCACGGCTCGTGTTAGCTGAACAGATGAGTTGACGCTGTAACTCACACATCACTCTTGGACGTATACACGCTGTAGTTCAGGGACTCAATGGCCATCCAGCGTACAGGTAACCTCCCCTGAAAACCAAGCGACAGATTCACGTCAAACCTTCTGCTGCAGTATGTTGACATATCAACTTGTTCATATACATGAAGAGTCTGGCTGTGGATGTTAATACTAAAAGATTAATACATAAAATAATCTTAAATCTCTGTTATTAAATGACTGTGGTGCCACAAGTTGATGACGCATGTAGTGCAGCTGCTGTTGTAGTTGATATTTACACATGACTGCCCTCTATAGGTCAACTCACTTATTATCAGACTCTCTCAGCTGCTTTCTGAAAATAAATGATTTCGTTTGGTTGTTGGAATATAATATGACGTGATACTAGAGAATAACTAATGCATAAAAATCTTAACAGCAGTGAGCTAGTAATCTTGAAAATATGTTGTTGGTTAAAATAATGTCTTTGTTTCTATAACAATAAAGTAATAACCATAGAGTGGGTACAAATTGCCAGATATTTAAATGAGCAGACTGAAGATATTACACTGCGCTGCAGAGATCCACTGGTACTGCAACTGATGAGTCTTTTGCTATTTCCCAGAGGAACATTTAGTTACGGCCTACTGCATCTGAGAATGTGCTATATTACCATAACAGATGCAATAGCAGTTGATATCAATAGCATTAAACCACTTGTATTACGGTGGAAAGTCATGAATACTAATTTCTCCCAAACAACTGGTGCCCTCTGTTGGCTGAAACTGAGACAAAATGTATATTTTCTAAAAAACAAAAAGGTGTGAATGATCCTGCAAACTCACCATTGTCTTCTTAACATAAACTTCCTCACCGCGGGACAGGCCAAAGTCTGCTATCTTTGCCACAAGGTTGTCTCCTACAAGGACATTCCTGGCAGCCAAATCCCTGTGGATGAACTAGTACCAAGAGAGGAGAGGAGAGGCGTTATTACTGATAATAATACTTGGCCTAATGTATAAATCCTTTTCAATAAATTTTAGAAATACGTTTAGAAATGTTTATTTTTTATAACAAAAAAAAATGCAGTTTCTGTTCAAACAGACAATCACAATGTTTCTGAATAATCTTCTATACAGTTCCAAAAAGTCCTGTAGTGATAATGTCATATCTGAATCTGGATGATGTAATAGCTCAAGCAAGCATTATAAAATGCTTCTAAATTGATCAAATATATAAACAAGCATCTAATATAATAATATGTTTGGATAATCATTTACATTAACTTTATAAGCAGTTATTACTTTTGAATTATTACACGTTTAACACGGTTGGCTTTATGACATCAATTACAAAACACTGTATTAATTTAACATCAAATGTCACGGGGCAACTTGATGAAAATCCTGTGATGAGAGTTTAAAAACAGAGGCAAAAAAAAAAACTCAAGAAACTGCTCTCATCCATGCAGTTAAATATGAAAAACAGCCACTTATACAACCCTCCTTCTCCACCTACCTGTTTGTCGCTTAGGTAGTGCATCCCCGTTGCCACGTCCACGGCAAACTGCAGCAGCTGCTGGGAGGTGAGGGTGGAAGCAGTGCCATGCTCTTTTGCAAACGCAGGATCGGTCTCCAGCACTCGACTCTTTCTCAAGAAGTCGAGAAGGTTACCATAGGGAGCGTATTCGATGGCTATGTACAAGTAACCTGAAAACACAGAGAAGGTAACATTATATGCTGCATATATAGTTATGTACAGTATTGTATGGAAGTAAATGGAAGTCATGAATATCCTTCCATGATGTTTAATGTTTTAATATGAGATCCAGTCTCACTCATTTAAACAATAAATAATGTATCGACATCACAGGAAAAGCACATGGTGATTAAATGGGGTTAAGGTCACTGCTAATAAACACTTCCATCGTGTACAAGATGTCAGCAACTCAGCCAGACTCTTAACAATGAGAATGTCTTCTTCTTCTCCCCAAAACCTGTATTTATGGCCTTGGCTGGCCTGCCTGCAATAGGCTGGGGAGAGACCCAGTTACAGCTGATAAGGGGCTTGGCCTTCAACACCAGGCCTTTCATGAAATCCTAACAGAGCTCAACCAGATGGTTGAGGCTTTGTTAATAGATGGCGGCTTCAGTTCCTACAGGTCATGAGGCATTTGTGCTTGTTGGAGGAGTTTCATGTTGTTTTCACCAGGACCAGGAGGAGAGTGCCAGCAAAATGCGTTAATACCAATATGTGGAAGGAAAGAATAACAGAGCGATGGACACTGGCTAGTTGAACAAGTGGAACCTAATACAATTACTCTCCCTCTCAGCTACAAGAGGTTATGTCAATCAGGACAAGCCGTGTGTCCTACAGGAACATCTGTCCAAAATGACTTCTTTGCTCACAATGAAACCATGTAAGATTTTTCGCTCAAACTCTCCTGGGCTCTTTGGGCAGGCTTACTTTTTCACTGTATAATCAAATAATGAATGCTCTGAATGATTTCGCGCAATAAAAGTTGATTTAGAGGTTGCTGGCTATTTTGTTTTCCAATCTTTATCTTCCCCTTGACAGATTAGTATCTATCATAAATGCTCTGGGTTCGTTTCTTCCTCCTGTCCTGCCGTTCAGCAATTCAAAGCTGGAATCCCGCTGCACACATGACACGTAATTCTTGCACAATATTAATATCTGAAGAGTGAATCTATTCCAGATCCTTGTAAGATGAGAAAGTATATGAGCTGAGAACAACACCAGGTATCTCTCCCTACTCTTTTTGGAAATTACCCACAGATGCTGAATGGATCGAATGAATGAAAGCCTGAAAAAAACGAGACCAGAAATCTCCCAAAATGCCAAGAACAGCAATTGAGTAACAGCTTATGTTACCAATGCCAGTAACTTTCTCTGTTGCAATGAAGACATTTGAACAGCTTTATTTTCCCATCTTTACCTCCCAGCCTGCTTTCCTCCCTCCCCTCTTCCCCACAACCTCCCTTCCTTCCGTCCTTGCTTCCTTCCTTTCTTTCCTTAAATCATAAAAGGCGATTGAAGATTGTTTAATTCACAAGAATGGGTTTTATTGTTCTAGTTTAGGTTGGGGTGGTGCAGAATATATGTCTTTTTTAATACTTATCACTGAATTAAAGTAAACCCAAGTTAAACTACAGATGTAAACACAGCGAGGAGTGAAGCTCCTCGGAGGCAGGTGCTACTTGAAAGTGAAACCTCTGGGGAGACGCGCTGAATTAGTCACATGCTTATTTTTCAAGGCTGATTTGGATTGGTAATATCCTCACTGGTGTACTCTCCATGCTAGACTTCCTCTCTCATACATTATCAATCTTTGATCAAACAAAAGCAATTCAATTATTCAATCTAGGAGCTATTGGATGTAGCCGTGGGAAAGTGATACTCCATGGTAAGAACTGAGGCTTGGGAAACCTTGTACAAATACATAAATACATGACACAGCAGTATGCTTGTGAGGCACATGGACAAATCAAACAAACTTGATAGTGAAAAGTGCTTCTGGCAGGCAAGGAATATTTAGATTGGATGAAATTTTGTGATTTTCAGGTGCCGGTGACAGAGGATCTGTGTGGATCTCAAGCAGGAAGAATTTAACCTGTTCCTTTACAGTACTACATGCAAGGGGTACAGTAAGTTGGATCAGGATAGGAAAGGAAGTAGGGTAGTAGGATCTGCTCAGGATATTATCTGCAGGACACCAACTACTATATCAGCATAATGTCAAGTGGACATATCTTGAACAAAAATGTACTGGCAAATATATCTAGATCGTTTGAATATTTGGAAAATCTCAACAGTACAGTACATTGATTGATAATCATCACAACGTCTTCAAAAGCCACATCTCAAAAGCACATCAGCATCCATAAAAGCCACTAGGTGTCGCTCACTCACCTCTGTTTTCACAGGCTCCTATCAGGTTGATGATGTTGGGATGCTGGCCTAGTTTACACAGCACCTCCAACTCCCCTGCAAAGTCTCGGTGGTCATTCTCTGAGGCAAACTCTGCAGGAGGATCAGCACACACAGCATCGTTAAACAAAGTGCAAGCAAAGCAGCTTCAGCTGGCGCCTTTGAAATGAAATTTCCACATCAGTCAAAGGATGTGCTGCACTGGGGTTATATTTTCTCTGTGTTGCCGTGTTTGTGCTTGATACATGTACAGTATCTGTGTATGTTTGTGAGTGTTTGCATGGATGTGTGCCAACGTTACCTTTCAGCATCTTAATGGCGGCGCTCATTTTATTGCCATCCTTCTTGATCATGGCTTTGATGACCTGGTTTTGAGACAGTGAATGTTTAACCCTATGAGCAAAAGGCTGTGACCAATGGAGTCAATTTTAAATATTTAGTAAGCCTAAACACCTGGCCAAAGTTCCCCTCTCCGATGACATCTTCAAACTTTATGTCCTCCCACTCCAGGATTGGATAGGTGAGGGGCTCTGGCGTTGGTTTGGGCCTCCGTGTCAGGGTCAGAGTCCCTGAGTTAAACTGCAGAATAGTCTCCTCACCCTGCGGGTATAAACAGTCGTAAGCGCGGAAATAAATACTAATATATTAAAGTTCTCTAAAGTAGGATTTTCTCAAAACACATTTGAGCTCTGTCAGATCAGTTTTGATGCTAGCCGGGGCTCAGAAAATCCCTCAGCTTTCCAAAATTCTGATGAAAAAAGTCTCAAACAAACCCTGGTGCGTTCTTACCGATCCAGACTGGTAGGTGAATGTCCGTCGACGGTTGAGCAGCGTCTTGCGGATGAAGAAAAGAGCCAAGAGTGCCAGCAGGATAGTCACACAGGTGACAGTTACCGATCCCACCACTGCCACCAGCAGCTGGTAACTGTCTCCAGCAGGCCTCCCAACCACACCCTGGGTGGTCGGGATTAAACTCTGAAGGCCTTTTTTGGCAGAGAGACAGAAAAGGAGGACAGAAGGGCAGGAAGATGAAGAAAAAAAAAAACAAGTAAGAGATGTGAATGATTTTCAGATAGTGGAGATAAATAGGCTTTCTATGTATTATTATCCGGGGTAAATCCCTGTCTCTGTGTGGGTGGTCCTCTTCAACACCACCTGGGAAAAGCCAAATATTGACCACAAGTCCAGTAATGTAGAAAATTTCCAGGCATGGAAAATAAATGTCCAAGAAACCATAAAAACCATATCGGTACACTTTTGAGAATATTTCAGCAATCCAGTTTTTTTTTTTTTTGGCTGTACTATTGGTGCCCTGCTGTGAAAACCCAGAAAGGAAAAGCTTACAACAAGGTTTTTATGGTCTGACAGCTCATATCTAGGTCTTAAATCTTTTAAAATGTAAGTTGTCATGTAAATTTGAATTGATAAAACAATACCAACATGTCACGCTTGAAAATGACCTGTGAACTTGTTTTCATTGGGTGATGCGGAAAAAAGGCTTCCTGCTCACCGTCTCCTTGTGTCGTCGCCTGAACAAACTTGCTCCACTCTCCTGGCACTTTGGAGAAAGCCCTCACTCTGAACTGGTAGAGCGTGCTGCTGTTGAGCGCTGTCACATCTTTGGTCGTCTTGTTTCCATCGTCTGTGTCCACCCAAGGGTGAGGGATCCCCTGGCCGACTGGCTGGTACTCTATGATGTATTTAATGATACCTCCATTGGGATCTTCAGGGGGCTGCCACTTAAGCTTGATGGCTGACATGGACAGAGGCAGCGCCTGGATGTTACGTGGGGATGATGGACCTGAGACACAGACAGAATTTTATAGTTAGGGCAATCAACAGTGATTCTGTGAAAACTATATTCTAAAATAAAATGATTGCTCCAGTCACAGGGTTTTAAGCTTGGGTGCTCTGGGAAAGCTTTCATACCAAAGACAAGGTTTCACCAGCATCCAATGGACCTCTGGCAAACAAACTTGTTGATCTCCAATGATTACAACTGGATTATTTGTCGACACCTAACCTATCAGCTGCTTAACTTTTTCTTTTAAAGTGTGTGGGCAGAAAGGGAGAGTCACCGAGCAACCAGCAAGCACCAATCCTACTCTTCTTCTGAGCATTTACAGCGAGTCCAAGAAGCTGTCATCACCCAATTTACTTATCTTGTATATTTCCCGGTGAAACAAAATACTCATGAGCAACATGTACAAGGAGCCTTCCTTGCTGCTTATGAACAGCAGAGTTTCTAGTTACCCTGGCTGTTGATGCGAAAGTGGTAGGGTTTGGAGGGCGGCCCTTGGCTGCAACAGTTGATGAGGTGCACCACCACGGTGTAGTCCTGCTGGTACTCCAGGTTGTGGAACTTTGTGGAAAGCACATTTAGCAGGGTGGTCTCCTCCAGTAGTTTCTCACTGTTGGGCGGCGGCCCGAAGAGCTGCACTAAAAAGCCACTGGCTGTGGCAGAATTAACGCCATTGTTGGTGGGCAGTCGCCAGCGTACAGTGGCATTGCGGCCTTCCACCGAGCTGATGTCAATCTCAGGTTGAACTGTGGGCTCTGCAGCAACAGAGAACACAGCGTGAGCTGAGGGGACTAACAGCTCCTTCTGAATTTCTCTCATTAGGTCAGTCATGCTTCCCCTCAAATTTGCCGCCTGAGGGGCGGATAAAGTACTTAGAAGTGAATTGAATTACCTCAATTTATATTTCAATTGGCTGCTGTACAGGAGTTAGGACTGTTAGCTCACAGTCTGAAGACGTCCAGTTTGATTGGAGATCTGAATGTGGTTGCATGTCCCAAATCCAAACTACATACTAATTCTAAGCAGACCTAAAGTATGTAGTGTGTTCACACGGGGAAAGTGACCAGATAAAGCACACTCAAAACAGTCAGTGTGGATAATAAAAACCCTTGATTTTTGAAGGGTGCTCTTAGTGTACAGTGATGTACACTTTTCTCCCACAATGCACTGCATAAAGGAAATGGAGGAGCTCACAGGTGGAAAAGTTGAAAAGTAACTGTGGATGGTGGAGAAATAGCTCCGGAAACACTTCCAAAAACTAAAAGTAATGCATTTGCTGCCCTTTTGTTAATCAAATCGGCATTAGTAATGAGGAGTTTGTGTATACTAACTGCAAAACAGCGTGCTATGATTAATATATCGCACATACTGTAGACAGTGAGTATGTAGTGTGGCAATGGGACACTATTGGCTCTGTGATTTACCCACAACCTGTCTGGAGTGTTTGGAAAGTGTAGAGATATGACTTTGCACTCCACAGTCCATAACTGTAACTGTTCTTAAAGGCATAAGAGTCCCTAAATACACTATTACAAATAGTTTCTGCTTGTGCAAGAGACAAAAACGTTCCCTTGTAACAAATAAAATTTGTTCCTTTTACACATGGAACTCACTACATATTGCCAAAGAGTCTAACTATGCACTCCAAAACACCAACTTTCCCATCTCAGGTTTTTCCATGAGCTTTTCTGCACTCACACACTCAGATATCCTCTGCCCCTCTGCACCACAATCAAGTCGCTGATTCTGCCACTTGAATTCTTACTATTCTCAAGTAGTTTTTGTGACTCTACAGACAAATGATTTTTGTTACTTTTGTTTTGATCCCAACTGTCCTTTTTAAAACAGTATATATATATATATATATATATATATATTTTTTTTTTTAAGCGAAGAAGTGCCCACAGATAATTTCCTTCCACTTGCAGCTTTCTATATTTGTCCCATACTTGAGTCATTAGGACAGATATGCTCACTGGGGAAAAGGCAACGGGCTCCTTAATGCCTGGGAAAAGCACCACTCAGCAAATTTACTATTAGTCTAACCAAACACAAGATAATAACATTTGCTCAAGTTCTGTGGTCCGGGCTATAGAAATTTGTTCCCAGGCAATATTTCCAGATAAATATACTCATGTGCAGCATGTGCGGGACCCCGATGAACTGGACAGCCCAGTTGTCTGTGGGTCTTACCAGGACAATCGGTCTCCATTATGGCCTCTGGCCCTGGCGCCCCCTCTCCTCCTTCCCCAGGACGACATAGCTGGACACGGACCTGGTAGCGTGTTGAAGGTTCCAAGTTCACCAGCTTGATGGGCTTTTTTTCACTATAAACTGAAAGAAAGCGGATGTGGGAAATGCTGATTATATATGATTATACTTATTATATATATCATATTTTAGTAATTACTGCAGAAATTTTGGTTAATATTTGGCTTAAAACGCATCTATGGAAGTATTACAGATACATAGAATATCCATACTAAAATATTAAAAACACTGAGGTTACAAAAAGCAATTAATTGTTTCACTCTGTAACTGCAATACATTATAACTTTGACTGATCTTGCTTACTACAGTGTCTGCTTTTGCTGCTACTGTGGAATGAAATAAAAGTTACAAAAATCATCTGCTAATGTTGCTTTCTGGGATAAAGGCTGGCAGCATGACATCTCTGCTGGCTTACCTATGATGGAGGACCAAGAGTCTCCGTTCTCCACAGGCTTATAGAGGAGCCTGGTGGAGACGATGGGGCCGTCTCCTCGGTAGGAGTCCACCGGCATCACCTGCAGCTGCTTACTCTTTTTTTCCAGCAGTTTGGGAGCAGTGGTGGGCACAGGGGGCTCTGAGTAGACACAGCAAAAGATTTTTACATTTAAATCTTTGTTTTGTATGATATTTATTTATGTATTTTTTTGCTGTATTATGATGTGCCTGCACACTGGAAATGGCCATAATTTATTACCTTTTCCTCTTTGCTTATCAATTCAAATTTTACTCAGTAGTAACCACACAAACAGACCTTTAATGGTGAGGTTGAACTTGCGGGAGTCCCAGCCTCCATCGGTGTACACCCTGCACTCCCACAATCCTCCCTGTTGAGCACTCAGACGAGGGATCTCAAACATGGCTGTACTTTTATTTGAGTCCATGATAGTGCGAGAGGCCTGAGAGTAAAATACAAAACACAAAATGTCAGCGCAATGCACAGTACAAAAAAAAACAAAAAAAACACATTTCCATTTCCTGTGCCTATTTTTGCTGCTGCTTGGATTTGCGCTAAGAACGTGGTCACTGTGAAAAATGTCTTGTTTCTGTGGAAAGTACTGGTACAACTCTTCATCAGATTGTTTCTACTATAAAGGGAAAAGCACAGAAAGAATAATACAGAAACTGAACATGTCACTTACAGGCAACACGTGGTAAGTGCTGTACTGTGGAGCGATACGGCCTTATCTGGTCAGGACATTATGCTGTTGACTTCCTCAGAGTTTGACTCAACCTTGTGATCATCAGCCCAATCTTAAAGGCACAATGCAGTTAACTTCATTCTCTAGCTGATGTTACAGCACCTGACATTATTCCTGGAGGTCCACAAACTCCTTTATTTATTTTGTTTAACACACATGACTGTACGATTAGCTTGGAACTAAAACCAAGCCCGGCCCTCTGCAAAGAACAATAAAACTCTGGGTATCAGCGCTGCTAAAGCACTTATTAACATTTATACACAAACAGAGATGTAAAAATAACAATTCAAAAGTAATACTAGTTACGTAATGCAACTATTTCTCGTCTGGTTGTCTTGCAACCTCACATTGACAGAAACCAGGAAATTGTTAACGCCCACTAAAACCACAACTATTTCTGTATGGAGTAAACAAACATGACACAACGTGTTAATAAGTGAGCTTTAGAAGAGTTGGCAGGTGTATTTTTGGACTTTTTGGACTGTAGTAAAGATTGTGCTTCCAGTCTTTACAAAGAGAAACTGATCACCTCTCGGCTCCAACTTCACAGTGAACACACGTTAGTAATATCAATCTTCTCATCTAACCCCGGCAAGAAAGTAAAATTAAATAAACAACAAAACAAAATGAAATATGCTAATATGTTAAACTTATTTCTTTCTTTTTCACCAAAAAGTAAAATGAGCTTATTATTTAAAGGGTACAAGGACAAACAAATATAACAAAACAAAAAAAAAAAAGGTTAGAGGCAGTTTAATGGGACATGTGAGCCTGCAGGTCTGATTCCGCTGATAACCTTCTTGTCTTGTGTTCATGTATAACAGGGATGACTTTAGTTTTATTGGTTGGCTCTGATTCAGTCAACTCACACTGTGTTGGGGACATAACATTTCTTTGGGCACTGGCAACTGGCAACCACAAGTTGTCATGCCATTAGCTGCATATTAAACAGACTTTTAAATGTGGTGATTTTGGTATTTGTCGCTTTTCTCTTCTGTTTTGAAAATGATATGATAAGTCTTGCAGCACCATTCGTCCGTCCTGACAGCACGCACAGTTTGGGAAGCACTGTACTGGATCGCTCTCTCCCGGTGGGGTCTTTATTTAATCTCTGCCTGACCTTCTTGACTTTAGTGTTATCCAACCTTTGTATTTTGTTTCTTTTCATTCAGGGTTACTACATGTTATATTGGCAGGAGTGTTGCAAACAACCGCAGGTCCTCCTACCTTAAGCACAGTGGCGTCCAACTTTCGCAATTCAAAGCTGTTGTGGCTGGGCAGGGGGTTGCCTGTGGCTGAACAAAAGATCTTGGGGCTGGAGTTCAGATTCCACTCCAAATTACTTTCCAAATCCAAGATCTGGGGAGCCCGGTCTGAGAAAGGACACAGCATGAAACAGAGATGAGTAACAGACAGCAAAGATAGTGACAGAGGAAAATGATGTGCCAGTAGAGAAAATGATGATAGATAAAAATCATTTGATAGAAGATTTGTTTTTTTGTTTTTATTTCCCAGATAGCAGTGTACAGCTACTATATGCCTCATTTTCTAAATTTCCATCCTAAATATATTTTACTGAAAAATGGAAAACATCTCCATAAATGAAGATTTTTGTTGCAGATTCAAGGATAATGTACAATTAAACACAACTAAATATTTTACCAGTCAAACTGGCTTCATCAGAGTTTAATTGGGGTTGGAGGCTAAACCCCGATGAAGCCAGCTTGTATTGTATGATGCATGTAAAATGTAATCCTTGAGGGTGCAAGTGTGTTTTTTTTTTAGTTTTGTAACTGTCATCATAAGGAAGAAGGTTGGGGTATTCAGATGGAGGATGATGAGTATCGAATTGTGCTGTCCAGTGATGAGCAGCGAGAGTGTATATAAAGGATCAATGCACTCAATTCCATTCAACTGAAGAGGCAGAGCTAAAAGTGGATAAAATGGAGCAAAAGAGGGATTAACATTATGTGGCAACACCTACCAGACTTCTCACAGTGCTGTCCTCTCCACCCCGTGGGACACTGGCATCCACTGAAACGGTTGCAAACTCCTCCATTCTGGCACTTACAGCTCAGCTTGCAGTCTGGCCCATACATGTCATTATGGCAGGCTGATGACAGAAAACAGAAAACTGTTGCTAAACCTATGTTCATATAACTTCAGTAAAACTAGAATTACTGCCTCATTGGTTGTGTGTCCTGACCATAGACTAGTGTCACCAATTCAGTATCAAATCAAATGTGCCATATCGTCACATTCTCCTCTTCTACTCCTGAGTCATGGTGTTGAATTATGGTCAGAAAAGTCTTTTTGTAGAAGATTATGAGATCACAGTGACAGTCTAATCAGTTCATCCTTCCAGTCCAAGTGGACGCTTCAGCCAAATCTAAAGGAACTCCATCAAAGCTTTCCTGAGATGTTTCATTCACAAGAACGGGACTGATGGATGGACGGAGAATCTGAGAGTATTACACCTCAGACCACGGCTGTCGCCGGTGCGGATGCTTCAAAATACAGTGACAAACATGAGTGATGTAGTGCTCACCCATGTCACAGCGGCTCCCAAACCAGCCGCTGGCACAGGAGCAGCCGTAAGGGTCTGGTAGGCAGAAGCGAAGCCCCTTACAGTTCAGCTCAGAGCCACATGACTCCAGGCAGTTTCGTCCAAACATTCCTTCCCTGCAGGCTGCAAACCATCAGAGAAAGACAAATTCACAAATGTTTTTATTTAAATTCCTTGAGTTTTGCTGTATCATGCCCCAACCTGCCATGCAAAACACCACAGAGGACAATGCAACTAGTCTGCCAAAATACTGTAACCCTTTTTTGACTTTATAATTATACTTGATTGAATTATCGTCATACTGTCTCTGGAATACTATGCAATGTGCTGCTAATATATGATGTAATGTAATGCCGGTCTAATATTTGGCATTTAAATGTAGTTTACTTCACCTGTAGTCTCCTTACTTTAAGTGCTAACAATAAGTACTCAATATATGCACCCACAATCAAAATCACTGGTCAAAATTTACCCAATTGGGGTCAATGTAGCACAGACACAGTACTGCTAACTTACAGTGGAACTGTAGGGTCACCAATTAAACCCAGGACAATGTGTTGTTAATATCCAGTGTTTTATAGTATTGTTGGGTTACAACAAGACTAATGAGATTCCTATCAGCCTTATCTGTAATTTGTGTTTGATGCTATTTGGCATATCTTGGAAATCTGACTTCATACATGTTGTCACTCTCTCACTTTGTTTCTCTGTCCGTCTGTCTTCTTTACACACACAAAAACCTTCATTTCTATACGGTACTCGTGAGGACGCTGTATCGAGTGCAGTACAAACCTGTCTCACAGCGCGTTCCCATGAATCCCGGAGGGCAGATACAGTCTCCGATCTTATCGTGACACACTCCGCTGTTGAGACACTCGGGACAGTCCTTGTAACAGTTAACACCCCACTTCTTACTGGGACAGTCTAAAGAGAAAAAGTGTTTTTTTTTTTATTAGAGCAACATGTGTTGAGTGTAGGGTGCAAAATCCATACATGCTAGTCGTTGGTTTGTCCATTAAACCCCAAATAATGTTCTGATTGCATCTGCTATTGACCATCTTAGAGAATGTGGACAAACAACATAAAGACTTCAAATACACATCATATCATTTAGATGCACTTTGGCCGTGCATTTGTATTGTATTTTGGACAGTTTGTCAAAGACGGACGGCCATTTTATATTGTAGAATTCATTATATGAATTTCAAAGTGAACATACAGGTTATAAATACAAAGATATGGAGAGAGAGAGAGAGAAAAAAGGGGAATCTCTAAGGAGAACAGGTGGAGGGTGGAGATGGTGTTGATACTGCTGAGAATTATTACAGGAAATGAAACAAACACATGCGTAAAAAGACATGTCACGTTCAAGCTTGAATTCACCTCAAAACCAACTCCCCACTGTTTTTTGGCTTTTAACAAAAATGTAGTTATTTAAAGGTAAATTTCAACATTTGGTGAAATGTACTTATTTGGTTTCTTGACGAAAGTTAGATGAAAAGATCAAAACCAATCTTACGTCTGTCTATTAAAAATAAGGCTAATGCGATATATAGAGATATATCTCTTGTTTAATCCATACAGAGGCTATGTGCTTGAGTGTTTCTTGGCCGGGCACAGTGACTTCTCCATGTCCTCTTCTCAGGAATTTTTTAACTCATTTGTTTATTCTAAGTTGTATCCGGATATTTTCCTCTTGTCTGCTGTCATTGACATTTGTGAAGAATATAAAGGCAGTTTAAGCTAAATTATTCTTCTTTATTGGTACATTTTGTTTCTTAAGATCTATGTATGTGATTTTATTCTATTTTTTTCTTGTAAAGCACTTTGATCTGATCTTTTTTTTAAATCTTTTTGTGTTATTATTATTACACTCATGTGCTTGGAAGCTATGAGAAGATATGTAGCCTATCCATACAGAGTGTGACTGTATTAATGTATCTAATTAACGTTATATGGCATGACAACTAACTGACCTAACATGACATATGAAGTTGCTGAGGCAGGATAGTGAACACGTAAAGGCAACTTGTGTCACCATTATTATGACCAATAGATATTGAGCTTGTCTTATTTGAATGCAGTCTCACTGCATTAGACAGCAACTCCATTACTTGCCACAGCAGCTATCAGAAAATGTAACAGAATGTGCAGTAAGACAGTAAGCACCTGAAAAACTGTTGTAAAAGCCTTGATAATCAGACAGGGTGTAGATCGTTGTACATGTGTTTGTGTGTGTTTCTGTCTTTATGTCTGTGAATGCCAAGATCCAACATACTTCTGACGATGAGCCTCATCCAGGCGCCCTGAAGGGGGCTGTCCCCAACGTAGCTGGCACTGTAGATGCCTTGATTGGCAAAATTGGCATTCTCCACTGTTAGAACAGCAGTGCGGTTGATCATATCATTCCAGTGAGTCATATAGTTGTAGTTTCCTGCACAAAAAACATGAAAAAACATTAATGGCATATTTTCAAGTGTGTCAAAAAGTAATCTTCCTTCAGTTCCTTAACCAAAAACCAGTAACTGTGTGGTTCTTAATGGAGGACAGCCTTTTCATTACGAGTTAAAGTTCCTGCCTCCATTTTGAGTTGTGTAAGCTGTCTTACCGTTGTACTTCCAGGTAACGTCTCTCTTTTGGGAGCTGAGTAGCTGCATGCTGAGGTCAACCGTCTCTCCTTTGTTAGCAGTCAGTGTAAGGTGAGTTGGAACAAAATTTGCTATGAAGAGCACAGATACATACTGTTATTTTCCAATCATGACACACAATCCAAGAGAAAACTGTGAGTATAAATAATAGAGTCATATTTTAGGCTTGGTCATAACACAAAAAATACAGTGGTGTAGGTTCCATGAACCCACCTCTCTCAAAGTTATTGATCATTGTGACGGTCTCAAGCGGGGGAACTTCCTGAGTGGATTCACAATAGAAGATGCCGATATTATCCAGGTCACGGAAGTCTCTGGCCACCACCTCCTTGTTTCGAGGCTTTTGCACTTTAAAACTCGGCTCTTTGGGGAATATGAGGATTTTCTTGTCTTTTTTGATGTCCAGCACAACCTGGGCAGGGCTGCGCTCTCCGTTGATGCAAGAGATGGAGAAGTGTTTCACGCTGATGGCCTCTGCTGTGGAGATCATGGTCAAGTCGATCACAGCATCTGTAGGACAGCGCGCAGGGTTTGAAACAGTCTGGCATTCTCTGACATACAGGAAAGTTATTAAAGTCATAGGGAGTTTGGCCTGATTATCAGAATACAACAAGGTTTCACAATTCGTTTGAGTCAGGGCAGCATCACATCTAATGAAAATACATGACTATGTTTTGCTCTTATTTAGGAAAGTAAAGACAAGTCAACTCTTTCGGCAGAACACCAATAACTGCATGTGTCTTTGGTTACTTTGTGCAGCTTCACATTTTGAGCAAGAGGTTAAGCTGCTGCTTAAAAATATGATGATGAAATCTGTTTTAAGTTATCTGAATCACAAATCTGAGGTCTCCCGAGATTCAGATAACTGACAGCAGAATATATATAATATGAATATGGTCTTGAACATTTTCACTGCAGGTGTACTGGAGTTTTGCAATACTCAATAAAATCAACACAAGTGTTACGCTGGTCCAAAATCATGGTCACATCCGTCTTAGCATCTACATAATGATGTGCTAGCCCCTAACCCATACACTGCTATTCAATTACTAGTACTAGTAACTAGTAATAACTAGTTCTGGTTTCAATAGAAATGTTTCTATTCCGACATATAAATGCAAACCAGTTCTGTTTCTGACATTAAAGTCAGTTCACAGTGGAAAACATCAGCCACGTGCTTCAGTCAAAGTATGCCAAAAAATCACTTCTGGATTATTAATTGATTTTCATACACATGACAGTGTAGAACATCTAAAAACATGAAGTACCTCTACAATATGAAATCAAAGCAGCCCACAAGAATCAGTATTACTTGAATTTCAGTGTAACACCTGCCATAGGTGATGACACAGTAGTTATATTAGCCCCCACTTGTAAAAACATTTGGTTGAAAAACAAATAAAAGCCCCTAGGAATGTATTTATCTGGATAAAAGCGCCAAATTCAATAATATTAGTTTGTCCAGCGTTCCTTCTCTCTGGTATTTAAGCTCCAGATCCACAGAACAATGGCAGGAAGCATGGATGAGCTCCCTTTCCCCCACAGAGTTCAGACATCTACTTTCTAAACACCGAAAGTATTTACGATTTTAACAAAACATAAATGATTCAACATAACAAAAATGACAAGCAAAACATAACAAAAATCAAATAGTGTAGATTTTGAAAGGAGATTGGTATTTTTCAGTATACGTCCCATTTCTTTAATATCTTGCTCCGTTGAGGAGGTACCCCAACAGCCATAAGAATCTATCTCCCCCTTACCTGATAAATCGAGGAGGCACAACAGCCACAAAATCCTCATGATATTTATAATCCTCATTGGGAAAAAGTTGTGGTTACTAAATCGGATTCACAGGGAGCGTTGTACATCCAAAACGGTGACGCTGCGTCACGACGAGCGGTGCGCTTTTTTACGCATAACTCGGCGAATCACCCAGAGCTCCAGTTCAGGTGTAAAATCTCTTCGGTAAAGACTACAGCGCTCCTGTGTAGCAGCTTTCAGAGATAGTAACGCGGTCCGTCACACTAAACACAAAGTTGGACCTGCGTAAAGCTCAGCTTGGCCTGGGTGGGAAGGGAAGGAAGAGCGTCACCAGACAGCGGAGGACTGCTGGCGCTCCAGACCTCCCCGATTCCGATTAATGTATTTATGAGTTTAAACTCTGTCACTTTTTGTTCCATCACAATGCCAACCACTCAGTCCGTCTTCACATACAATTGGTTCTGTAAAATCTCACGAATATCTACTGTTTTAGCAGTGACATGATAGCAAGGTTATCAGTTTTAAGATTGTCTAAAGTTCTGTGATGTTTCTATCATTTCTATATTTGTATTGAAAACTGAAATACTGAAATTGAGTATTATAGTTCTGAATGATACGAAACATATTGTCCCCTTGTTTTGAAGGACCAGGACTTTAGAGCATGTTATCAAAACGTAACTACTACACCCTGATAACTGTGTACTGAGCACAACATGCCCACACTTTACATGCATTTCTGTGCCTAGACCAACACCCTGCACCCCCCTATGTGTCCTCTGACACTGAAATTGCATTTTATTGCTGCAGTGATTTTCCTTGTAGAGATACTGCAGAACACAAATGCAGCAGCTGGTATCATGTTTTGCCAAATGCAACAGCTTTGTTCTTTCACTTCAATAAGTTGGTTACAATCCATGCAGCTTTGATGGTCAGATTCCCCCTTCCCTCACTGTTATAATCACTCAGCCTCAGGAAATGATGAACAATATGCTTGTTGTGTCTATTCTGACATTTCTTCCACGATCTTTTAAAAGTGCTGTGCTGCCTGACTTCCAGTTGGAACAACTGCACACGCCTTTTCTCATTTTCTGTGCAAAAAGTGCCGGGCTGATTTGATGTTTTCTTTACATTTCCTTGCGGCGTCAGACAATCAACTTGAAGTTGACTCAACTTCTTATTGTTCGAGATTTCCTGTTTTCGATTTCAGGGGCTCAGATAGCTTTCTAAACTGCGAAGAATATTGGATTGTGTGCCGGATCGTCAAAAAACGCAGAATGAAATAATTCTTTACGAAGCATGGGCACCTCAATGTCCAACCTAAAAAAGTAAATAATGTCAAATCCTACCAAGTACAATGCGAATAGTGAATGAATGACAAACTGAAGACCACAATCTGAGGTAGGAGATGTTCTGCTGGTTCAATTAGCTGAAGTAAAAAGAAATCAAATGGAAACTGTAATGCGTATACCTTGGTTGGACTTGTTTTGTCTACAAATCACAGTGTTTCCATCTTGACTCTTGGCAAACAACGGGTCTTGGCGCCTGCGTTTGGCTCAGATCTGTATTGTCTTTTTGACCTGTTAGCGTGACCTCTGTAGCCCAGAAGCAAGAACAACGTCTTTTAAAATACTCTCTTATTTCCTCTTACACTTCAAAAACAACCACAGACATAAATGGACTCAACAACGAACCGTCAAGGAAAGACTAACTGCACGGTTGTGGTGCAGCACATATGTACAGTACAGCTGATGGTGTACAATGAGACAACATGCACCAAACTATACTGTCAAACTTGTTTTGCACACAATTGGGTTGATTTTCTGATAATTAATGCAGGTTTTGCAGAAGTTTGTAGAATCTGTGGTTAGAGTTCAGGGAAACAAGTAAGACGGAAAGCAAAAGAAGATTTGTAAAGACAGAAAAGTGCTGTGTGCTGCAGACACAGCTTGGTGGAGCCTCTATAGGAAGCCAAAAGGGAAAAGACCAAAGGCTGGGTCAACACAGATGCTTCAGCCTCTGGCTGCATTAAGGCTGTCAGCAGCCAGAAACCAGGATGGGGTACTTTTTTGTGAGTGTGTGTATGTACATATATGTGCATGTGTGTGCATATGCAATGGTTCATTGGAGTGAGGGAGAAATAACAGACTGTAAGCATGCATATGTAGTTTAACTGCATGTGTATACATTTTGCATGTGTGTGTGTGTGTGTGTGTGTCAGAGAGTGTAATAGAGAAGGAAATTATTCTAGTGGGTTGGACATGCAGGGTGGAGGACACTCTGTGCTCCTAAACCACTAACCATTGTATCCGAAAGTCTTTGTCGTCCTGTAGTAATTATGAACTGTGTTTGTTGTTCGAGTGACGGGCACTTGCTTCATGACACTACCAGACAAAGATAAGACTCAGTGTGTCTCCTGGCCGAGTTCAAAAAGCACAATAGTGCTTCCCCAATCGTAAACAGGTCAGCAAACAATGCAAACCTAGAACAATCTTGTTAAACCCTGGTTCATTTTAGACGTGTATGCCTTTAAAATTACATGTATGTGTCTTCTTATGAGCTGTGACTGCTTTTGAATTACTGCAACAATCTAAAGAGCAGTATACACATTTTGATTGAGGTTAAGTTGAAATAAATGCATGACTCAATATAAAAACCAATATTAACGCTTGCTTCAATTTTAGTGTTCTTGGTGACAGTGGGTTGTGTCAGCAAACCAGCTATCTGTGTAAGGTATTGTCAGCACTGACATGAACTACTCTGATTTTTCATTAATTGTAATCATTTCATTAGGGAATGCAACACCTCACGTATATGTTTGTATGTTACTCTCACTCTAAAGCATAATTTTTCACACTTAACTGAGAAAAGTCATTGTGGTAAGCTGAAAGATTTTGGGGAAACGTCACTTAAATTGTGTCAGTAAATCAACAGCAGCATGCTCCCATGTATGTTTTGGTTGTTTCTGACATTTTGTTGTGGTTGTCGTGGAGGAGGTGGTGATGGCAAAGCTGGGGGTGTCTGGAAGTGAGACCGGCAGCAGAGGCGGGAGGTCTCTGAGACTTTGTGAGAAAGTTTGTATTAAATTCCCATTTCCTCTCATTGTGTAGGGAGCTGGCCTGGCTCCACACGCACTGATCCTGCTGGGCCCTGGGAGCCTAAGCAAGGGTGTCACTCACACCTCTCATGCCCCCGAAATCACCCCCCTCCATATCAGCCCAACTGCAATTACAAACTCCTGACCTCAGTCCCATCGTTCCCCACACTGTCCATTCCCGAGGATCATGGAGACCCAGAGAGACGCTGATCAAGTGGGAATGTTCACTTGAAAGTGTGATTACATGAATGCCTGTGTATGTGAGAGGACGGCGTTAATAGTGATGGAGTGAATGAGATGATGAAAGACATGAAGACAGATTTCAAGATAGGTATGTGTGTGAGCATTATTAGTAGAATTCAAAGACCTCTATCTTCAAAGTAGGATTTCCTCAACGATTAAGTGCTCTAATGCCCTGATAACGCCAGTGCTATTTTCTATGTAGGTTCTGAATGTATTCATGCTCATGCATATGGTCTATCTGTGTTTTTTAAAAGCAAGGAAATGTCCAACACTACATGGTGAGAAACTGGGAGGTCAACATACTATCACCCTATCCAGGGTCAGTCTTAGAGTCTTGTGGGCCATAAGCAGGATTTGGTTTGGGGGGTCCCCTCTCGGATCATGTTTCCACTTCACATGGCACTGATATTGTCCATTTCGCCCTTCTCAGAGCTTATTATTTTGTCACTATTGTTTGATAAAAATCTTTTCTAGTGGACCTGCCAGCTCCGACCCCAGCTACAGTTCTATTTCACTTTGGCGAACAGTCAGCTAATTATGTTCCACTGGGATGTTATGTTACCTACATTTCTGAATGTGGCCACCATGTAAGCTCAGTGCTGTTCGTATAATGATAATAATAATAATAATAATAATAATAATAATAATAACAATAGCTTGAAATTATATAGCGCCTTTCAAAAGACCCAAGGATGCTTTATAGACAAGACAAAACAACAAAAACAAAACAACAGATTAGCTGCCAAAGGCCAAAGTGTCTTTTGAGAGCCATCTTGAAAGAGTCCCAGGATGGAGAGCATTCCAGAGGGTGGGGGCGGCCATACTGAATGCTCTATCCCCAAAAGTCTGCCTCCTAGTGCGGGGGATGGAGAGGAGACCTGAGTCAGAAGACCTCAGGCTCCGTGAAGAGGTATGCTGGTGGAGGAGGTCCGTTAAGTATTGTCGGGCAGGGTTGTGGAGTGATTTATAGGCCAGCAAAAGGAGTTTATAGGTGATGCGATGAGGTATAAGATAAGATAAGATACAAGAGATATAACAAAATATGAAAATATATGCAAATCTACAAATATGAGAGAAAAGATATGAATGCATATAAAACATATACATGTGTATTGCACAGGATATTGTGAGTGTGAGTTTCCAATTCTTCCATGTAGATTGTGGCTATTGATTTTAAATCCATGTCAATATCAGTGTTTGGTTTGGTATGCAGCAAACATGCACACAAACTCACACATGTTTTTATCCATGCTAGCGTAGCTGTAAGAACGGCAAAGCTGGTCTGTCTATCACTTTGGTGCAGATGTCTGAACAATGATGGGATGGGTTGTCATGAGATTTGTAAAACTGACTGGTGATCCTCTGACTAGAGTATTTGGGAGATGCAACGCTAGAGGAAAGATTCAGGACATTGAGCCACCTCCTTGGCCACAGGACATGAAGACGGGAGTGTGTCGGCAAAGGGGACGTTGGTTCCTAACCTTTGTAGCATGTTGCTTCCTTTTCTTTCCCACACTTCCTGTCACTTTCCACTGTATACTTTCTCACAGAAAAGAACTGTCATTTAAGTAAGCTTTAAAGTGACATGCCTCTAACAGATGGATCCACACATGGGATGATGGGAAATGATCTGATAGGGGGTAAGAATATACAAAGTCAGCATGGCCACAGGGTGAGCAGGATGTCTACAGTTCATAAGATACACAGTGAGAGATCTGGACTACATGTAGATACTATATTATCTTATCTTCTAACATCATGTCACTCTGGATGATATAAATCTGAGCATTGTGCTTGCAAAGATGTATACACATTCATAATCCAATGCCCCTTTACCCACACACCCACACACACTACACAAATGTAGCTGAGATAAAGGAGGGTGATACAAAATTAGATATTGTCGGGTTTAAAGAGTTCATGATTCAGGTTTCAAGTTCTCCACAGAAGCACCACGTGCCTTTCATCCCTCCCATTCCTCAGGCTCCACCAGCAATCTCCTCACTGGGGTTTTCAGGGAAGGAAGCTTAAGGAACTAAAAGGGACGATATCTCTGGTTTTAAAATATCAGTTACTTGCAGATCTCAAGTTTCCCAACATTACAAATTAGTTATATGAACTCATCAGAGTACTCTTTGAAATTTTAATTGCTTAAATATTAAGATCTAAATGTTAAGGCCTTAGGAGTGATGATTGACATAAATGTCATCAACTGACGGCACTTTTGATGAAAAAAAGGCCCTTGGCAGCATTCCTGGTCCACAACACAGTTAGTTTTATCCATGTGTCTAATTCATCTCATTAAAAAAAGCTGTTGCTGATTTTATACTGTCAAAAAATGGTATCTGTGTTACGGCTTTGACATGACTGCTTTCTGATATCAGTCAGTGGTGACTGAGCTGTTGTCTCGCACAGCAGGAGTTAAGGCAATCTCTGCTTTAACTCTGCAGAAGGACCACATGCCTTGACTGGCTTTAATGCTCATTTTTAAAATGTTTTTGTCAAGAACTCAAAAAAAGTTACAACATGCACACTTTAGGTTAACTGGAGAAAGTAAGCTCTTCGCTTTTCATGACGTTTCCTCATTGACAAACAAAATCAGAGAGTGCTGAGCACTCAGTGTCATTTCCACCAATGTCATGAGTAATGATCGTGAGAAAAATTACTCATGTTTATCTACCTGTCCTTCCAAAAATACTGCTGGTGCTCAGCCAGCTAGTTGATCATTTTGTGACATTTATGTGTTTCCCTCCCAGTATGTTGATAGAGAAATTCAAACCCTAAAGTGGTGAACTTTGACCTTGAAAACATGTAAAAACAGTAACTGCTGTTTGTGGTTATTGAAACTGAAATGTGTCTGTATCGCTATTTTAAGGACTAAGCAACTACAATGTGTTGACTGGCAGTCTCAGATCAACAATCCCATTTTCAATCAACAAGATTTGCATGAATAACTGCATATGTAATATGCAATTGTATTTGCAGTTTTATTTATTTTATCACTACACCACAGAGTAACTAATGTAAACCTGTATACACAGATGTGTACACATTCATAATACAATACCCCTCCCCCCACCCACACACACACTACACAAATGTAGCTGCGATGAAAGAGCATATTCCTAAACTTTCTTTTCCTGTCCATTCATCCCTCCCACACTGGAAAAAAAACAACACGGCCCTGAGCTGAGGCCCCCCACTAACCCCAGTCTCCCAGTCTGCCTCCTGGGGTGAGGCTGGGGCACTGGTAATGGGGATGGCATGATCTTGGCCTATCACCACACATAGTCAGGGATGTTGATGGATGTTGATGTTATACCGACTACTGACCCCAAACAGGTAGATGCACTGTGCACACGCAGACGCACACCTCATTAATGGTGTTATGGAAAGCCTCTGGATCAGACTAAGGAAGCCCTAATCATAACAGCATGCAGTTGACCTCTAGTGCAGGTTCCTTCCACTACAGGATCATGTAGGATAACATGATTTCAGACAGTCAGCAGACACAGCAAGATAAGTAATAGAAGAGGGGAGGTAATATTTCCCAGGTATGGGGAAATGGTTTTGCAATTATTATCTGTTTATGAAGCTGAATATTGCATGTAAACCCAGGAAGCTGAACATTTCTGCTTGTTTTGCATATCAAATACAGCTCCCAAAAGAATGAGAGTGTTTTTAAACATCCCTCGTTTCTGTCCATCTGTCTCTGGTTTGGTCACAGATTTGGCGGCAGATCAGGTTTTAGCGCTGAAATGAGAATGAAAACACAAATTTCACATCCTTTCTAAAAGTGGCCAGAATGTCAAATGAATGAAAGGAAATATTGGCAAAACAATGGCACAAGTTTTATTAGTTTGATTTCTTACTTTGTTAGCCATAGTCAGAAGCTAAAGATGGAACAGCTGTTTTGTCCATTGCTATTATTATGCGAGTTTGCACTGCTAATCCTAATTATAGAAATAAAATATCTGTCCCATCAGAACATGGGTATCAAGGAAATTGTGGAAAGGGAGTGGTACTAAATCCAGCCAACATGTCTCTGGAATATTACAGGCGTTTTTTAAGGAAGTTGAATAACACCCTGGGAGCGCTGTGCTGAAAGGCAGAAAAATGCAAGAGCAGAGATTTCGTGCAAATGCGCCTTGAGACTACAGTCGCAGAGGCCCCGGAAGTGTGATTCAACAATGCGTTACCTGGGGGAACGATGTGATATGATATGCTGAAGTGAAACAGTGAGCCTGGGAGTACCTGATGTGAGAGTTAAACAGAGCAGAAAAAACACGCAAGAGAGAGAGAGTAAGAGAGATGGATGAGCTGTTGTTGCTTGTCCAAAGTGTCCAGAGAACTTGAGCCAGATTCAGGAAGAGGCACTGCTGCTGGAGGCTGATATGTGTGTGAAGGAAGTGGAGGGAGCACAGGGGCAGGAATCACCCTACAGGCAGGAAAAGGCCTGTGGAGGTGATGGTGGGGGGTGGAGGTTGCGGGGCTCGGCTCCTGTCTGATAGCTGTTTGCTCAACACACACAGACTCAAACGCACAGACGTGCTCACGCTGCTTTGCAGTCTGTAGGTTCTCGTTCCCATCAGCCGGTGAGCAGGAGGGACGCAAAACGAGAGAGCTGGATGGCTGCTGGTGCCAAAGCAGGCATGCACCCTCACATACTGAGGAATCTGGCTTCAAACGTTCTCGTACACGCGACAGTGCTGCTCTGCATACATTAGTGTATGAAATCCATGTTTTAATGCACGTCTGCTTCAGTAAGAGGAACTAGAAATTTTAATGTCCAAGAAGCCACTAGAAATGCATCAATTTTTGTATTATGATTGGTTTTGATGGAAGTTTGTTTAAGAAAAATATTAGTTGGTTTGACCTTTCTGCTTAATATAAAAATGATCAGGTTTCAATGTACCTTTTGTTTCACATGGTGAAACATGGATCTTCCAAACTGCTTTTCTAAAGATTTTGAATGCTTTCTTTACATGGAGTTATGCTGCAAAAACAGTATGTTGTATTTCATAACAGTGTGAACAAAAAACATTTGTGAGACAGAAGCTGGACGCTACATTATACAACAGGCTGGTGCTTTGACCACCTCAGCATTTGCACTCATAAAGTGATTGTTTATCAGGTTTTTTGTGGCTTTTCATTCAGCAACTCACAGAAATGAATCTGTCTAGCGACCTATCTAGTAGCCAAAATGTGAGTATTTGTTTAAAGCTGAATTGTGTGCACACTTTAAAAAAAACAACTGCACCTGCAGAGGGAGTTGCAGACACAGATCTCTTCTGCATGCCAAACCTAAAAAAGAAGAAGTAGTAAGTCTTTCATACTGCCACCATATGAAACATTTCAAACACAAATTCCTCCCTGAGCCATTACTGAATCCTGCAGCACTCTCACTTTTCGCATAAATATTCTCACAGAATTCACAGAGGGATTACAAAAATGCACAGTTGGATCTTATTAAAAATGTGTTGACTTTTACATGAATCTCCCAAAGTTAGCAGATCTACAAGATACCAGGCTGCGGTTTAACACAGTGAGCCACTGACGTTTTTAACGCAGCTCTGTCTTTACACTTGCACAAAAGGTGCGTTTCTGTGCTTGTGGGAGCGTTTCTCTACACCGAGTTTATCAGTCAGCGTTTTGTTAGAGTACATTCACACAACCATCCATCCATTGTCTGTACCGCTTAGCCTTAAGGGCCGCGGGGGGGGGGCTGGAGCCAATCCCAGTGGACTTTGGGCGAGAGGCGGGGTACACTGGTCGCCAGTCAATCACAGGGCCACATTCACACAACCATGACATCCAAAACAAACAGTAAGGTAATCCTACATTTTTTATTTATTTTTTTTAATTTAACCTTTATTTAACCAGATAAAGACCCATTGAGATCAAGATCTCTTTCACAAGGGTGACCTGGCCAAGAGGTCAGCAGCACATGTCATAAATGTCCTAAATACTGATTAACACTCCATTTGGATAAATAATTTTCCTCACAGAGGCAGCATTCAGGTCAATAAATATGGACCTGTATACTTTTGAGGCTAGGTAAATATAAAACATTATGTTTATATGCAATTGGTAGATTTTTTTTAGCAGCAATTCACCTTGGAGAGTAAAACCACCCCCACCTTTAAAGGAAAAAACTAGATGTCTCATATTAACAGTATCCATATCTTCTTTTTCTATAACACACACTATTACACCTGCATGTGGCAGGAGCTCAAACCAAATAGTTCCAGACTCACGATCTTCCCACTGCATGTTAGTGGAAGTGAGGTATGTAATGTAACACCAATGAGCACATAAAGTCAGGAAACTCTTATATTAGATTAAATTAGATGAAACTTAAACAACCTCTTTGTTGAAACTGGGTCATCACAGCAGCAGAGTGAAGGATGTGAAGGAGGGAAAAAGGCCTATTTCAGTGTGCGAGGGAACATTTCAAATGGCACCTTGACTAATGAAATTAGAGCCATGATAGAGAATATCACATTTAATGTACAAGTCATTACAATAAAAGGTCACTCAGATAATACTGCTATTTTTAGATAAAATTGTCTTTTGCGTTTCATTAACAGATCTAAAGCAGATGTGCAGAGGGCCTCACTCACATTATCACATTTCCAGATGGAGGCTACATATGGACTCACACACTCACAAAAATGCGAACAATGCGAGGCAATCACCTTGTAAAATTTACACTCAAGTGGTTGCAGATCACGACGGCTACAGCAGAGAGAGAGAGGTAAGAAAAACGAATGTTATCATTCCATCATGCCTGCTGAGAGCTGTGGATTGTCTTCTTGGTGCTTAATGCCCAGTTGCAGGCTTGTTTGTCACATAGCTCTTCCTCAAGTCCGACTATCCATTGTTATGTACAGTGCGACACGTGTTGTTATTTCCCGTCTCTCTTAAAAGACCTAACAAGGCCTTCCCATCTTCAGCACAGAGTGGGCCATGACCTCAGACCCCCACCACTTCGCTGAGAGGACAAACAGTAAACATCCCAAGGTAGAAAAAGTGGGGAAAGTCCCTGCTCTCTGCCGAAAATCTCATCCAGTATCATAACATCTGCTCCACTTGGTGCCACTAATGACCTTGCTTATATTTTCCTGTTGTAAATGGAGTGAAAACATAACCAGCAAAACATCTGATATTAAATGTCCATAGCTGCTGTCTTCATCATTTAAAAAATCTCTCTGTCTGATTAGACAATTATCACAGCTGTCTAAACAGATAGAAAATGGAGCTAAAAGGAAAAAGGGAGACTTCATATTGGATTCACATTCATCAGGTGGACACAAGTCTTTGCTATCAGGTTAAAAGGTGATAGTATGTCAGTGGTGTTAAAAGCTTGGTTTTGATAGTTTGATATAAATACATTCACCACTTTTTGTCTTGTTCTCATCCCAGTTCAACTCTATGGTGCAAAGACCAAATGAACCCACAATACTCATTAAAGTATATTTTAATCAATGATCAGGCCTATCTTACAGATACTAAATAGGTAAAGTATGACTGTCAGAGTCCACCAACAGCCAGCAGCAAGCTGCACCTAGTATCTATGGTGGGAAACCGCTTCTTACAGCTGATGCTGAGTTATCATTTTACTGTCCCAGCCCATCCTCGTCCGTGCCATCTGCCCCAAGACATGCAGCTGAGCCATCCTGGAACATGCGTAGGGAGGAAGGGAGGGAAGGAGGAAGAGTAAGGGAGGGAGATGTAAAGATGTGGAGTGGACAGGAAGTAGCCCTATTGTTTTCAGGGTCACCTCGCTTTTCCTTTCAGAGCCACCAGAGGTCTGCTCTCTCCCCTCGGGCTGCACGTCTTAAACAGACAAAACTCCTTGTCGCCGCAAACTGTATCTTGTCTGATTTCCTCCCTCATCTGAAAAGCTCTGAGAAAAGGGTTTACTTTTTAGATAAACAAAGCAAGGTGTGGTGCCTGGAAGGCACACACACACACACACACACACACACACACACACACACACACATTACGGGAAGAGGCCACACAAAATAGATCAAACAAGATTATTTGATTACCCACTGGAACCATATCTACACAAACAGAACGTCCATTTGCAGAAGTGACTGGTTGGTCACAGTCTTACTTATGAATGCACATTTGTAGTTACAATTTAAAACACAACATACTGCTAATAAGTCATATTTGACCTCTTCCTGGTTTGGCATAGCTGAGTGACAGCAGTGCCTCTGACCAGGTCTGCTGTGCCAATGGACGGAGAGGAGCAACAGTAGGCGGGGGAGAGCACACCTTAGTTACAAAGTTACCTATTAACTTGTCCTTCTGGGAAGCAGCGGCAGAGCACAACCTTTGCACAACATTTCTCCATTTTACAGACCAAGCAAAAGAAAATGTAGTCAAGGTTGATGTGAAACGTGAAAGCGTACGGACAAACGGAGAACTCGGTGAGACAGGAGGAAACTACACCGACAGGTGACCAGGTAAGACTGGAAATTAACTGCTGCTCTTCAAATAGTGGGAGCTGTGACAGTCTCGTCTACAAACTGTGTTGCACGATGTTAAGATCATATTGACCTGCTTGTTGGGTTATAGCTTATATCTAGTGAATAATTAGCAAATAATGTACAAAATGTCACAATGTGATTAAAAATGTGTATTAAAACTGAGTAAACATACACATAACTTTTCACATGCACTCATATAAGTTTATTTGGGGTTTATATGGAGACATATATTATAATTCTGAGTACTGTAACTTCATTAGAAACATAAACTGTTCTACACTGAAGTTATTCGATAGCTGCTGATGAAGACAATGCTTGCTCAATACAGAAAACATTCATAGAGTGTTTTTATTTCAATTATCTGGTTGCAAAACCATCTCCTGCACCTGTTGCATGTTGGACACCTGCTGCTTTCATCCAAATCAGTAAGGCACCATTAGCAGCACACTTGTTCACCCTCTTAGAAGTAATAATTCAGATTTACAGTGTTTATTTAATACAGCAGCCAAGCGCTGAAGCTACTCTTTAAATATCAAATATAGTAGTTTTTGGTCATGACGCAGGTTATGCAGTGTGTTGTTGCATTAGCCTCACGGTACTAAGGTTGACTTTTACTCATTGTGTCCCTGTGGTCCCTGTGTTGACAGAGACCATTATTCCAGGGCAGAAAGGCAGAAACCAAACATGACACTTAAGGGCACTTTGCTTAAGCTCTCATAACCTCGCTTCAATTAAAATTAAATGGGAGAGAACAAAACAACAGTAGCTTAATCATCTCTCAGAGGTGTAGTTTGCATACCAAAATATTTAACACAGGGTCTTTGAGCTGTAATTTACAGTGTGCGAGTGAAACAATTATGCTCATAAACAATGTCTCTGCCAGCTGTTTTTCAACTCATGGCAATATCAGACCTTCTGCCATTATCCTTGACAAACAATGGCACAGCCTGACTCCTCCGCACATTTTCAAAGCAAGACAAAAATACAGATCTTGGCAGAGAGATAAGAGGGAAAGAGGGTGGCTTACTGCGTGTTGCTCTGTGGATCGTTGGGGCGAGGGTCAACTGAAGGACGGCTCTTTCATTTTCTGCGATTCTATGATTATCGGAGCCAAGGAGAGCAATGTTTGCTTAGTCAGGTATTATTAGGGTGGTTGGTTATGTGAAGCCAATGAATTTTGCGTGAGCAGTTTTCAAAATGCACTTTGATGTAATTCCGTGATGTTTTTTTGGATGCAAATCAAGCTCTTTGTTGAATAAGCTGAGTGGTGGAAGAAGAACTCTATCACGTATTGAAGGTAAAAGGTAAAATACAACAAAGTAAAAATGCTTCATTATAAGTTATACTCCATGATTCAAAATTCCACTTGAGTGACGTAATATCAGTAAAATGTAATACGAAAATCTAAATTTGGGATCATTTTCATTAGATCATCAGTATATTGACATGTCCTCTATACTGATGCATCAATGCGTAAGCAGCACATTACTGTTGTAGCTGGTGACGCTCCAAACAAGTCATAGAAACATGACAAGAGACCCCAAGCAGACTGGTTTTACGTCAAATAAACATAGTGGAGTAAAAAGTACAATATGTATCTCTGAAATGTAATGAAATGAAAGAATAAAGTTGCATGTAGTAGCAGTACGGTAAAACTACCTCAAACTCATAGTTAAGAACAGTACTTGAGTAAATGTACTCAAATGTATTCACCTGCGTAAGTTTACACTTCAATTCCAAACCATAAAATAGCTTACAGTTAATTTGTCTGTGCAAAGGAATGTGATCACACTCCATGAGCAGAACATAATGTTAATGTTTAATTCAGTTTGATGACAGAAAGAACATCTCACGCCCCCTGGCCATCATTAGAGTCTATAAACTGACACTCGACTCACAATTTGGGGCAGTGAAACAAAGAGTGACTGAGAATAATGTTCAAACTCCGACTATTGCAGACAAAGATGCAAATGTGGCCTCTTACACATGCATGTTCACATGCAAAGACAAATAATCGTACAGTAGCAGTGCGCAGCAGAGCTCACAAACACTCGTAGATCTGGCACACATAGATTTCTGGCTCCCAAGCTTCTCTCCTATAGCTCCCGGCCCTGCACTGCTTGGTGGGTGGATTTTGTTGTGCTTTGCCTCTGTGAGGACAGAACAGGAAGAGATAAAGGCAGGCCTGTCGGTGTGTTTACAGCCAACACTGCTGAGGAGAATAGCTGCAGAAGACGAAAAGGAAGAGGCCTAATGGCCGGCGCTAAACAGCCGGACCCCTCTTGCTGTGAAAAATCACCTCAGAGCCAAGAAAGAGAGACAGAGACACATACACACATCTTAATTACATCTCAGAATGCAACAAACCACAGTATGGAGGAAGGAAGAAAATGTAGATGAGATTCTAAATTATAGTAGACAGGGAGCTATTATTTCAGAAGTGTGAGGGTCAAACATAATTGCAGCCTGGCGTTACATTAGTTTGGGTTTTATTTTGAAATTTCTCCTACAGAAAGATTCAAGTTCATAAAAAACAAAGCGGCTATTTGTCATGTAGGCATATTTTAAAAGACAATACTGTCAGACAGTATGTCTTCCCAATCAAATCCAGATGAAGTAGGTAAAGGTCTACCAGTCGATCAGTGTGGACATTAAGTCCACATTTGGGATTTGCAAGGCTACATTAGAATAATCAGTCTCAATACCATATCATAATATCTACTTTAATATTCTGAGCTAATTCACCAGGTCACATATTAAAGTAATAGTTTAACATTATGGGTTATAACCTGTATGTTTATATGGTTGGAAATTGTTGATCTCTCAGATCTGTGCACTAAATATGACGTCACATCCACCAGACAGTTAGCTGAAAAACAAAGAAAATTAAAGCTTTTAAGGCTAACGCATGGCTTTTGTTGTTGAGTGTAATGTTTAGATGGTAATGTTTATTCTTAAGTGTTCAGGCAGGGAAAAAAATCTAACTAATACGGCCCTTTAAACCATGTCCTTGAGCATCTTTAAGAAAACGATACAGGTCAAAAGCATTGAAAATACAGGTGCTAGCAAGGCAACACAAACTACGGTGAGTGCACAGTGAACTTGTCTGACTGCATCCTCACAGCTCTACTGTAAACACAGGGAACCAGTCTGTGGACTCATGCATGCAAATGTCTGGCAAAGTTGCATATAACTGTACACAAAGGCCTCCTATCTTTCAAACATAAGCTACCATAGATAACAGGTTCGTATTTGCATTCAGAACTTCATCAACGTTTTAATCTCAACTCACACAGAGTGAGGACAAAATGAGTATAAAAATCATGATGATGATTTATAGTACAATTTGTCATTAAAGGAATAGTTCGACATTATGGGAACTACGTTTATTTGTTTTCTTGCGGAGAGTTACATGAGAAGATCAAAACTGCCCCCATAAAAACGCCATTTTAATGACGGTTAACTGCCAGACTCTTTTTTGAGGAAGTTACTGGTCACTTAGTTTTTTTCGATGGATTAAACAATCTACTGACAGAGGCTAGTAGTTTTCCCCTTGTTATATCTCTTTGTGCTAAGCTAAGCTAATCGGCTGCTGGCCCTCCCTTTAAATGGTCCTCTCATCTCACGCTCTGCCACAATATATCAAAGTTTTCCTTCAAAAGCAACTGTTGGTCATATTTAATGGCATTTAAATTTAAAAAAAAAAAGCCTTTTGATTTGTTGTTCTAAACAAATAATGTCTGGTACGTTTTCTTTTATTCGCCTTTGAGAATCATTAAATGTGTGGCACCTTATTGTTGGAAACCGTGAAGCACACATTCTTTCACACACACTCATATTAGTGATTTCACCAGCGTTTTGTGCCGGTTAGACCCACGGAGGAAGGTCCTACACTATGTGAGACTTCCTGTTTGCGACACACTTTTCCTGCTGTGGGTGATATCCTCCCGAGCTCCTGACAGCTTGTACTCAATTATGACTTCTGGATTTAAAGGATCCAGGCAGCGTCTCCTTTTTTTATGATGACACTCTCACTCTTCATACATACTAAGTGAAATATTTAGGTCATTTGATTGTTCGTGTTCTTTTTGTGTGACTCAGTTATAAAATATGCATTTGCTGGCACAAAGAGTCCTAAAGAATTCAAAGCCATAATGCACATGGGATATGGGGGCATTGTAGTTTACTGATATGCTACAGAACTGGAAAAGCAGATGTGTTTTTCTTTTTGCAAGATGCCTTTGTAGGCAAATGTGTAACACTGTAAAATACTGATTCAATTCTCTGTTTCACTTTCTCTAAAGACTCATGTGACTGCAGCAAGAGGAGGCTCATATTTCAACATTCACATAGGATGTGAATGCTGCCACCACCTTTCACTTGTTACTGAACTGACGTATATCCTCTCAACCTTGCCACCTAGTGGATCTCTTACAGTTCAACTGCCTCCTGGTCAACAGACATCTTCCAGTAAACTACCTCCCTCGTCTGGGAAGATGCCTGCCCTGCAACCGTTCCCTCAGATCCCATTTATCTTTTACCTTCTGCAGACAATACAAGATTAACCGGCTTCATACATTACCAAACATCAGCGGGTCAAGAAGTTAAAAATTCCTTTCCAGCATCATTTACAAGAGTCTGCTGGAGACTCCAAATAAGCAGGTCACAAAAACTGTTCTATTGACTGATGTATGTGTGATATATACCCAAGGTCAGTGGTTTCATGCTAGAGTTAATGGTGCCCCATAAAAAGAGGCAGGTCCCATCCAGCGAGAGGCAAATTGAGCCAAACAGGACAAGTCATTCCCCAAAAGAGAGTGCACAAACACGAGCGAAGCCAGATGGAGCCATCATCAAATGGCACACTCTCTATAGCTGCTCCAACAACACAAAATGGTAAGAACTCAGTTACAGCACATCTGCTAAAACATGGCAAACAGAACCAATCCGTTCATTCTTAGTTTAAACCAGATCATTTTGTTAAAGGCAGCGATGATGTGGGGGGGTATTTCAAGTGCTTTCCACATTGTCCTGGTGTGTGATCACACCAGGACAATGCTTCCCAATCACGGCAGCTTAAGTGAGATGTGATTCATTTTCCTCTCTTGCAGGCACTTTGGCAACCCAGACAGGCAAATACACCTCTCACAACTGGGAGTTCTTGGTGGCCGTCCTGGTGACAGCCGTCTGCGTCTCTATTCTTATCGCCCTTCTGGCTAAATGCCAGGTGGTTCGGCGTTACCTGGCCAGCTACAGGCACACGCGGCTGAGGGAGGCTGACACTATTAGCCACTGTGAATTGTCAGGTTGGTTTTTAACCCATAAAACTAACCTCAATATAAAAAGAAACATAATTTTCTTTACGCAGTAGGTAAAAAAATGCTCCTATACAGGACACTGAGCTATGGCTCACAGACAAAGTTAGCAAACAGCTGGGTGTGTACGGTAAATGAGCAACTCCTCATATCATTATAACCCTAAAAGGTCAGAATTTGTAAGTCTTAATTTGTAAGAAAAACATTACAACTTCTCAAAGTCAAAAACTAATGAGAGAATATATGTGTTGCTTTTCTTCATGACAAACTCTGTGGCTCATTAAAGGCTCATTTTGGGTTAAAACATCTGTCAAACTTCATCTGATCAAACAAATCCTAGCCATTAGTCACTGTTAAAGCAGCTTCGGGCTGTCCATCAATGTGACATTACAGATTACAGCTTTCAGTCTTCCATGGGGTGAGGTCTCTCATTTTTCTAAACACCAACCACGCTGTCAGTTAGAGTGACACACACAGAACTTACCTTTTTAAATGGCCGTTGGTCCTGATGCCTCTGTTGCTGCTCCCAGGTCCGGAGGTGGGATTCGCCATGCCAACCAACCCTCACTGTATCCCTCCCGTGACCGAGGAAGATGATGACGGCTTCATTGAGGACAACTACATCCCGGCCAGCGAGAGAGCGAGGGCTGAGAGAGCAGCGGAGAACATGGAGGACACAGAGGAAGAGATGGATGATATTGAATTTACCATCGGCTAGTTGGACTGGCTCTCCTCCTCGGCTATGTAAACCCCCGAGCCACCGATTCCACTCCCACTTTCTCTTGAGTAAGACTCATACTGTCCAACACAAAAAGGGAAAACATTGGTTACTTTTAACAAAGAATGACTTCATGTAACGTGCATTATTATGGCAGTATTTCTTAATGTGCGATCTAAGGATGCATACATGAGAATTTTAGAATACACTTAGTGTGGGACAATAGATAGAAGTCCATTTTATATACTATAACTATACTGACAACAATCATAAAAGGTTTAGATGTAAGTGATAATCAAAGATAATCAGATTTTGTCCTGAAACAGCAAAAATCTTGAGTGAAAAAGATATCAAAGGGCCTTCAGTAATTCTGACCTTTGCATCTGTTTCACCAGAGTCGATTGCTGGAGTGATTAGTTGATTCGACAGCACAAGTTATGCAAAACGTCTCCGTGTGATTTAGACAGATAACCACAGTTGTGCCGAATGTAAACACAATCCTTTCACTTTGCACCGTCATGTTTTGTGCATGGATGTATAATATGACTGAAGTTTTATAGAAAGCTCTGAGTGCTCAACAAGCAACAAGAGACAAGAGGCTCAAAGCGACTGTGTTGTTACAGCATCAGTGTACGTTTTGATTTTTGCTTTTTAAAATATTCCTTTTACAGATTTTTGTAAGTTTTGAAAAAAACAAAAACAAATGTAGGGCTACTGCTGCATAAAAAAAAATGTAGGCAAGGTTCATTTATAGTAACAGGAATTAACCTGCTTGCAATTAGTTACTTTCCAGTTGACCCTTATTTTTAGAACAGACTTTGAATGATGTCAGCGCTCCCCTTACTATCATCTTACCACGTGCTTTGATTTATTATATTGTATGTTTTATTTGTATTCTGTAAGACGACCTTGTGAGCCTTGAAAGGCACCCTAAAAATAAAATGTATTATTATTATTATTATTATTATTATTTGATCAGGAAATTGTAAAGAGTGTGACCTCAATAAAAACCCACTTGTAACCTAAACAGTGTCACCTGGACAGGTCTATTTTTAAACCCAAACAATGGATGTGGCCTAACTTCTGTGGACTAGTTTCTCCACCATTTGGCTCCTGATTGTCTCGTTGGTCACAGACTGGGATCCTCACACTCACCTTTCTTTGGAAACTTTACAACATCGGTATCAACAACAGTAATTAAGCTTGACACTGTGTCTCGAAAAGAGGCCTGGAGCGCTCCGGATCCTCTGAGACCATCCAGCTGATGAGAGCGGTCTGACAGGGCTGCGTGAAGCTGTCAGGCGAGGCTCCCCACTCCCACCCGGAAACACAGCAGCGTCAAGTTCACGTAAAGTAGTCCGAGCCGAGCCGGAACAACGGCGATCCGTGCCTTCACAATAAAAGTGCAGCATCTGGCATAGTTTCCTGTTATGTGTGTGTACAATATAAACCCTCATTAGAATATAATCTATGATTCTTTTACTAATTTAGCACACCGCTTCAGTGTAAAATACTGAAGAGGTTTATAAGACTGTGTTGTCTTTAGTAGTTTTTACTATTTTCATTGTGGAGCACTTTGGGTGAACTGCTGTTGCGTTTAAGTGCTTTATAAATAAAGTTGGATTGGATTGGATATTGTGTTGATAGATTTCTTAACAAATTAATACATGTAAAAGCACTGATCAGTGGTGGGAGAAATATTTTCTACTTGTAAAAGCAGTAGCACAACAATATAAAAATACTCCATAGCAAGTACAAGCTCTGCATTGTAGTAAAAGTATTATCAGGTATCATAAATGAAAGTACTTAAGCAGACTGGCCCCTTTTTTAGAGGGTACAATTATAGTAGTTGATTGTACTGTCAAATCAATATGTAATTTCTAATTGCTTCCTTGTTTTATCTTCTTATCTGCACACTGATGGGTATAATGATACACCATATCTTACACGATTAATCAGTAACTCTTGTTATCAAATAACAGTAGGCCAGTGGAGTAAAAAGTCAATTTTCCTCTGATATATGACAACTAATAAAAGTAGCAATCAATGTAAATAAAATCCTCCATTACTGGTTGAAGTTCAGAATCCAAAATGTTGCTCAAAATGACATCAGTATTTGCAATAAAATGTGCTTCCTGTATCGAAAGCAGTTTTGATGCACTGACTTATGCAGTGCACGTGAAGATGATTGATCATTCTAACTGCTTTACATAGTGTGAATTTTGATTTACAGCAATTTCTTGTCACGGTATGGTACGTAGTATGTCACCATTTGAAATCTTGAGTGACTAGATAATAATAATTAATATAATAATAATACCAGCACTCTAAAAGCGGAAGCTGTGTTTCTTTTACTGCAGCCAGCTTGACAGTCCGGTCCGGAAAAGCAGCGAGTAGCAGCGAAACACATCGAGAGAGGAGGAGAGGAGGAAGGAGGATGATGGGAGCGGATATTATCCCCCTTAAGTGACCCATATCTGACTGTAGACCCAGATTTTATCTAGGCTGGTTCTTGTTTTCCAGGATTTTTCTTCACCAAGATGTCTGCGTCGGCGATATTTATCCTCGACCTGAAGGGGAAGGTAAGTTTGTGGCGACTTGTTGTTGCGGGAGGTGTGGTGGGGGGAAGTTGACATAAGGGTTATCAACGAGGCACCTGCTGCAAGAAAAGAGAAAGTTGGCTCATAAAAACTCCAACAGAAATGTAACAACATTAAAGGATGTTTTCCTTTAATTTGGTGTACTGTGTATTAACAGCAGTAGTAACATTTCCTGACGCGGTGCATGTGCCCTGAAGCCGTCATATAGGACTCAGCAGTCAGTCAGTCAGTCAGTGAGTCAGAGAGGCTCAACTTGCCAAACTAGTTCCACCAATGTTCAGTGTACATAGAGGCCTTGTTCTTGTGCAGCGGTGCAGCCTAGACTGTGTGCACCGGCTCCTGTTTCACTGTTTAAAACTTTACTTTCTGCAGCTCAAAAGCTTGTAGGCTCTCTGGACATGAGGCTGACTCAGATTGGAATATACTCATGTTTTATGTTTATAGTATATTTATTTTATATTATATTTATAGTACCCAGACCTGGAGCAATTAGTTAATCAATTAATTAATTAGCAGGGTTTTTGTTTTTTTTTAAATAATAAAATGTCATATTAATAATATTTAATCTGTATTATTTATGGATGTGATTAGTAATTTTAAAAAAAAGAAAAAGAAAAGAATGATCAACTAATCTTGCAGTTATTTTCTTGATTAATTGTTTGGTCTATAAAATGTCAGACAATGAGGAAAATTCACAGTTCTCCAGAGCTCAGTGTGATGCCTTCAAGTAGCTTTTTGTGTTCAGTCAACAGTCAGAAACCCAAAGATATTCAATTAACTGTCAGCAAATATTTACATTTGCACATTCTGGTGGAACCAGTGAGTTATTTATTTATTTATTTATTTATTTAACGTTTGCAGTTTTGCATAAAACTGGTGAATTGACTATCAAACTCATTGTTGATTCATTTTTGACTAATTGTTTCAGGTTTGATATCATATTCAGCTGAATCTCTAAACAAAACATTTTGAAGAGGCACCTTAGGACATTTTCTGACATTTACTGTACAACCCAAAATATTGATTGGAAAATGAATTGGCAGTTTATTTGACGATATAGATAATCCTCAGTTGCAGCTCTAATTGTGTCTGAAAATGACTGCATTTATTTAAACAACGCAGCTCTAAACAGCGAATGTTTGGACGTGCTGCCTGTGCTGGAGGGTGGGATGAACGAAGGAGGACACTGAATTCTCACTATTTCTTACTGCATCAGGTTTTACATCTAAACCTCACAGGGTTAATTTATTTGAGGGCAAGAAAAGGAATTGCTGAAGAAGCCTCATATGCTTGACAATACCCATCAGGGAAAAGGATCAGTCCCTCATAGCCTGGATGTCTGATTGCGCAGATTAAAGGTTTTCTCGTTCTCTCCTTCCCCATCTTCCTGTCTCTTTGCCCTGGGGCGAGTCAGGAGCTCGCTCTTCACCTTCAGTCCTCTCCGTCCTGACCAGGCGAGGTCCTCTGTCCTCCTTCACAGCAGTAAAAGCAGAAAAATCAGCTGCTGAGTTGTAGCTGCAATGAAAAGTAAAAATTCACTAAACAAGAACAGAGATAAGAATAATCGTACGGTCAGTCTTGCAGATGTGGACCTAAACCGACCATGTGACACACTAGACACAGTTAAAACACACAGCTACTCCAGAAGCCGGTCTTCACCTCTGCCCTTTATCCCTCCACCCTCAGGCCCCCTCCACCCTTCATGCTGTATCTCCTGGGCACCAGGCCGCACACTGCTGGCTGCTGGGACCTGCTATGTAGACTGAAATGTCAGGCTATTGAAATCAGCAGGGCATCATTTGGTCCCACCGCTTCCAGATAGGATTTTTAATAAGAGAACATGTTCAGGCAGAAGGTTCGGCTTGTCAGGAGTCGCAGCACATCTCATCACTCATCAAGATCGACTCTTTTTCATCAGTTTTAATAAATTTATTCTCATTTTTCTTTTATGCAAGTGGTGCAGATCATGGCGCGGCCACCTCTTTAATCCAGGCTGAACTATTCCAACAACCGTTAAGTGACTTTTCATATAATCTTGTGCAGACGTGTGTGATGTGGCGAGGGTTAATCTTCATGGCTGTGATGCTCTTACTATCTGTGTCCAACACTTTGGTTCATGACCTGAAAAACCAAAAAAAACGCTGGGTTTAGTGCTAATTAGCAAATGTTAGCATGTTAAACGAAGAGCACAGTGAACTTCATACCTAAACATCGGCGTGCTAGCAGTGTCACTGTGAGCATCATCACTGTGTCAAAGTGTGGCCTCACTCAGCTGCCAGCGCTGGCTGTTAACTCTCAGATTTGTAGAATTGGGTCGAGCAACAATGAACCTCTGGCTGTTTAGAAAACCGGCCACTGTGGGGAGGCACAATGCTAAATGGCTGCAATTGATGGACTAACTCAAAGGCGTCTTTTTTTTTTGCTTTCTTCACTGTGCCATTATTTCATGTACAAGTAAGCCACTGTTAACACCCAGCAGCCCTCAGCAGTCACTCCAAAATATGAAATATCCTGTGATGCTTTTGTAGCGATAATGGAGTTATGGTGTAAGATTTGTGCTGTGATTGTTCTCCAGACTGCTGATGAGTGATACAAACTGACAGTAGCTTTGCAGATTTTCTTTTTTTTTTTTTTTTCCCGCTCCTGTTTGCTCTCCAGTGATACAGTCCAGGGAGAGTTTTGTGGTTGCTGTTTGCCTTTAGAGGTCAGCAGCGAGTGGTTGCTATTGATTTCACACATTGTAAACAGGCACTGATTGCCCTCTGTGTCCTAATAACAAACCTCCCCATAATCCCTGGGATGAGTATCCCTTTGTGATTAGTAAAGGCACCAGTGGCTTTAAGAGAAAAGAGTTGATATATCTATTTATTTATTTAATGACATTCAAGTAAAATAACAAAAATTCACCAGCGAAGAATCACTGAGAAAGAAAACTGTACTGCAGTAGAAAATGCCATTTTAAATATGGCTAATCTTTTGTATTTAATTTTTTTTTAATTCTAATGCTATTTTATTTTAAAGCCTTCATCTTTAACTCTAATCTATTTTCATATGAACCCCTTTCAGCTGCCTGTCATATATGAAGGTGACACATTCGATTTGTAGGAATGCAATGAAGGCATGTTGATGTGATAATATTTGTAATAAGTATTAAAATACCAACAGAACTTAGCAGAATATGTTTTTATTATACAGTATAGTGCCTAAACTTTGAAGTTACACATTTGCAGTGGAATTTAATGAGACCTGGATTATTAAGTAGCTGCGCTCAGCTTTAGGGCATGAAATATGCTAACTGTTTGTGTGAGGTGCTCTGTTTGATGTGATCAGCCTCTGCTGAATATGCCGCGCGCTATTTGATGTTTTCCTTTCTAAATCTGAGTTTAACTGACACACATACGACGAGACATGACAATGATATGTCGACTTTTAATTTCCTCAAGGTGAAACGTCAGCCACTCTAAATCGTTGTGATTGTAGCAGGAATGAATCATCAGTCTGATGCAGCACATATTGTCAACTCCCCCCAACAGCGTCTCACCGTGCTGTTGTCCTCACATGCAGTTATCCACCGTGGAGCTGTGGAGCTCTCAGAAACAGGTGGCTGTGGGCAAAGTGAAAATTAAACACAAGTCAGTCTACCAACAATGGGGAGTTAGAAAGAGCACAATGGAGCCGTCAGTCAGAAACTTGTCACAACTCGTCATCATAAACCTGTTTGATTTGATCTCTGGGACTTACAGGAACGCAGTAATAGTAGTACTTGATGATTCATTTATGTACTGTCACGTATTTATTTATGGATATTGTTCTATATGAATAATTTCTATCAACTCAGAGTTTCATGTGTGTGCCCATGACTGCGTACTAGTGGCCCTGTTATTTATAAATGAGACACTGGTGATTTGCTTTTTGAACCTTAGCAGCGTTCTTTAGGCCCTCGTTCAGCGCAGTGTGGGTTACGGGTGGGTGAATTTTAAGAAATGGCTGCAACTGATGATTATCGATTAAATCGTGTAGTCTACAAAATTTCAGAAAACGGCGAAGAACGATCACAGTCCCCAACGTATTGACATCAGATTGCTTATTGTGTCCGACCAACCCAAAAATATTCAGTTATCAGTGATGTAGAACAGGTGAGCAAACAGTTTTTCCTTGACAAATCGCCAAAACAATTATTGTTGATGATTAATTCTCAGTTGATTGAATCAGTGATTAATTGTTTCAGCGGTAATTTTAAACCAACATGACCTCGTTACTTGTTGATGAAACACACCATGACTTTGAATCCATTGGTTCTCTCTCTCTCTCTCTCTCTCTCTCTCTCTCTCTCTCTCTCTCTCTATATATATATATATATATATATATATATATATATATATATATATATATATATATATATATATATATATATATATATATATATATATGTGTGTGTGTATATATTCTGCTTTAATAAGTGCTATTCACGTAAATCTGCTGATCTCATGCTGTTTGTGTCCCGAAGCCCGACAGAAACTCTCTGTTGAAATGACCAGCTTTAATAATGGCAGGTCTAGATTTTAAATATTTTTGCTGCATGCTATTGCGGCTCTTTTTGATTTGTCTATACCTAATCCTCTCTCTCTGGTGACCTCTGAACTCTTCGCTCTTTGGTTTCAGTCTCCTCTCACAGAAGCCGAGCATTGGCCTGTTCATATCCTTTTTCTCCCCCAGATTACATTGCTTTCCTGGCATTTCCTTCTTTTTATTTCTTATTTCCTCCTGCCTTTGTTGTATCTGCCCCTGTGTGACCCCTTTGCTACAGACTCCTCTATTAAAGAAGAGGGGGGAAGCTTTGTGTCTGTGTGTGTGTGTGTGTGTGTGTCCTCTAGATCCCTCAAGCGTAGAAGCTTTGATCTCTTTCTTCACTCTGTGTTCGGACTGGAGGAGGACTGCTGACTCATCGTGTGTGTGTGTGTTTCTATTAAAATTAGAGGGTGTGGTGGTTTCTCTGGGCCAAATAACGAGAATCTTGTCATTTCTATGAAGTGTAGGTTGATTTTAGTCACGGTTGAGACTTAGTAAAATGTCATGACGGCACTTGATGTGGTTTCTGTCTTAGTCACACACTGATCAAACATCATTTTAAAAAGATGCTCAAATTTCGCAGTTTTTTGATATAAACACATGCGTTTCTCACAGTTTTGGTAGTTTGTATTTGCCAGCACTTCAAATCCATGGATTAACACAACAAGTGCTATTGGCAGTGTAACTTGAGCTCCTGGGTAATCTTTTTGTTCCTTTTCTTGCGTGTATTATTTCCAGTGCATCCCCAGTGGAGTTTCTTTACAGAGAGGTCTTCAACTGTGTGAATGTCAGTCTCTTAGATTCAAAGAAAGAGAGCGTCATTTTGCATTTGCCTTGACATTCAACCATTCAACGCTCATGTGGGGAGAAATCCAATAAAGGAAAGGCAGAAATATCAAGTTCTCTTGGGACACTGCTCTCAAAAGAACAGAATGCATACAGTTATGAGACGCTCTATTTTTAGAAGAGAGGGAAAGGCTGCAATCATAGACGTGTCCACGAGTAATTGACTTGGTAGTCAGCTGTATTTGTAAGTCCACTCCCACCTTTCATTACAAACGGGTTCTTGCTCTTTTTAGAGGGTTGTTGAAAGTCATTCTGGAAAATTTAGGAAATCGCTAACAAAGAAAAGGCAAGATGCACATGGGAAAGTGTATGGAAGCAATACGAAGAACAGACATTTTAGTTTGGCGCGTTAGCATGATAACACTTGAGCTGATTAGCACTAAAGACAAAGTATAGCTAAAGCTGATTCGAATGCAATTAGTTTTCCAGGCATTTTGTCCCAAACAACATCTGCATTTATGAAGTTTGCACACCTTTTGATTGCCGTCATTTCAAACCTGAGAATCACTGGAGACTTGCTAAAGTCTGCACAAGCTCCTCTTCCATGCTGAGCAGGCAGTTATTCATCATTCATCATCAGATATTCAAGTCGTAAACACAGTTTGCACATTTCCTTGCGAGGCGAACACGGAAAAAGGTTTCATCTCCATCCGTGAGGTTTGAGTTTATAGTCAACCAAATATCAGCATCTTTACGCTAGACTTCTAAGGTTTGGCATCTCACCCAAAAGCTTTAAATATTCAATGACCTGTGACTCTATATTTTGTTCTTTATGGATGCAGGTGTTAATCTGCCGTAACTACATGGGCAACATGGACATGAACGAGATAGACCACTTCATGCCCATCCTGATGAAGAGAGAAGAGGAGGCCGAGATGACACCTGTGGTCAGCCATGGATCCTCACACTTCCTGTGGATCAAACACAGCAACCTTTACTGTATCCTTTTGAGCTCACCTCTGAACTGTGTTGTGTTGTCTGTTAAATATGAGCTAAACCTGTATGTGAATTTAACAATTTACCACTATAGTTTAGAGTTATTGGCATCCCTGTTTTTTACTGTAATGTCAGATACTTACAGCATCTAACACTTGAATGGTGTCTTCCTTTAGTTGCTCCATAGGAAATCCTGTGCTTGTGGTCTCTGCAGCAGGCAGCTTCTCAGTATCTGTTTCATCACTTCATGTTTCATAGCCAGTTGGAAAAATTGAACACAGATGCACTGTGATGTGTTATGCACTGTATATCCTCTTTTCTTTATGCTAGATTGCACTGCCAAACTTCCTTACACATTATTAATTCAGCATGATATTGCAGTTGTGAGTAAGTGGTACAGTATTCCCAGCTCATTGCATTAGACAACTGAGCTGTTTTACCTCCCTGTGGCCATGTTCTCAATTGCTAGCAAGTGTGAAGCTTTCTTCTAACTGCATTCATCTCATATCTGCCACCAGTGTCTGAAAGATGTTCAGATGTCTCCATCTTGTCCAATTTTTCGGGTTTTCAACTTAAATACTGTGCCTGTCACTTGTAGATTGTACTTTTTTTTTCCCTTAACAGTTCCCTCTCTTTAGTGGTGGCGATGACCAAGAAGAATGCCAACGCTGCTCTGGTGTACTCCTTTCTTTATAAAATTGTCCAGGTGTGTACGTCTGTTTTCTGAGACTTTAGCTGCAGTCTTTAACTTCTGTTTGCCATTTGTGTTCAAAACTTTTTATCAACCCATCCAGCCTGATTGAATTGCTGTTAATTGAGGAGGCAGATAAAATGTAATAGTATCCTTAGTGATCATAGTACAGTATGTTTTTTTTCTTTGATTGTGATTTGATTATCACATGACCAGCCAATTAAACAGCATAAGGTGCAACAAACTTCTTATTTCATTGACTGTTTCCTCACTGCATATGTCTGTTGAATGCTGTAGCTTTGTAAAAAAAAAATCATCTTTCTGTGGGTTTTGGCTTCTTGAATAGAGCAGATGGCATAAATGTACACTTTTCGTGCCAATACACATTAAGACAATTATGAAAGTACAGCTAAACACTGTGTCGAACTGAGTCTGCCTGTTTGTGTCTGTAGGTATTTAAGGAGTACTTTAAGGAGCTCGAGGAGGAGAGTATTCGTGACAACTTTGTGACGGTGTACGAGCTGATGGATGAAGTGATGGACTTTGGTTTCCCTCAGACAACTGACAGCAAGATCCTACAAGAGTAAGAAAACTATTACACAACCAGAAACCAATCCATGCAGTCAGGATCCTGTGTAAGACATAACAAAACTGGTTTTCCTAAAGGTGCCTCCATAAGAAAAGTTAATATTTTTATATTTGACAGAACTTGGATCAGTTATGTGTGTGGGCAGTGTTCTGGCATTTTAAGTGCAGCATCAGACTGTTGAAGGTAAAGTTTCACGCTCTCAAAGGCCGTAATTGCTGCTCTCGAGTCTGATTTTAATGTAACCACATTAGCTCAAGTGGTACCTGTATCATCCATCAGGGAAGAGAGCATCATTTATTTTTTTCAGTGAGATAACAGCTTTGTATTTCATTACCAGCAGAGATGGGGGGGTAACCATGATTCTGTTTGACGTGCCACTGTTGAATTAAAAACAACAAATGAGCCACATTGCAGCCGGTCACTAAAGCTAAAATGAACTTTATTCTGTCAGTGAAATGAACTGAAGCTGCTACTGTTCTTGTGCTCTACAAGTGTTTTGTGTCCATTTGCGCACGCAGGGTTGTTTTGCTTTTTCTTCCCTCTTGGCTCCTCAGAGAGGCATTTGTTTCCATGGATAGACTCACAGTCTAGTTACAGTACCACGGTAACATGCGTTCTGTGTGCACATGATCAGCTTTGCATCTAATTAATGGTGGAGCTTTTATATTTGTAGCGCTCATTTTGCATTTGTTTGCCCTTTTCGTGTTTCAAATGTGATTGGGCTTTGTATGGGAATATGGGATTGTTGGTTAATTTCATGTGCTGTTTGTGCACCAAGGCTTAGCTGGGGTTGCAAGTGTGTGTGTGTGTACTGTGTGTGTGTTTGGTGTCTGAATAGGGCTGATAATTACCAGGCTCCTATTGGCACTCAAACACAATGACACCGTCAGCTGGACACACTCGAGACTCTCGGACAGAAAAGCCCTGCTCTTCTCTTCTCCAAGGAGACACATAAAAGTGTCATTTCTCTCTTGCACACACACACACACACACACACACACACACGAATTCACTGTGTCTCTCTTTGTCTGCAGGCTGTTCCAGTTCTCTGACTTTTTCATGCCCCAACCAACATAAAATGCTTTTTTTTCTCCCACATTATGACACTAACTACCTGGTGAAAGTGAACATGTGAACGTGTGTGTGGGTGTGTGTGTGTGGGTGGATGCAAGAACCTGAGCAAGTGAGGCTGCAGGGATGCATGTGGATGTGTTCATGCGTGTGTCTTCATATGAACCTTTCTGCGTATATGGGTGTGTATGTATGTGTGTGTTTGCTATGATGGCTATTGTTATGCTAATCTGTCAGTTGCTGCCAACCTCCGCTTCCAGATCCTTTCATTAGCATTTCTGAGGAGAATCGGGGCAAAAGAGAACAAACGGCAAAGCAACAAAACAATCCAGTGTCGACCCCAAGCCCACTTGTCGCTGCCTTTCATCTCTCAGCACTTTTAGATTTTGCCATGTGTCAACATACATTCAAGACCCACTAGGTGGGAGGAACTGGGACAGAATACTGGGGAGAAATGTTGCCTCAATCTGTCAATCAATCTAAACCCTGTTTATTTAGCACGTTTTGTTGGTAACAATGGGGATGAAATGTATAGCTGTACTTAACATGAGACTTCAATTAATGTTTTGGGCTTGTATTTGCTCAGTAGGCTTTGATTGGCTCTGACACATGGGTCAGGCTTTAGCAGTTAACTCACTTCTGAGTGGCTATAATCAATATTTTTTATAAGTATAATAATGACAGGGAATAATTCCTCATGGAATTATTAGGGCCACATTAACTAACAACAAAACTTGAAAAGATCTCCTATCCTTGTACCCTTGAGATGTTTCCCTTGTGGTAACAGTGCATGTTGGTGTGACTAACTATTATAAAGTTTGATTACCAGAAGCACAGTACAATGCAAAGCAAAGATAAGAGATAAAGACACAAAAATAAATTGTAAGTTGTAGTTGTTGCTATGTTTGCTCTACTCCTGGCTTTGCAGCTCTTCTTTTTTTTTTTTTTTTTTTTTTTATAAAAGAGGAGCTTAAGGACAGCAGAATCATGTGGAACATTGGGTCAGTAAGTCATTGACTCGAGGGGAAAATGCTCAGGCCTGTGGAAGACAAGAAATGGTGAGGGGCAATTGAAAAAAGAGGGGAGAATGTGGGGGAGGTCAGAAGAAAATACACAGAGGCTGGAGACGAGAGATTGCTTCAGAGATAGCGTAGCGTGGGTCACTGTCGGTCTGATCCTTTTATTTTTTTTTTGTTAGCAGTATAAAATTTGTGAAGTGAGTCGAATTTAAGCGGATCAAAAGCACTTCGCTTTAAAACATTTGTAGCCCGTGTTTTGTGAATATTTGCTACTTCTCCATTGTAGCTACAGTCAGAGTCTTTAGAAAGTTTCTCAAAATGTCTGCCAAGGTTACTGTACAAATCAGGTCTTTGTAGGGTAATAATGTTCGGCCATATTTAGTGAGTGCCAAATAAGGAAAAATCAACACTGTAAATACATCTGATGTATTGTTTGTTTTACCCAATCCATGTTGTCTGCCAGCCAAACCATCAAACTACACTGAAATTTGAGTATATACTTCATTTATTTTGGATATTTAGTGTTCTATAGAGAAAACTCTATTGTTGCTCTACTGTCTTTTCACACTCTTTGTCACATATTTACATTGAATATAGACCAAACATTCTTATTGTTCTGCTAAAGTTAAATGTGTGTTTACTTTGTTCATCTTTGTTGCTCCTATCTCCCTTGTTTGTCTGATTATGTGTCAGTACACAAGAGCAGCGGAAAAACCAAAGTCACATTCCTTGTATGTGTTTACATACTTGGCCAATACAGCTGATTCTGATTCTAAACTCTGGCTGATGTGAATTAGAGGACATCTCTACAGTGGAAAAGGCAGGAAGACGTAAACAGTGATGCGGGTTAGAACAGGCCTGGTCCCATGTTATTTATGGAGTACGGCTCCCTCCTGTCCCCCATGACAAGTCATTATGTCTCCCTAGTGTCACCACTAGTTGACTGTTAAAACACACCGGCCCTCCAGCTCGCACACTAAGAGACAACCAGCAGCACTGTGCAGTAGAGAATTCACAGCTGCTGCATTTTAGTTGTCGTCACCAACTCCAAAGAGTCGAGTATTTGATTAATCGCAGGAAATATCACATTTTTCAGTGATCAATTCTTGTCACAAAGGTCTCATATACAGCCAGTAACAGGTTAACTAATATAGGCAGAACCAACCAGGGGGTTAGGTTAAATAACTTGATTGGCTCTGAGAGGCTGTATACAAATGAGCCACGATCTGATTGGTGACAGTCTGTCTCTTTCTTCTCTATTTCACATGGCCTGATATAAAAAAAAAAAAAAAAATGTGTCTGTTAAAATGAAAGTACATGCACAGCTGCACATCTGCTGTATTTTTCATTGCCACTGCTTTACTTGCTTTACTGCTCCATGCTAAAACCGCAGATGAACGATTAGTCTAAACTGTCTGTCCCGTGTCGACTAATTGTTTTGACAGTCAACAAGTCTACAGCTCCCTGAAACCCTTACTGTGAATTAGGGGATCAGAGGATGATCAGCAGATAGACACAGTTCTTCTTGCTGATAAATATAATGTATAAATAGAGTAAACTAATTTGAATTTGGGGCATACATTCATGTCGATTAATGGCATGATATTTTTTTTAAAACTGCGGCTATCACCTGAATGCATGTAACAGGAAAAGGGAACTATCACCACACTCTGCAGTTGCCCTAAGCTCTATGGAGTGCTTTTAACATTTTTCAGCTCATTGTTTTGGTTTCACTGCCTCTTCTCATTTGCATCATTTTCAGGCACTGACGGCAGCTGTTTTTAGTGAAACAGTCTAAAAACCCAACCGTACGCCACTGGCACTGCAGCTGACTGACAAAGTTGACATCTAGCAGCTTAAGAGACCGATATTTCCCTCAATGATTAGTGGAAATCAAAGCAGAGCTAAAAGGAGAGTGAATATTTGACTTGAGTTTGTGGCCAGAAACACGATTCAAAGCGAATGTTAATGATGCTACTTGATTCCTATACAGTACAGACCCCTAGGCAGCTGCTCACGCTGTATGCTTCGGCACATCCACTTCATAAACTGGTGATATTTCAGTGGCGTGTTCAGATTGAAGTCTTAGCAAAAATAAATGCTCATCACAAGCAAGTGTGCATCAGGTTCTTTGCACCATTCTGTGTAAGAATTTGTACTGCTTACAGGTCCAGTCTAACCGCAGCACAAGGAAGGAGTTGGATATCTGCATACCTGAATGTAGGTAGATTCAGAGTTAGCTTCTATTAGTTAGTTAGTTAGTTAGTTAGTTAGTTAGCAGTAGTTAGTCATTTGTGCAGTATCATCATTTTCCTAAATCGGGCGCTATCTATCATGTTTTAAAAGACATTTACATTTTAAAATGATATATATCTTAAAAAAATTCCCCATTTCACTGCTGAAGCTACCGGCAGCAGTGATACTTGTCTAGACAGTCAGTAAAGGGCTTGGTGAGTGTTTAAAACACCCCTCACATGTCTGTCGTAATCACTGCATCTTAACCCACATAAACACTGACAAAAGATTTTCCACTGTCAACAAAAGTAAATAGATGGAATACCTTTTAGAGAGGACTCCCTGTAAAGGTTCAAATCTTTGAAGAATTCAAACCTATCAGAAACTCAAAACCCTATCAGACACTTGATGCTGGGGTTTTATTTACCCAAGCAAGACTTAATAGTTTAGTATCATGTCAACAAATGCATGTAAGTCACAGTGGGTTTATGTAAATCTCAATTTTCCAATTACACCCATGAATAATCTTCATACAACGTGAATAACGAGCCTCTCTAATTTATTCACACTTGAGTAACTCATTTATTTCAAGTCACGAGGTGTGATTAATACGAAAATAATAAAAAGCATTCCTCAAGAGAGATTGGGTTCACATTCTGTTTAAATCTCTCCTTATTTTGTTGATGAGTCCTACATAGCATTTCTCCTCTGCAGGAGACAGTCTGTAAAGGAGATTAAATTATTATTTAACACTGCAGCTGTTTCCGGAGATATTGCCACAATGCTGGACAGTCTGTCTCTTTCTGGAGCATCTTGATGACGACTACGACCATTAGTTTGAACTGATGAACGTGGCTCGCGAGTTTTCAGGTGTTTCAATCAGCAGGATCATAGACTGAATGTGTGTGAAGGGCGTCACAACCGTTCTCTCCTCTTTCAGATACATCACCCAGCAGGGTCATAAGTTAGAGGTCGGGGCTCCTCGACCTCCTGCCACCGTCACCAACGCTGTGTCCTGGAGGTCAGAGGGCATCAAGTACAGGAAGAACGAAGTTTTCATGGACGTCATCGAGTCCGTAAATCTACTGGTGAGGACAATATTTCAGCATCATATCTCTCACAAAAATATTCTCACATTGTAAAAAATGCCTCAACAAAGAGACAGAATGAGTTATAGACACCACAAACTTACAGTTTTTGATTTGGTTTAGTTTCTGTTACAGTACATGCACCATATTATGAACCTATCCACGATATTTACTTAAAAGGTGATATTTTAGCAGTGATGTCAATAGAAAGCCTGTATAATATCGGACAGCTTCCATTATCAGAATGAGGTTTTTATGGGCACTAATGGTCCTGAAAAAAATGTCTAAACTTACAAATAATACGCTATCATCAGATTTGTGTATTTCAGTGAATTAAATTTTGCACACAGTCTTGTAGATCTAATAAAAAAAGGTGCACCTTACTGTAGATAATGTCTGCAGCATGCTTTATTTGTATTAGAATTATAATCAAGATACGTACTAAGAAGGACACTTTACATCTGAAAAATAAACACAGTGTTTGCAGGTGAACAAACTAAGACACAAACAGCTTCTTAATTATTATTTCTTTATTATTACTAATCAACTTGCCTAAATTAATGATCCAGCTTTAGTCTGCGACTGATACACACTGTATCAGTCTTTGTTTTTAGACATATAAGAAATCACTCTAAAAGGCTCTAAAATCTAAGACTTATTTCTTGTTTAGGGATGAGTTCTGAAAAAACGAAACAACATAAACCTAAAATAAACACACACACACAAACTGTTCTGTTTGAAATAGATGGTCAGCGTGCTTCCTGTTGGCTAAGTGGGTGCGTCAATGCTAAAACTGTGAAAACTCTCGTGCTTTGACTCCTCCAAACGGCCCTTCCTTGTATTGAATTGTGAAGGAAACGGCCCCTAGCATCAGAAATCCTCCATTCTTTTTCAAGATAATATTTTGTGGTAATTGTGTCTCCTCATTGTGTGCAGTGAGGAGCGACATTTCAGGTTTAGCTTTTAGTCAGTTAGTTACACAGACAAAATACACAAGGACATGACATTTTTATGCGATTAAGTGATGTAACAATACTAATTTTGAACTTTTGATGCGATCTCTACATACTTATAATGTAACAGCTGCTGTAAAATGTTTAACTTGTCCCCATGCAGAGTGAAAATAGTGTTGAATGCTGTAAACATAATAACTTAGACATTATTATATTTAATACATTTGTTTTCTTTATAAAGGGTATGTATTGTTAACTGATGACATTGATCATAATATAACATAGTGAGTTATTATATTCTTCTAATTCTCAGTCGTCCTGTTTGTCTCTCCTGACCTTATATTTTCAGCTGTACTACAGACAAAGCAATTCACTCTCTTCTCTAATTCTCTTCCTGCCCCCCCATCTGGTTCTCACCCACGGGTGACATCTTCAAAAGTCGACTTGAAGCACACTTACACTCTCTAGCTTTTACGTGTAGCCCATGTCTGTGTCACAATGTGCTCTGTGCCGTTACTATTATTACTATTGTCGTCACTGTTTATCATCTCTGTCATTTTTCTTCTCTTCTACTTTGTTTGTTCCCGTCTTTTGTTTTGTCTTTGGATCAAATGTGCTTTGTGTTAAGTGCTTTATGAATAGAATTGATTTGATTTATCACTGTTCAATGTGATGTTATCATACTACTTGGTATTTTTAATTGAGAAATACAGGAAAGGGGCTTTGATTTCCTGCAGCTACAGGAACAGAACAGATGTGCATACGTGATCATGCTGTTACTCTTAAACTAAAAGGAAGAGAAACAACTTTTTCTCTAAAAATGTCATGTCCTTGAAGCAACACCTCAAGGACAGCTCGGTGTACAGCTACAGGTTTCTATGAGTCAGACGGAAACTGATAAGGTGTAGGTATGTAACCACTGCTAGCAGGCTGCACGAGCCACTTCCTTCTATATGACAAGGGACTTTTAAAACATGGTTCTTCATCCTCTTTCACATTAACGCCTTGCTTAGTTTTCTCACACTGCATGCTGAGAGCTGTGCAATCTTGACACGGCTTGTATCTGCCCAAAAGGCTGATCTGGGTGTCAGTCGGTTTGTTTATTTTCTTTTCTTTATGATCTGGATGTCTTATTACTGATCTGTGTAATATCATTATTTAAATAGAGCAACTTTAAGTGCACATTTGCATTTGCAAACACTAAAACGTGTGTACTTTCAGGTGAACTCTGGGCAGATTTGACTCTCCAGTTGATATCATAGCTGTAAAAAAATGTTTTAGCGTGATCACAGCGCTGCTCTCTGAGCATATATCAGTGCTTGTCTTGTTTAATGTAATGCTTTGCTCTTCTGTCTATAGGTGAGTGCCAATGGCAGCGTCCTGCGGAGTGAAATAGTCGGCACCATCAAGCTCAAAGTGGTCCTGTCAGGGATGCCTGAACTCAGACTGGGCCTCAATGACAAAGTGCTGTTTGAAATCACAGGCAGTAAGTGAGTCGCTGTCAGTGTTTATAGTTATACAAGTTTTATAGACAGGGAAGCAATACTGTCACATAGACGCATAGAGTGAAGTTGACTTGAACAAATGTGAGCGAGGAGAAACTGGAAAAGTTGGTCAGTGTGGATCATTGAAGTTACATTATGAAATACTTTCAAAAACGTTGATATTGCTATTTTAAAATGTTGTTTCTGCGTGTTGGCCTTTATTAAGGGGAGAGGGTCCCAACCTTATTTATTAGACGTACACCTACACTCTGCCACATGAGCTCCAGTAGATCAATGTGCATTTACACCACATGTTGTGTTACAAATGTGCTCTTTTGTGCCGACTTTAAAGTGGATGTTCTTTAAAGTACAAAAAAAATCTTCCTGGATCCTGGAATTGTTGATGCTTGGTGTCTCTGTTTACGGTGGTCTTGCACACAAGTGTTTAGTTTGAAAACACAATTCTGCTGCTTCTTGGAAAATGCAAACACTTTGCTCTTTAAGTATGGTGGCATGTACGTACGGCATGGGGAAGGGTAGAGTTCATCTCATTATCTTCCTGCCTTTCAGCTGCACTTGGTGAAATTTATTTCACTCGCTGAGCTGACAGCGACAGACTCTTAAGCTCTCGGTGGCATGTGAGAGGAATATTTGCAAGATTTTCATAACAAGCAGCCAAGATTTGCCGTTTTAACAGAGAACATACGCAGTTAAAACATCCATATTTACTTCAAAAACTTGCTTGAATGCTTAAATCACAATAAACCATTTGTAAATATCCTACTGTTGACGGTTGAGCACTTGCCGATTAACTCCTTGACCTTCATTTCACACCTCCACTTTCACCTCCTCTTCATGTCTAAACCCCTCACTCCTAAAAATCCCACGCTCAGCTAAGCTTTCATCCTTCCTCATCTTCCTTTGCCTCCTGCTTTCCCAATTTTTCCATTAACGTCTCCCACTGCTACATCTCCCTTTGTCTATTCCTCCTCCTCCGCCCTCTCCTCTCCCTCTTTTCCCCCTACACTTTTGGCTACATTTCTTCCCCCCCTACTGCTCCTTGCTGAAGGGGAAAGGCTCCATCACTGTCTAGCCTTTTTGCCTCTGAGTTAATCCTCACCCCAGGCTACAGCCCTGCAGATGAAAGGTGAGGGTCTGTGGATATCATATATATACGCAGACCACGATCCCCCCGCTGCGTGTTGAAGTCTGGGAAATAACACATCCTCAGAAAGAAATGATTAGAAATAATGATCAAACAGACACACTGACAGATACCACAACAACACCCACACCCACTCTGAATGTTTACACAAATATTAAAATGGGATTTGCACTCTCATCTCCAGCAGTTGCACTTCTGAACATATCATTTCTCAGTCATTTGGTGTTTATCATGTTTGCCTGATTGGCACATTTTATCGCAGCGGGATGCAGCAAGAATGTGCAGAGAGTATAAATCAGTTGACACTGCCCTCTGCTGGCATAAGTGCAGAAGTGTCACTACTGAGAGAAATGTCCTTTCATAGTATTTTCGGACAGCTGGTGCTTGAAATTACCTGAATTGATAGACACCATCCAGATAAGACAAACACTGACCCTTCATGTACAATATATGGTCGTCTGTAACAGTTGAATCTCTGAAGTTTTCCTGAGATTGATCATACTTATCATACTTATTAACTTATCAGAGGGGTTGTCTGTTTTTTTTTTTTATTCTTATAGATGTGAGCAGTTGGTTTTGTTCTTTTCTTAAGAGGATAGAAATTATCTCAAGCGGTTCTCAGCCTGTATAAGTGTGTGCAGTATGAGCTGAGATGCTGCTATTGATAATTATTGTAATTATCTGCTTATTTCCCAATTAATTCTCCATAATATACCACAAACTAGTTACTAATTACCTTGTCAAATTACTTGTTTTTGTCTGACCGACAGTACAAAATGTTCTCTTTTTTACGATGTTACCACATCTACACATTTTGAGAGGGTGGAACCAAGAAATAATTGTTTCAGCTCTACACGCTATACATCCTGGGCCACCCATGTCAGTGATATCACAGCACTGTACGATGGTTTGGACAGAATTCTAAAACGGTTGCCTGCGTTCCCCGTGTCTCTTTTTCTACTGTGCGACGGTGGACAGAAAACAGATTAGGTTCCCCTGTCTGCTGCTGTGTATTAAAAGCATGGGAACAGGTGAGAGCAGCTTTAAAGGTGAACCACAGGGGACGAAGCTGCATCTTCAATCCTTACCTGACATGTGTATACACACATACACGAACACACACACACACTTGTCTGTTCCTCCAGACCCTGAGGTCCTAGCAGTGACAGAGTGTCCCATATGACCTTTCTTTCTTATCTTGTTCATAATGCTGCATGCAAGTGTGTGTGGGTGTTGACATAAATAGAAAGGCAGAGACAGAAATAAGACATTCTAAAGGGCTTCCCTGCTTTCCTTGTCCAGGAGTGTTGTGCTCTCCCTAGACCTGATTTCAGCCAGCCGCCGATCAGGCATGAGGAAGTGTCACGCACACACATACACACACACACAAACACACAGGAAAGCTAAATCAATAGAGAAACGAGCAAGTAGCAAGCAAACATGCATAAACCCATGCACGTACACACACTCGAGAGAGAGAGAGAGAGAACAATGAACAAGGAAGCTGCATACACAAAGTACACACACACACACACACACACACACACACGTTCTCTCCGACAGGCCTTTGTGCTGGTCCAGGGCTGCGTTCAGGGCAGGTAAGGCAGGCTGCAGCTGACTGTTGAATGGGGGATTTAGTTGAAGGCCCACAGGCCCACAGTCATTACAGCAGTTTTCCACCACTCAGCACCCTCCATTAAGCACAGAGGAGGAGAACATCGGCCGTTCTCCAGCGGACTGCAGATGCCGCCATTAAGGAGGTCGCGCTTTTAACTGCCTATTGCAACAGAGCTGCACTCTTGCTCCACCCTTAAGGAGTCTGGAAAAGTCTAATTTCGTTAAAAATGGTCCAGCCGACACGACCTGCTGATTTCTGTCTATAGCAGCCTCTGTAGTGCTCCAGTGGAGCTTTAGAAATATAAGTTAGATACAAAGGTAGAGCACTGCTTGAGGTCACTAACTATGCTCTGGTAACCACACTAGTTACTGTACTTTAGTGCTGTCTTGATTTGACAATTAACAGAAGCTTAATCAACAATAAAATGAATAAGAAATTAATTATTTGCTAATTATGAAGCAAAAATATTCACTTACGTTACGTTAGTGTACTTCAGTCATATTACTAATGATATAGTGTGATATCTCATCCATTGGCATGACGACATCCCTGTAGGTGTATTACAAGAAAATAAGACCAGAACAGAACAGAACAACTATATTACTGTGGTAGGTGAATTAGTCTCACAAACAATAAATCAGAAGCTTTTTTTTGGCAGACTTGAAAAAACACCTCTTCATTTCAGTAACAGATGTGGGTTTCAGTACAATATTTATTTACTTTGTAGTGTGTGTGTGTGTGTGTGTGTTAGTGCAGGTGTGGATGTAGTTGTGAGGCAGCTGAATGGGCTTCAGCAGGGGAGAAGATGATGGCAGCAGGTTTTCAAGGCGCACTGTGTGTGTGTGTGTGTGTGTGTTTGTGTGTGGCAGCTAAATAATTGTTCAGTGGGGGACAAGAGGAGGGCAGATGGATTTGGTAGCACACAGCGCATACTGTGTGTGTGTGTGTGTGTGTGTGTGTGTGTGTGTGAGAGAGAGCGAAAGAGAGTGAATGTTTGTCAGTCATCATTACCTTGACCTTGATTTCCCCAAGGCTGCGTGGAAGGCTCTCAATCTTTTTTGTGTATTTCCCTTTGTGTATTGTTTGTCTGTGTGTGTGTGTGTGTCTCTGCGTGTGTGTGCGTGTGTGTGTGTGCGTGTGTCAGGAGAGAAGAGTAAGACAGTGGAGCTGGAGGATGTGAAGTTTCATCAGTGTGTCCGTCTGTCACGCTTCGAGAACGACCGCACCATCTCTTTCATCCCTCCTGATGGCGAAAGCGAGCTCATGTCCTACCGCCTGAACACTACAGTGAGTGGGACAACCAAGCTTTTTCTCTTTAACACACGCACACACACACACACACACACCACCTACATACCAGCTACACCAAGAACACACTATGAACTACTAAATGAACTTGTATTTGCTTGTTGGACAGTACAAACGTGATTAAGATTGAAGAAACAACACGACTTCAAATATATGTTAATGTCCATTTTCAATATAATAATGTGCTTTAAGATAAATAGCGGTTCCCCTTACCTTCTGCTGCCACATGTAGCCACTCATCCTGACATGCTGGTATACATGCTGTCCAGTGACCTTAAGGATATTCGGGTGGGGGGGGGGCCCTCTGTGCCTGAAATCTATGTGAACTGCGAGTCTTCCTAACAGTTATTGTCTCCTTTGTACAAACACAATCTCTCTCCCTCCTGTCCACTGTGTCACTCCGTTGAAATGTGTCGTCGCGATGCAGTCGAGCCGCGCGATGACTCCTCTGACCTTGTCCACACTCTCTCACTCTCTGACAGGTGAAGCCTCTCATATGGATTGAGAGCGTGATTGAGAAGTTCTCTCACAGCCGTGTGGAGATCAAGGTGAAGGTAATGATGGTGACACGCAAACACACACACACACACACACGCATACATACAGAGCACCACGTCCTTACTCACTCATCTGCTCCTCTGACTGAAACTTATTTAGTATTTATGACGCATACTTCTCAGGTGGATTACTGCTTACCATCTGTTTGAGGCAGTGACAGCCAAATAACAAGCTGCAGTGTGCATAATCAAAAACCTCCTTGATTTGAATTATGATGTGCATGCTCTTTTTCCATTGTTAAGGTCTCAGCTGACATTTGAACTCTGTCCCCTCTCACCTTCCGCAGGCTCGGAGTCAGTTTAAGAGCCGGTCCACTGCCAACAATGTGTCCATTCTGGTACCAGTGCCGAGTGATGCTGACTCACCCAAGTTCAAGACCAGCACAGGCAGCACCAAGTGGGTGCCCGAGAAGAGCGTGGTGCAGTGGAACATCAAGTCTTTCCCTGTTAGTGTCGCACATCAACACAGTATCACAAACACATTCGGTACACGTTGATGCTGCAGAGCAGTCGTATCTTGTTCCAGCACTGTCAGGTTTGAAAAGGCAGAGCAGGATCAGTGTGAGGTGGAAACTAACTACTAATTACATTGAGTCAAGTCCATTTTCTACAACGTTATATTTCTGCTTCAGTACAATTCAGAGGCAAATTTATTGTACTTTTCACTCTACATTTGTTTTATAAATTTACTCGTTTCACATATAGATTAATAATAGAGAAACTAATCAACAGTACATTATCTTTTTATCAGTAATAGGATAAGACTTAATTGATCCCTGAGGGTAGATTAATGAGCTATTAGTGATATATATGAAGCAACAGTTCTGGCTCAGAGGTACAGTGGGTGGCTCATCAATCAGCAGGACGGTGGTTCAATCCCCGGCTCCTCCAGTCTGCATGTCAGGGTGTCCTTGGGCCAGACAGTCAACCCCTAATTGCTCCCTGTGTTTTTGAGTGTGAATGAACAGTCTCCTATCAAATGAGATTCCTCCTGTATGAGTGTGAATTTAGTGTTAAAGCGCTTTAAGTGGTCAAAAAGACTAGAAAGGCGGTAAACAAGTACTGTTGTACTTGTAAAAAACTAAATGTATGACTGTATTTTCTACACTGTATTTCAGCAGTATTTCTACTTTTACTTAAGTACTTCTTCCACCACTGATGATATCATATCTGTCTAAGCTTGAAGCAGTGCCAGTGTCAAAAAATTAAGTTGTATTTTGACTCTGACAAGTATTAGACAGCAGCCATTTATCACATTAACATCAGCATTGCCACACAGAAAAAAAACACACAGAATCACATCTTATCTCTCAGTTTTCTGCAGTCCTTTTCACAAATTTGGTGTCAGACTGTTTGGTTCTATCACCAAACTATAAACTCTTCAAAAGAACATTTTAACACAGTTAAAAAACTCTGCGAAGATTAATTCAGTTGGGGTTTCTTTTATCTGTCAAGTTCTGATATCTCCTCAGTGATTAAATACACCTTCAGCCTGTCAAGGAGGGTTAAGAACTGTCAGTACAGGTGACGTATTGTTATCCAGCTCGTGTATGACTCTGCAGTACATTTTTCTCTGTCACTGTCAACCTTTGGATGCTATAAAACTCTCATATTCTCACAGGAAAACACACTTAACTTGTAATGTTTGATGGAAGTTCGAGGAAACAAAGTCGAAGCCTGGCTTGTTGTGATAAGAGACTGATAAACACACTCATCCACAGTCCACCAGCCCTCAGCTCCATCCAGCTGATCCACTAACATCATCCTCCTGTAACAGAGAGAGTATTCGTTACGCAGAAAAAGAAATATTTTCTTATCAGCTGTTGCCAACACAGCTATACAATGGTATAGAAAAGTACTGTAGTTGGTGTCAGTTATTTGGGATTTTCTGTTTATTTAATGTTCTAAAAACTTATTTTAAGCTCTTACTATGTCCAACAGGGTCCCTACATGGACACACAACTTTTTGAGAGGCAGTTAAAGAAATGACTGAAAAATGTTTTATTTTTTTTTCAAGAGCATAATTTCGATTGTTGTTGTCATAAATCTTTTATTTAAAAAAATATATATAGTGATTTTGAAACCAAAATTTTTGGGGCTTTTAAAGTCAAAATGGTAACTGATTTGCAGCAAATAAAACCAAAGTACAAACTAACAGACTCAGTTAAACAATTACTGGCATGAAAAATGATTAACCAGCTTGTTGTGTTTATAGCCTAGATATGTTTGGCAGAAGATCTGAGTTGTAAAACAATCTTGTTTTAATTGGAGTCAGACACTTGGGAACGGAGTCGCCAAACAATCCGCTTTATCTGATAGACTTTGAACAACAGATTTTTCTCTTTCCTGTTTTTGTATGTCTAGGGTGGAAAGGAGTACATGATGCGGGCGCACTTCGGGCTGCCCAGTGTGGAGAGTGAAGAGCTCGATGCAAAGAGGCCAATCACAGTTAACTTTGAGATCCCCTACTTCACTGTGTCTGGGATCCAGGTTGGACCCTTTATTAACAGCCATCACACTCCCATTTCTGTCTTTTAACCGTAGTTTCAACAATGCGCTGCTTGACATTCACACGTTGGTGCACTGCAGTGTAAATGCAAATGGCCGTTACTAATACTAGACTAAATAAAAGTTTTAAGTCCTTTCACAATCAAAGAGTTTTCTGTAGTTTCACATCACCTCAGACACTTTGTCACAGCTCATTCTCCATCAATCACTATTTTTAACCTGTCTGTGTTCCCTAGGTGCGTTACCTTAAGATCATAGAGAAGAGCGGTTACCAGGCGTTACCATGGGTACGCTACATCACACAAAGTGGAGGTGAGAGCAAAATGTACTCACACACACACCCATAAACTCACATAATCCTTCACTTGATGTTGGGGACTGTGGTGCTAAAAATCTACTAAAAAGTGGCAGCCTGTTGTGACTGTTGCATGTGTGGTTTAAAGCCCCTGAAAATAGTTTTTCCAACTAAATAATTACACAAGTAACAATCAAAGTTAAAGTTCAGAACAAGACATCCCAAGGTGTTATTATTTATTAAGAGTCTAACTCAACTCAACTAGTCTTCCTCACCAGGACTGTGTAAGTGTGGTTTGATCAGATTTGCTTGACGGTGGCATCTCCCCCAGAGAAGAGCAGATTTAAAAACAAGCCCGAAGACCCAAAATGAATGTTAATCACCGTTATCCAGTGCCCACACTGTGCAGGACTTATGAACTCCAGTTTTGCTGTTTTGCTTTTTTCTGTTCAAAGTCCAAACCCATTAGCAAATCGGAAGTTAAACAAGGTTAAATATGATGTTTTCCTTGCGAGAGCAGTGTCATGATCAGTCTTTCTGCAACACTATTGAGCAAGTGCCCTAGGAGTGAACTCAGCTGTGTAGCATCCATCATATCCATTACCTGGCTCTATCACGGTGAATCATGGCCTCAGGGGCTGAGAGTGACACCACACAGGATGCCAAGGATAGCTCGCTTTAGGTGTAAAATCCTGTCTTTCTCAGTTGTCCAAAATTGAACAGAGCTACTGTAAAGTCGAGAGAATGCAGCCAAATCTATTTAGCGAAGCTTCAACTGGGATGTGTAGATTAGCTGTCCAGGGACTGCTAACTAACAGTGTTACTCCAGATTCTACCTGGAATAAAGCTGAAATATATAAGAAGCTACACGTGCTTGATTTTTAAACAAATCACACATCTTTGCTTATTGCTATTTAAGCTACAGTGTATTGATGAGACTGCAGCAAAATCCTCCTTACTAGCTCACTAGTTTAAATGGCGGGCATGTGGAAATTATATGGAGATGGAAGCCCAATACCTCCACTGGACCACTGCCAGAAATCTTTTAAGTTTCATACCTGCCATATGCCCTGGGAATGAACCTGACTCTGTAACATCCATCTTGGCCATTACCTGGATATGTCAGGCACGACGCAGGGGCTGCGGAGGTTGAATGATGCCACAGAGGGTCCGGAGGCTCCCATGGTGGCGCTCAGCGAATGCCAAGGTTACTATCATCTTGCTGTAACATCAGCAAGGAAGCAGAAGTAGAGTGAGAGGGATAGAAAAGAGGAAGAGGAAGACAGGAGATGAGTGAGAGTGAGAGAAAGAAGAGTGATGGAGTTAGGGGGACTGGAGACAAGGCTATCACCTTTCTCTTATTGTTACCATCAGCAACATGGGGCCGGCGGGGGGGAGAAGACAGCGATGATCACATTTCACTTGGCACTACATGCAGACACACTCACTCTGATTAAACAATACCCTGATACTGTAGACTGACTGCTGACTTATTAATGAGTGATGAACAGGCATTTAGCGGCCGTACTGTACAGTAAGTGAAGACTGTCAGTGGTCAGAATATGATCAGGCAGCATCACGCTGCAGCTCGATCTTTGAGATGCAGCTCGATCTGAGATCTTTGACATTTAAGTGCAGTTCAGTTCAGTTACATGGCCAGAGGTATGTGCATACCCAAACATTACACCCTTATGTGACTGTTGGACAGCTTGTTCTAAAGCCATGGATGTTAATGTGCTGCCATCGTATCCTTTGCTCTTCTAGGAAACGTTTGTAACCTGGCTGCAGGGATTCGATCCCATTAAACCACACTGATATTGAGGCGTGGCTCTAGGTGTTCAGCACATGTACAGATTAATCTTCATCAGTGAACTGGCTAAACTGAATCACCATCACAGACCAAATCAGTAGTTTGGTTAGTAGTTTCTGATTCTCTGCACTTTTTCTGTGCATATTAGCATCCACTACAGCACCTGCTATTAGGAGGTGAAATCTTCATGATTCAAACAAAGTTAAAAATTAATTTGCCAAAAAAGACTTGGGCGAAGTGCTGTTTTGCTTTTGCTCCTCTTTCAGCGAAGAAAAACTTTCCAGCACAGACATAACTGATGCTTCAGCAGCATCTGCAATAACCTCTTTAGGAGCAGCCGTCATTATTTATGGACGAACAAGTTACTTTCTCCCGTCGTCACACCTACACTGATTGGTCCAAAACACAGCGCTTCAGCCACTAAAACGAACAACTTGGCAGGATGGATTCAGGAATTGAGCAGCAGTGCAATTAGAGCCAACTGCAGCCCCTCAGCTCCACCATGGACTCACCACCACTGTCGAGCCTTCACGTTTGACCTGCAGTGGCCGGGGGCTGATGGGAACGCAGCTACAACAAGAATGTTGAATAAATGATATTAGATATTAGATAGATATTAGTTTTTTAATGTGTTACTGTTGTCTGTGAGATTTTTAATGAGGTTTTTTGTAGCAAGAACAAAAAAATCCTTCCAAAAACAAATATTGTCTAAATTATTAACATTTTCCTTAATTGGATTTAAAGCTGTGGACTTCAAACCATGAAAAACAGCCCCAGACCAATGGAATGCAAAAATATGTGGAAGGGGGTACCACATACTTGTAGTGTTATCTTTTATTACACGCTTCTGGATACACATAAGCACCATAATTACTCATTTTAGCAATAAATCTGAGTTTTAGATTTGATCTTTTCTTTTAACGAGACTCTTCATAGTGTGAAAACTGGAGAGAATTAAATATTTATCTAAGAAAGGAACATGTTAAATATTGGTAATATGATTTAGTAGAATGGCACTACAGCTACTATTCGTGCAAATCTTGTTTAGGGATTTAATGGGACTTACATTGGCAGTGATGTGCAGGGGTGATGAGGGGAAGAAAGCTGTGTTAATGCTCTGCTGTTACATTTCTTGGCAGATTACCAGCTCCGGACAAACTAAAGGGCACAGATGCTGCTAGACAAATGGATATTTTCTCTCTCTGTCTGTCTTCCTCTCTCCTCTCTCTCTGTTTCTCCGGCTCCCTGTCTGCAATGGGCTGCAGAGGACAAGTGCAGGAGGATGAAATGTGGCACAAGAAAAATTTTCCCCATTATGAACGGAAACAAAGCATCATCCTTTCCTCTAAGACATCCTCAATTCAGACGGGAAAGGCTGCTGCGTCACCTCTGACCTTTGGGTTTTTTTTTTTAAGGGTTCCTCAGGACTCCAGTGAAACGTTTTAATATGTGAATAATGAACCGATGGCTTTGTGACACCGACTGGTTCTGGCGAGCTCTCATTTCCTCACTTTTAATGCGACATCCCTCGAGGTTGATTTAAAATTTGGGGAACAAGACATTATTTTTACCATGTTGTCGCTTTGAAATTTTTTGAAATATGAAATTTGAAGCACTATTTTTTTTCTTTTGGGTGCTTGGCTTGTCCACTGAGACATGTAGCTTTCTACTGTGTAACATGCAAACCAACAGAATTCATAGTATACGTTAACTGTGATGTGTCATTGTCAATTTTTATTTCTCAGAGGGCCATAACACTGGATACAGGGATTTTTCTAAAACAAACGTGTGCCATGTACAGATTTTCTCCTCTGTAGCGAAAGTTGTTGCTCCCTGCACCAAACCACTACATCACTTCTTGGCACATCTGTCAGCATCTCTGACTGCAAGGGGTTTTATTCCTCGGAAGTCTTGTCCTTAATATCTACTTTACTATCCATATAATGTACATTTTAACTCCCTGGTTAATCCTCATCCCTCTCAAAGGCATATGCTTTACTGGAACCTCTATATTTCGTGTTAATTGCCTTAAAAAATGCCTATGTATCATCACCTTTAGCACTGTGAATATAATCCCCAGTGCAACGAAACTAACACCAGCGACCAGATCAATGATTAATAAGGCACAATATTGTCAGAGGCGTTGGCAGTGTAACTTAATACCGTTGACGCACTCCCATGGGGCCTGTAACCTTGTCCTTGTGCTCAAAATCAGCTTGCAGCTTTGAGGCAGACTGAAGGAACGAGCACGGTGCAGAATTTTTTGTCATATTTTTATCTGTTTGTTGTACCGTTCTAGTTAGTCCCCTGTGGAAAGGGGTTTGAAGGACAAAACAGAGGGTTGAAGAGGGGGGTGGACAAAGGTAAAGTAACCCGGAGGGATTCCTTTGCAGAATCTGAGAATATTGACAATATGTTGAGGTAATTGTTTTTCCATGACTCTTTATTTTTTATAATGTCGACCCCTGCAGGCCTCTACATGTCTTCAAAGCAGTTTGTGGTGTAATTCACTGCCTCTCTCGTGCATGCACTGCACCACATCAGTTCAGCTGCACTGCCAACAGCAAAGAAGAAAGCCCTGTCTCGATTTATTGCATCTCTGCTGTTACAAAACCTTCTGTTACAATCATCCCATTGTCTCGTGTGGGGACGTATTTCAGACACCAATGACGATTGTTAATGAGTGTGTGTAATCATGTGTTGTCATTAATTTATCAACTACTATTTGTCGATAGGAAGCAAAGGGATATATTTGGAAATAAACAACTTTTTTTATCTTGTTTTGGAATACTAATGTTTTTTTGTATGTAGTTCCTCACTAGTCTGTTTCACCATATTGTGATAGATGAGTAATACTATAAATTGCAGCTGTGAAATGCTGTGAACAATTGGACTTGTTAGCATTCTGTAACTATTTAACTAGAAAAGACCACAGTTTGATTAAAAACAAACAAAAAAGATTTTTGCCAAGAGTTAGATGAGAAGATTAACACCTCTCTCACGTCTCTATGCTAAATATGAAGCTACTCTTATTCTATCCAAAGATAACTATTCCTTGAAAACTTGTTTGACTTCTACCTTTCTTTGATATGCAGGCTGGACATCAAAAGCACATTTGAAGCACAGCAGAAAAATACTTCTACAAGTTTTGAACACACTTCAGATACAAAAAATATGCAGATATTTTGGAAACATCACTTTCTCATTTGGACTTGGAGTACGTTACAGCCAAACACATTTTGGCTGCTTGAAATTGTTTTTGTTCAAACATTTTCACTATGTTGACAGATAAGCACTGAATCCTCTCCTCCCACACAATCCATCCTCCCCACAGCTTCAGACCTGCCTCCCTCTTCGCTCTGCTCACCTCCTCTTGCTGCCATGCATGAATACACAACGTGCCATCGCTACTTTACACTGTAGGTCAAAACACAGATTCATGTAAGTAAGGATTACTTATATTTCTGAGTGTGTTGCAAAAAAGGAGCATGAGTCTTGCTTTTTTCTTTGTGTGTGTGTGTGTGTGTGTGTGTGTGGTCGAGAAAGCGAGAGTGGTGCTAGTCTATACCAGCCCCTACAGGCCGCTGCCTTGTGCATTGTGCCTTCAGCTTGCTGTCCGTCATCACTTCAACAATGTTTAACTGTGTGACCCCTTTTGTGTCAAGGCAATAGGCTGTGTGTACGTGCACACAGAGAAAGAGGTGTGACTGACTCACAAGACATACACACAATGCAGAGACACAAGTCAGGACCTTTTCTGAGGTTCTCCTATAGGCGACGTGAGGAATGACTCTCAAGAGGCTTTGGAAACATTTTACATGCACAAACGGCCTTCGTCTGCTACTGTGCACGGTCTATTAAGTTAGTTCTTAATAGGATTTTACCCAAGGAAAGAGAACTTTCTGCTGTGAGACTCAATAATAACAATACGGCAATGTCAGCATCCTGAACTGTAGATTCACCAAATGTAGTGATGATGACCCTGTTCAAACATTTGCAAGTGCATTGAAATTCTATGACTGGCCATGTTGATGTAATGGATTTAATTTCACTGAGTTTTTTCCCAGCAGTAATTTCTCCATTTCTGCTTTGTGAGGAATGATAACGACCTGTTATCTGAGCCAGTAATTCAGCTAATAAATCAGAGGTGCTAGGACTATAATTGTCAAACCCAACTACAGCTTTATGCTTACAGTAAAGACACATTTTTGTGTAAATGTCCGTCTTTCCCTAAATTGCTTCAGGGTTTTTAATAAATTGAAGTTACTTTCACTGTAAACATACCAATAGAAATTAGAGTCGAAGGAATTGTGCTGGTGATTCATCCTCTAACTCTTTCTATAAATTTGGCCCCAGTTTCCGATTTCCTGAGACAATCTTGTAAAAGTTCTTGAAAGCATTTCACATTTTCCTCAAAAACATGACAGAAATATATACAGTCATCCGAACGTTGTCGTGGTTAGATTGCAACTAGTCTTGATTTTTGAATCCTTTGTGGGAGACATAAGTTCAAGCTGACTGAAATACAGCTACAGTAACATCTTATCGGCATTTTATTAACTGTATTTTTTTTTTTTAGCACTTGCAGAGGTTCATTAAGACAGTTTGATGTCATCTTATTTATTTTAGGTCCCTCCAAACCTGTCCCCAAATGTACCAAGCAAAGTCTCCGACATGATGAAAAGACCTTTTGGACCCTATGACACAACTGCAGTCTGCTCTCTCAATAAGTTTTCTGTGTAAACTTGTTGGCCACAGTTTATAGACATCATGAATCGCACCACACACACACACACACACACAAAAAGAAAGAGAGTCTTGCACTGGGGAGTTGAAAACCTGTACTGTAGCTGCTTAGTTCACTGGCTAGCTTTTACTCTTCTAGTTTGGACCAAGCTCTCTTTGCTTTTTGAAAATGCCACCCCTTAAATGAAAATGAATCGCTTTGGGAAAAACATTTATTTGCTTCCTTTATTTTATGACTATCTGCTGCTTTGCCTGCAGCCCCGCGTATCTGCGACTCACTGGAAACCCGTTTTTTAATTAACAAGAGTTGACAGTGATGTGTCCATCCACGGCTCTGGGGTGCAAACTATGGCATCAAACGGTGATCATGGACCTCTGCCATTTATACATTCAGCAGACACACTGGCATGTAGAGTTTGTAAGTCCAGTAGCTATTTAATGTCTCTTCAACCCCTTCAGCTCTGATTTAGTACCCACCATCCTTTGAGCGAAGCATGTGGGTCTTTAGCCAGCAAGACGGTTGCTAGTTCATCAGCCACTTTGTAACTTTGCTTGCCCGTTGGTGGTAGGTGCGTGGTGTACCGTTTATCAGAGCATTACGGCTGAAAATAAGGATTGATGAGAACAATGAAAGTCAACCATGTAATAAAAACAACAAGCTCAGAGGCTAAAAGTCTCAGTAGAGTTGAAAAGATCCTCCATAACTTCAGCACAATGAATGACTGTTTTACATTATACAGGGAAACATGATTCAGTGTTAATATCAAAAATATAGATTAAAGCAGGTGTGTGGAAAACGAGGAGAGACAACATTGTGTTGATGCACAAAAACATAAATTACCCATACATTCTAAAGTGCTGTGATATAACCCTCCAACAATCATGTAGTCTTGTATCATGTACACAAGCAGCCAAATGTTACAGTGAAGTTACAAACACCGCAGTCCCTAGCCACTGCATGTATTATGTTGGATTATTATTACACTGAAGATGAAAATGAGACCACAGAGTGAAAACGTTCCAATTAGCCTCTCACCCACTGAGCAGTTCGACCCACAGTCAAAGAATCACTCAAGTATGTCAGCTGGGTATTTTCATATCTTCGTGTCAACATGGACAGTTCAGACAGTGGTGCATAAAAAACAAAGAAAATTTAAAAAGATGATTTTTTTCATTTTTATGTCTATGACTCATAGTGTGGCTTCCATTTACATTATAGCCTTTCAGCTGGTGCTATTATCCATAATATCTTACTATGTTTGAGTAGGTAGCGGTCAGATGTATGGCCCAAGGACACTTAGACAGAAAACATGTTTATGATAAATACATTATCTGGAATGTGCGATGACCCCTTTAACCGCGATGTGATTGTGTCACCTTTGACAACATTTTCGTCGCTCCATCTTAGTAGGCATAATCCTCTTACACCTTTTTGTCTAGACATCACTTGTGGAGGAGAGCTTTATGTAAGTCAAATGACCCATTTCATTGCAGGCTGTGCTCACACCACAGGCTTTCGTGTTCAGTTCCAGACCGCTGCAGCTGTCCAGTGACAAAAGCATCAAAAGATTTCCTTTCTGTTTGTGAAACAACACTTTTAGTTTTCAGCTGTTTTTCATTTCACTGAATCCCCCTAAATACCACTTGAGTCCACTTTTTTTTAGACTTCTTTTGAATGCTTTTGTGTTGGTTTCCTGCATGCCAAACTGCTACAGGCACCAAAGTCCTGGCATTTGTCTTAAGTGAATGGAGTGAGATTTACAGAACATTAAGAAAATGCTGTTTTTAAGCTTTCTGCAATTGTATCTGGTCACATGTTGAGAGAAAAATCGAAATTGGGACGTTTTCAGCTGCATTGTGAGCATGGCCATGTAGTCTTCAGTGTGTTACTCTTTAATCCTTTCACACTTGCTCTGTGAGATTTGATTGCTTATAACTAATACCTTCACCAACCAGATATTATATATTCAAGTCATTTAGCCTCATACACACTCTAATCAGCTAGTGACAAAGCTGAAGCATGTAACGGATTAATTTTATTTTAATCAGGTTTCTTGTAATATTTGGGCAGAAAGCCGTCTGTAATTAAGTTGAGGCTAAATGTTAAATGCTAAAAGATCAAGGGGCCAAAATACACAGTCTTGTTGTGGTTACATATCATATGAGATTAGCCAGACTAGAGGTAGTCTCTCTGCGAGCCTGACGGTCCATGTGTCCAGAAACAGTGAAGATATTTAAAACCCGGTCCACCAACCTTCGTCCATGCCTTGTCCTTTCGAGCAGGACCACCACAACAGCGTATATCCCAGCGCCCACAACTGCTGCTCCCCCTCCAGCCAGCAAAACCACTCCAGAGATGTACATGTCATTAAGGGCTTGGCCAGGTTTTGGCATGTGGTTAGCCAGGGCCAGACGTAGTAGAACCCCTCCACAAATCAAGAGTGACAGCCCGGTAATCAATACCACAAGGAGGTCCGACAAACCGCCACTTTTTAGCATGTCGATCCGCTGCCGGCTTCGAATGCAATTCATGTCCTGCACAGCTGAGCTGAGCAGCTGTTTGAGCAGGACCCCCAGGGCCAGCAGGCAGAGGGCCGTGCCTGCGCCAAGCCGCCATTCGCTCGAGACGCTGGTGGTGGTGGAGAGAAGGCCGACGCCGCCCAGCCCGCAGCCCAGGATTAGAAGGACAGCCACGCAGTAGCAGAGCAGAGACTTCCCAGGATCTCTGAACCACCACAGCTCCACCTGCTCCTCCAGGATACTGTGCTGAATCCGAAGTGGGTCTGCCGGACCATTTAGGCCCAGCTCAGGGCCTCTGGGACCCCTCAGGGCGGCAAAGTTGTCCAGTTCAGGCATCCTGCCACTCCCACCCTGTGGAATAAGGTCGCCACCACCACAGAGAAGACCTAATCCAATGGATAATCCTTTCTGTCCTTATTTCCCTTCCACTGCCTACCACAAGTGTGGACCCACAAAATGTTCCAAAAGTTTTATGGGGTTGTTTTGAATATTTTCCTGAAAAACTCAAAAGTGGTTTGAGTTGATGGCACAAGAAATGAATGTTATTAAATGCTTGCTGGAGCTCAGGGTATTGTAGTTTTATCTGCCCTTGCCTGTATAAAGGTTCCACGACATTAATTCAGGTCTCTTGGTCCTTTGTGAATGGAAGTCCTTATAGTTCACACTAACTGGATATGGAGATGGATCCAAATCCTCCTTACAGCTTCCACATCCGAAGCAAAGAATAGATCTACAGAATTTGCAGTCTGGTTTTGCAGGGCTGCAGCAGTCACCTGGAAGGGAACACAGATGTAAATGTTACAGGTATTGTTGCCTACCCTGTGTGCTTCCACTTGCCTTAAATATCATTAAGTAGTGTTGGTTTATGTGCTCACTGGTGCCATTTGTAGCTGTGTAACTTTGCTACTTCATAAGAGATATGCCTGAGGTAGGTTGTTTTGCACAATTTTTTGCAAATTCATATTTACATATCACATAACATGGAATAGCGCACTTGGCACACAAACTAGCTAGCTGTTGTTCTAAAATAACTTGATCTTTTAAAGTGTGTTGGAGTCTGAGGTGAGCATGATGAACCATGTGGATAACTGACAAGCGCATATTCTGTTCCTAGCCAGAAAATAAATGATAGTGCAGAAGTAGATGCAGGCTTCCAGTCCAGCCTTCCTAAACACAACACAACGCAAAGTCGATAGCGGTTGCCAAACTAAACAGTCTAGCAGAGCTCAGTTACATCAAGATACGCTGAAACTGGTTTTACAACAACAGTAAAATTTGGACTTTAAACCCTTTTTGTTTTGACCATTCCAGGCTCTCTGAACAAAGAGTACAGCTTTAATGCCTGTTTTGTGCACCTTGAAAGATCTGATCAGTGCGAGCTGAGTTAAAGGATAACTTAACGCCAGCTGAAAATCCTGCTCACTTCCACTGACTGCAGTGTCTAACTTTTAGTTAGGTTTGTTCTGCACACTTTGGTGCCGTTACAGGTGCAATATAACATCCCTCTGACCACACCCAACAGCGTGGTAGGACATGAAACTGGGGTGAGTAAAAACAGTATTATTTAGCATTCTGGGTTTGGGTATCTTTGTAGTATGTTTAAAGGTGCACACACACACACACACACACACACACACAGATCCAAACTAGCTGTTTTGACTGTGTAAAAAAAAACTTGGTGTGCTGACACGGGCAACCTCTTCTGTCTCTCATTATCACTATGCTAATGAGTTGCCACTACCGAGGTGGCTGGATAAAACAAAACAAGCATCAGCTGCCGATAGAATAAACAATGTCGCCCACTCCACTCCCCCGCCACCCCCCCTCCCCTCCTCCCCTCCCACACACACACACACACACACAGAATCAAACAGCAAATGCACAAATGTAAATTTTCTTTCTCGCATCCTCCCAAACACACACCCACACTAGCTCACTTGATGAATTTGAACTCTCCGCTACCTTAAATCTAGTTAATCTTCTTTTCTCGAACGTGTGCACTGTCTATACTGTACTGTTGTTGTATGTTTTACCACATGTGCGTTATTGACTCATTATATCTGCCAATTTCATACTTTTCTGATATATTCTGTTACCCCTCCTCCTTCCCTTTAGTCTTCACCTTACCTCAGCATATTCAATCTCTCTACTGTAATCTCATGACACCCCCATAACACAATCATGTAAACACATACAGCACACACACAAACAAACATCCTCAAGGTTATGGCTGCCGACAGCTTGTCTTTTAAAACCTGTCAGCGGCTTTATTTCTATCAAAGTCAGCAGTGCGAGGCAGAAACCCACGCGCCCCAACACAAGCTGACAGGAGTTACAGCTTGTCCTCAGTGGCTGAGGATTTTTGCTAACACAAACAGTGCTCTGCAAAATAAATAAATAAATGAATAAATAAATAAATAAATATATATATATATGTATATGTCAATCTGAATAAGCAAAACATGATTTCACATTCAGACAGCAGGAAAATCTTGTTTTTGTAGTGACAGAAACAAATTCCCGCCTGTTAAGAAGAGAATAAATGCTAAATGCAAGATCACATTTCTTATTAGTGTGGACAGGTATTGCCTTGTGCTGAGGCAGAGCAGTAACACCATGACACGAGGAGATATGAGGTGCATACACAAGGTGTGAAATGAAGAGTGAGGTAATTACAGCAGAGAAGGAGGGGTGTTTATTGGCAACATGCTGTTCTGGAAGCTTTTCACATCCTGTATCTGATGGATGGTGCGTGTGTGTGTGTGTGTGTGTTTGTTTTGCAAGGGTGAACAGTTCTTTATGAGTAGTAAAATGTAAATAAATGTATGTTGGTATGTGTATTTATTCATTTATTATGTGCTTCTGTATATTTCACACAGAAAGACAGAAATGGGAGATCTGTATGTGTGCGCAGGTGTGTGTGTGTGTGTGTGTGTGTGCTTGTTGAGTCACTAATTAATCCCAGCTGGTTTGAGCACAGTGTCACTGACAGGTAGTGCCACGGAAATAGCACAGTAATTGAGGTGTGTGTCTGTAGGTGTTTTTTGTGTCTGAGGTTCAGGCGCCAAAGGTGGAAGGTGACAAAAACAATGTATGTGACACACACACACACACACACACCACAATCACCTCTTTGTCTCATTAAGCTTTTGAAAATATCACCTTCTTTCTCACAGAACACGTTTATGAGAGATTATTGTCTATTTCATTAGAGAGTTCACAGTAAAGTGAAGCAGGTACACAAGTGTGTGATCGAGCGAGAGGCAATGGCTCGCATCAAAGATCATAAGATGAAATCGAACCCTTAACGACACAAGTATATCTTCCTCCATGTTGTGTTTCACACGCTGATCCCCATAAACACGTACACACACAGAATCGCTGGACTGTGTCCGGCTTTCCTCTTCTATCACTTAAAGGACCTCTAGACTCATATCAGCCGTGTCATATCGGCGTTGTAAATATCTTTACAAAAGCACTGACTCACTGCTTCACTCTCCACTGGCTTCCTTTTAAGAAACAGAAAACAGGTACAGATGCACTAAAACTTTTTGAAAACTCCATGATTCATTTTTTCCCCAAAAATGGTCGTGTGGAATTAAAGCCACAAAATTCCCCTAAAAACTCAAAAGGTGATTTTGGGTTGACCTGATTAAATCCAAAATGGTGGTCCTAAGTTATTTCACCCTCACAGTGGGATTGGCTGCTGTGGCTCACTTCTACAAACCAACCAATAGAGTACTACGTGAAATGATGCAGAATATACAGACCGCAAACCAAAATGACGGAAGCTAAACATAAAAGAGGTTTCTGGCTTTCTCCAATATTTTGTCCATGTATTAACTGTGCAACCTACATGCAGTCTGACAAAGATCGCTAAGACCCACCTCTTTGCAGTGTGGCGTGATTACATGATTGTTGTTGTTGCCTTTAGTCAGAATGAAATATCTCAGCCCTCGACACCTGTGCACTAAAATCCTCTTGTACATTATTTCTAATGAGGAATCTTTACACCTTAGGTGTGAATTTTCACGCTTACTTTAAACTCCCCCAACGCTCTTTGCATATTCATAAAATACGGATCTGCGGACGGGCTTCTGTGTCCGACCATGAAGGCAAATACGTTGATAAACAGCATTATTTATGATCCACATTATCCCAACATTGCGCCCAATTAGAGAGCTTTAGATTGACCTTCCAAATTTCTGCAAAATCAAAAGAACTCCAATCTGACGGTACTTATCCATCAATAACCGACAGTTAAAGTATATGAGCATATTTCACAGTCTGAAGTGTCTCGCAGAGGCTATAGAAAGCAGCACCAGTGATCATTAACGCAATTTATTTGAGAGAGATGCTATATCTGAAGAAAATCCTGAATGGGTTTCTTTTAAGTGACAGGAATAATAAGTGTGTCCTGGACACTCGGCCCTGCAGTCGAGACTAAAATAACTGAGGACAGGCTGACGCTAACAGTCCAAACATTCTCTATTGTGCAAATGCACTGGGAGTAATGATGAAAAATCCCAAAGATAATCGTAAACCTTGGACATAGAGTATCATTCTCTCCCTCTGTCTCTCTTTCTATCTCTTTCTGTGTCTGCCTCCTCCAAGTTTTCAGCCTGCAAGGTCACCAGAGGAGCTGTGCTTTGGAGTAAAAAACACTATACTGCACTCCAATTACCTGGGAAGCTTTGGGACTCCGGTATTCCCCCCTCTGTTATATCAGCCTGCTGAATTCATTTCACCGGCCATTAGTGTCTCATTTTATTGTTGATTCGTGGTTCTTTTAAAATTGGTTGTCTGGCATTATATGCTAATCAGAATGTCGATCAGCAGAGGAGGTCAGGAGACAGCCACAACATCCAGCGAAAGTGGAGCAGCCAAAATCTTGCTTCTGGTAAAAATTGCAGGGACTCAGGTGGGATGTTTAGTCAGGAGAATGACACTGCAAATGCTTAGACAGGAAGTATTTGGTTGGACCAGATAGGAGAGGTGTAATGCAAGACGTTACAGCTTAGAAAAAAGGCATTCACCCAACGAAGTTATGACTGCAGCCCCACGTGTATTTCCTTTTTGTTGTCAGGAAAAAAACAAATCTTGTGCTTTATTCAGGTATTGAAAGCACAATGAAAAAAGTGACATTCTTAGCATAAAAAAAAAATTCCCTCCTGCGTGTTGAATTGCACGTAAAATTGGAAAAACTTTTCCCAGGCGATTGCAGCTTGTCTTTCTGTAATTTGCTTAAATCACAGATGCCAGAGGGGAAAAAGAAGTGAGGGGCTCAGAATGAAACTTTTGTGTTGTTCACAAAAACTTAACCAACACTTACGAGTGATGACTGGGTTTTCCTTCAGCATCTCTAGATTTGTCTTCTTGTGTTTTCCTGTTTCTTTAAAATGTTTCCCATTTTTAGAATGTTGTCAATGTCCTCATCTTCTCTCCACGCAAACAAGATATCTTTGCCAAATAATTAAAGCAAAATATGTCAGGCACAATTTAGGGGGAAAACAACAAAGTCCTGCTGAATTTCCTGCTGTGAGTTTTCAGCCAAGGGTCCTGGGTTGGGCTAAAGGGGAGTCCACAGGAGACGAGGCGATGTGTTGCTGTGGTGACAAAGCAATACTCTCCTCTTCTCTCCTTCCTGTCTCCCCCCACACACACACACACACACCCCCCTCCTCTAGTCAGGCGTTGATTCTCTTGGCGTCCCCACGGGCGAGGAGAGGGGTCAGGGTTGGCTCCATCTGTCTATGTGATGGGCATTGGTGCCAAGCGCCACAGGGGCTGGAGGGAGAGGAAAGAAGGCTTGTGTGGAGTGGGAGGGTAACGGATGTTTCTGAGCTGTCATCTGGGACTCCAAATGGGGCAAAGGGCTGAAGCTGAGGCTGGGGCTGTGGAGAGGACTGAGGGAGTGGGCAGGGATAAGGGGGTTAGAGGAGACGGGGCTGAGGATGGAGGGATAGGCTCGGGGCTAGGGATAGTGCTGAGACCTCACTGCGGTTCTCGGAGTTGCAAATGTGGCTGGCAAAGAGAAATGATGCTGAATAGGTCTTTATGCAGACAAGCTGGATCTTTCTTTCTTCTCTACGGTCACAATGGACAGCAGAGGCACCCAGGGAGCCTCACTCTGTCCGGAAACAGTGGGGAGACAATGGCTGGGTCAGTGTCACTGTTCTAGCTCTGTCAGGGATCACAAGGGAAAACCTAAGACAGAAAGAGAGAGAGAGGAAGAACTTTATATCAGCTGCACACGCTGTACTGTAAACCCACCCAATGGCTCAATTTCAGGCCCAATCAAAATGGGAACCTCTTAAACTTTAAGGGATGGGATGCACAGATTTGGTCCCTAAACTGGAATCATTTACAGCCCTTTCCATACCAAAGCACTGATTTGTATTTATGCTAGCAGCATGGCTCTGAAATGGCAATATTGGTTGGTCAGTCCACCACTTTGGTCTAGAGTGAAATCTTTCTACAACCATAGGATGTACTGCCATGAAATTTCATGCAGGAATTTATGATCCCCCAAGGACACAAATTAATGACTTTGGTAATTCCCTGACTTTTCCTTTAATGCCACCACAAGGTCGACATTTGTGGTTTTTGTGTGAAAAGTCTGGACAACTGCCAATGATTGCCAAGAAGTTTGATAAAAACATTCATGTTCCCCTCACGATTGTTATTACATTGGTGATCCTTTGGAGACTCTTCATCGAGCGTTATCATCAGGCTACGATTGATTTTATTTGATTTGTGACCAAATGTAAACTGATGACATTCCCATCAGCCCCAGCTGTACTTTGTGCTTAGTGCTAATTAGTAGATGTTAGCATTAAAACACACTAACCTAAAGCCACCGTACCTGCATCAGCATGAGCATGTTAGCATGCTGCACACCAGCTTGGCTGTAGAATTCTGGAGACTTTACACAGACCCCTCCCAATTCAATTCCCCCTCTTACTCTGTAGGTCCTCTCAGATGGTTTAATTCCACCCTTTCTGAGTGGGCTCATTTCTCAGCTTATGGCACAGCATCACTCCGACTAGCAAGACCAGCCAAGGCCTGCCCCCTGACACCTTATCCACATACAAACACACACTCGTCCCCATCTGTTTTCCCACCTTATCTCCCCAGCCTTCCACACCTCCTTTACTTTGTTCAACCTCGCTCATCTCCCCCTCTGTCTCACCACCAATGCTCCTTTATCTGGCTAACTTCTTATCTCTCCTCCGTCTACTCTGGCGTTTTGGTGTCGGAGATGTGTGCATGTGGTATGGGCGATTATTTGTCTTTGCCACCGATTCCCCTTTGGCTGCCTGACTCAAAGCCCCTGTGGCATAATTCATCCAAGCACATATATATATATATATATACAGCGTTCTGCACATGTCTTCATGCTGTGGTGTTTACACTGTTTTCTCCGCGAGATTGTGGTGTCATTACCCCCTCATTCCCCCTTGTATCGGCTCCGCATCATTCCCAGCATTAGAAATCCGCCTATTCATCAACCTCAGTAAAATTCCTCAGTATTTTTAACCCCCAACACAAACACACATTAACAATATAGGCCCAGATAATCAAAATATGATTCATAACAATAGACAGAGGACATTTTCAGCCTGTTATCTAATATGGCATATGGCATTTCCCTCTTTTTAAATCGAGCTTCCTCCTCTCAGTGGTGGTACACACTGCTGTTGACAAAAATGTCGCCCAGCCCAATCTAGTTCAGTGTAGCACAGACTGTGGGCCTCATTCAGACCCTTTACTACAGCAGCAGCCAAATGGGCTCTTAAATGCTGGCTCAACCCAGTAGGGACTGAATATTTCTGCTTCCGTCAAATAGTCTCCATTACCAAACAAGAGCAAAGAAATTATGATTTTTTTTTGGAAGCTGGAGGAAAGTTACTGAATGCCGGGCATAATGACTAAGCCGTGTCAGTCCCTGCATTGGAGGAGCGACAGTTGATTTAAAAAAAAAAGAAAAGAAAAACCTCTAGGCAGTCGGTTGCTTTCCTCTGTCGTGCACAGCTGCAATATTAAAACGCTAATCAAATCACCAATTAACATGCTGGTCCCCTTCTGCTTCACTCCTGCTGACGGCGGGAAAGAGGCTACCTTTTCTTTTTTTTTTCTCCAGTCTTTGTTTTTTTAAACCCTCCTCCCTTCCTCTTGTTGGTTCAGAGGTGATATTCAGCATATTCTAATTTGATATCGGCTGTCTAGCGATAATGATTGTAATAAATGAGATGGCTGGTTCGATGTCTGGCTGTCTGTCTTATTTGTTGACTACCTGAAACGATGTCTCTGTACTGCAGCACCTTATTATTTGTGCTGAAAAACTGGCGTTTTGATCTTTTTAGCAACGTGGATTGGCATTAAACTTTGTTCAGACATTCATATACCCCAAAGAATGAAGCCTATTGATATATGTGGTTTTAAGTGAAATATCTCACTATCTATTGAATAGATTGCCATGAAATTCGCGACAGACATTCGTGCTCCCCACAGGGTGACTTCTAGTCACTTTGATGACCTTTTGGCCCACGCTTTTTTACTGAGAATAAGATGCGATGATTGATACCACTCTCCTGTCTGTATGTTAAAGCTAAAGCTAGAGCCAGCAGCTGATTAGCTTAGCTTAGCATAAAGACTGGAACCAGGGGAGGGGAGGGTCAGCTAGCATGGCTCTGTCAAAGGGGAAAAGCTCCACTAAAACTCAGTAATTGACGAGTGATGTATAACTTGTTCAAGTGGTACAAAAACAGAAGTGTAAAAACAACTAGTTCCTACTTTACATGGATTGATGTGCTTGACTAATACTTGGCCTAAACCTGTAACTTCCTAGTTGGTAGAAACTGTTCCTGGCAAATAAATAGTCGAGCAAACTACCTGCAAAATGAATGACCTCAGTACTTTTAGTTATCCGCAAATGTTAGCATGCTCACAAGCCACACAGTTTAATTGTCTATGCAATCGATGACCGGCTGTCATTATATTGAGCTGGTTGAATTGAATTAATTATACTTATAGGTAGATTAGTTTTATGCCCAGGGACACAAGTGGACACAGTCTGTAAAGCTGCTATTGTCGACACACTACATGCCTGACTCTGTGTATCTGCTGACTGTGAAACAAAATGCCTCTCGGGGATATTTAAGATTCTGGCCTACTCTCTACTCCGCTCTTTGTCTGGCATCCATGTCACACACACACACACACACACACACATAAACACGGCCACAAGCACACACCTCACCTCACCTATACTGAGCTCTCATATAACTCCCCGACTTTGCACGGTCATCCACTGACACAATCGCCAAGTCACTTTGTTTTCCTCCTGCTGTTCTTTCATCCAGCGCTCTGTGTTGACTTCAGGCTCTTTTCTAATGAGGTCTATCACATGCTGTTTTCAGCCTGACTTGTTTTTAAGAGTTAGAGCACATCTTAAAAGATCTCTAAAGTAAATTTGATGTAGCGACAACGACAGCATGGAACCGACTTCAGATGCTCTGTCATGATCCATCTTTGGTCTTGTAATCAGTCAGAACAGTTCTATAAGAGCATAGTGACACACGGGGTCATGCCTGGACATTGTATTGATCTCTTCCGGAGTAACTTGAATACAGCATTGACAACACTTCATCTCTCCGTGGTAGCTATACACATTTTGCACAATGCAGCATAACTAAGCACTGAGTATATTACAAAAGCTGAACTGATGATCTACAGGGCATATTAGGCTTTACTATTGTGTGCACTCTGTAATCCCGCTGGTTCAAAGGTGACGGTGTGATACAATGTCAACATGGACACAATGGAAACAAAATAAGCAAATTAGTCTTTTGCAAAAGTCCACAACAGGCAAACATTATATTACTGATAGTGTCACCATAACCCAGTTTCCTTTAATGCACTGATAACTCCCTCAAAATTAAATTACTGTAATCAAGAATAGACATGTTTCAAGGTTATTGCCTCTGGATCTAATATTCAGTTGCAGGTAAGAACGTTATACAGTGAGTGATTGGTAGTCAAAATATGGCTTTTGTGTTTTAAAAAATCTATATTTATTGCGGTTGAGCCTTCTAGCAGGTCCTTACAAACAATAAAGGTTGCTTTTCATCCTCAAGCTTTGAAGATCGGGAGAATTATGACAGAGTTGGACGTAGGTTAAAAACTAATAATACCACATGACAACAGGGATATAATCTCTCTATGCAAAAATTAAATAGATAAAATAAAGCATTTACCTTGAGTTAGAAAAGATATAAGAGCAAAAGGAAAGGGAAGACATTAACAGATCTATGTAATTAGCACATGTATGTTTTAGCAACAATAAATATAATAACAGAAATATAACCATATTTATATATAAATTCAATATAAAATCTCCAGTTTATTCATTATCAAATATAAGCTGCATGATATATAATTTAATGTTGTTAAATGGAATTTTCACTAAGGGAAATGGGGATCATTCAACATCTAAATGACTCAGAAATAAGTTTAAAATGAAAATAAAGAAAACAAGTCAATACATGAGAGGCTGTGTGGTTAAAAAAGTTGTAGCGGGGCAGCTGCTCTCTGTCTGTGTGTAGTTTACCAGCAGCCTGTCTTACCTGTGCGCTCAGCTGCTCACACTCGGGCTCCTCTATTCCGAATCGTTCACGTATCTTCCGTCTTTAATCCTCATCCCGGGTCCGCGGTTGCAGAGACCCAAAACACGCCTTCATGCCTCCGTCCTCTTCGGATCAAAGTATCCAGAGAAATGCGATGGCAGCTGCTGAAGCTGAAGCTGAAGCTGAAGCTGTGTCCGCTCCGGAGCCCCTCCAGCCTCTCTGCCGCTCCACAGGACGGACTTTCCCCGTTTAATGCAGGTGTGGCCGCGCACGGCGGCGGGGGACGCCGGTGGGAGGGGACAGAGAGTCGGTGGATCGACCTCCGCACCGCCGTGGGTCCCCGTGGGGAGCCGCAGGCAGCACGCGACACGGGGTGTGACAGCTCCACTGAATAAAAGCCACACTGTGATTGTGATTTCCGCCGATGGGCTCATGGTTTATCGGTTTTAAAGGGCAAAAGTGGGTAAACCCATCCAGGCTCCAAGGAGCAGAGATGCAATTTGTTCCCGTGGGGAGTTCATTAATGACGCCTGTGGTCATTATTGATTGACTGATATGATATGAATATAGTTTGATTACCAACAGTGTCATAGCATGTGGTGACCTTATTGGGTTTTTTTGTTTTTTAGCTTTTTGCCACTTCCCTTCACAGGAATATCAGCTTTATTTGTGATTTTAAGACTTAAACAGTAGTTGACTAAACGATGACAGCACAAGCTCCATTTCGCAGCTGTTCTGGAGCTTTTGACATCATATCACATGGTCTTCTTCCAGGTTAGCCTAACTACTTTCTCAGCACTGTAAGATATCACTTTGTTGACTTAATTTGAAAAGCTGACCAGCCTCTGTTAAGCAATAATTTACAGATTATGAACTTGTTTTGTTTTAAACCAGCTTTATTCATTCATTATAATATATGACATCATCGGCTTGGTTCTCATTTTGTAGAAGTTTTACCTCTTTGTTGTGTTTGTTTCGTAACCATGGTTCCTATATGCTTTTGCCTAGAGGACACAGGGAGAATAACGTGTTTGTATGCATTTATAGTGATGGTGGAGTGGTATTCATCAGCACAAGTTACATTTAGAGAATCAGATTAGGGCTGCAGCCAATGATTATTTTCATTAAGGATTTTTTTCTCAATTAATGGGCCAGTTGTTTGGCTACAAAATGTCCAAAATCCACATGTAATTTGTTTATTATCGTAGGAGACAAAGTAAAAGAGGAATTATTTTGAATTTTTGTGTGAAAAGATGACTGATCATGTTGACGTGACTCTTCATCTGTTGATTCTTGATAATCTGGATCATGTTCAGAATCGTTTCAGCAGGCTTCCTCCTCCATCACTTCTCCAGGTTCGATATTTTCATCCTCACCAGGGCCACAATCCAAAATTAGATCAAGTGCTTCATTCACAGTTAGTCACTCGCACATTGTGGTGCTACCACAGAATGGCGTGTGCAGACAGAGAGGTTTTATTTATAGACCAAAGAACAGGAACTGATCGGTGTATTTGTGTTGTGTTGGATACAATATTGTGTGTGTGAGTGTGACTGTAGCTGACTGCAAGAACTCGGTATATTTTTATTTGTACACTGTACGGGTAAGTACACTATATGAACTTTTTAGAGAAAAAGTGCCTTTAGAATTAATTGTTACTTCTAATAAATAGGCTCCCTGTGGCATAACACATCGATCATGGCATCTCTGACACAATGGCTGTTATTGATTGATGTTTGGATGTGCCAAGAGTACCTCACATCCATTTACCTCCTCTGTAGCCTAGTGATACACCACAACTGGTCTAACGTAAAAATAACATTTTGTGCCTTCAGCTTCTAAACCTGTGGAGTGGACTCAAATGTGTATTATTCCAAAAGTGAAAACAAGGCTTTAACATTGCCACAATTAGGGGTATCAGTCCTACTGCAGCAGCTCAGAATATAGATAATGTGTGCTGTGATGTATTTAGATTTATTGTATGGGAACAGTATTTTAATTTACTCCACTTCATCCTGAAGATGCTTTTAAAACACAGCTGAAAGCTTGAGAGTGTTTTTGGAGTAACCTTTCTCTTCTGTGTTGAATATCAGTGGATCTCCTGGGAAATCATGTTCAAAAAGGCACTATGATGTTTATTAACATTTCACAAATTTTTCAGCAGCACTCACAAGCCTCTGGTGCAGCTTAAGATCGTTTCTGTTGGACAGTAAAATTACATTTTTAGTTTTTTTTTGTTCTGGGCTGCAGGCTGGATTGTGAATTTTGCAAGACGCTTATCTTGCGCAGTGTGTCCACTGAGGTCATTCATTTGTGATAACAGACAGCTCCACCTTAAGGCGCCAGTAAACTCCATCAGAACTGCTCATCCGATGGTAGAACAACAGCGTATAGAAAACCCTCCTCCCCCAAACCTCTTCGACTTTCAAAGTGAGGGGGATGTGTACGATAACTTCTGTAACTTTCCAAAACTGAAGATTTCCAGTGGCCGTGCAGCAATCAGTCAGACATGTGGGGTTGAGAGAGGAAGCGGGGTTTCAACTTTCGTCTTTCGTGTGTGTTCGAACGAGCCCAACACCATGAACGTCTGAAACTGTGCACCATTATCCTCATTTTCATTTTCCTCACCCTGCCTTCAAGTGGGGCTGTCTGGAACATCTACAAATGCTTGTGCCTGCTGACGTGGTTGGACAAGACGTTGTACAAGTACCCCTTGCACTGCATGTTGTGATTGATCATCTGATTTTGAGGAGGCTCTGAAGAGCAGCTCCCTGCTCTGATTTAGCAGCAAAACATGGGTTAGTGTTAATGTAACAGACGGTCCTGTGTTCATTACATGTTCCTGTATTTGAGCTGCTGTGCCCCCTCAGGGTTGCTGGGAGGCAGGGGTTGTTGGCAGACTTCCGGGTTTGACATGTGTCGGAGAAAAATAAAGAGGCGGTTGTTGCTGGTCATTGCACTGTGTCTCTATATTCCGTTTTTGTTATGTTATTGAATTTGCACAGTTAGGAGAACCCAAGACGTGTGGCTACATTTGCAACGCAGGCACACTCAATAAACACAGGATAATCTGTAACATTAATTTGTGGATTATTCGGGGGGACTTATTGAGGGACTGTGGAGTATCGGGAAAGCTGAAGTAAACCTTAACTGTTTTCAAATTGTGTTCCATTAAAATTTTCTTCTGTTTTGCATCTACAGCTACCGGCGCTGGATGTTGCACTCATCCATTTCAGTTTTGATGAGGCACAGCATAGTGATCCAGCCAGCACACCCACTCAGGGAGGTAAAGGGTGCTGTAGAGGGGGGTGACTGACACAAACAAAGACAGTCTATCATTTGGTTACATTAGCGGCTGACTTATTTGTTTTTTATTTTTTACTTTTTTGAAAAGCAGTTTTTGTTCCAGCTGCTTTATGTGATCCCCTACTGAACGAAACCCAATATCAACATTGTATGAATTTAAAGTGACTTCCATCAAATGGCCCCAAAGAGGGAAGCTGAAACATCAGTGGGAAGCAAAATCTTACTGATGTATTCTCACAGCAGTATATTTTATTCAAAGTCAAATTAAATTGCAAAAAGGTCATGTTTTCTTAAAAACGCTTCTTGCACAGCAACTGATCACTGGTTTGACTGCAGACTATGAGGCCAGAGCCTGAGTGAGTGTTGTTCATGCATCCTTGTTGATTTACTCACAGAAAACGCCTCCGCTCTCACATGTTATCAGTACTGTCTAGAGTGGAACCTTGATAATTCATAGCCCTTAGAAATAGATAACATGTACAGCAGTGACATGTTTGATAATTAAAATGCATTGAAGCACAAGACAAGGTTTTAAATGATTAAGACTGTTTCATACGTACAGTATACCAAGAAGAGCTTTTATTTGTCGCATACATGGAGCCCAAGTGCCAAGAGGTTGACATTCTGTGAGTCTCAACTTGTTTTTTATTATGTTCCTCTTCAGAGCCACCATGTTCCTGTCCAGGTGTTCCTTGTGGCAGAAAAACTCCATCTGTGTTTATTACAACTCTACCTGGGAGAAAAGGGGAGTGCTCCCATGAACAGATGTACTACAATCTGTTAATAGTGGCGACACCGCTGTAAGAAAACATCAATTCACTCTCTGAAATGCAAGAAAAATGTATTTTCGTCCTAAAAATAGTCAAGTAGCAGCAGTAGATGGTAATCTTGAACATTAAAAGTTTAAGATTTAAGAGGAGAGGAGAGGGGAGGAGAGGAGAGGAGAGGAGAGGAGAGGAGAGGAGAGGGTGGGAGATGACCTGGGACATCGCCACTGATGTATGGAAGTGGTTAGTGATGCACGCAGGAATAAATACAGTCACTTCAATAACTCATCATTTCACACACATGATTACACAGACGCCCAGATTTACACCCACACACCTGCACACACACTCTCTCTCTCTCTCTCACACACACACACACACACACACACACACACACACACACACACGCCGAGTTGTGCTTCTATCACTTCAGAGGACATTGCATGGACTCACATTCATTTCCTGGAGGCTTGCTTTAACCTTAACCATAACCACTACTTTGACCTAACCCTAACTTTGACCTAAACCTAACCACAACAATGTGAGTAATACATGTCCACACACACACACACACACACACACACACACACTGGACACATGAACACATGCTACTGTACCAAATCCTTCATGACCCTCCCGTCCAGTAAGTTCCCCCTCCTAGTTACGACTTTTCAGTGGCTTGGACGACAGCCGTCTCACCAGGTCTGATAGGTCATGGCAACAACGGGAATGGACTTTTCTGGGCTACTCCCACCACATAGCTTCACACACAGGCGGGAGGTGAGAGGCCACAGCGGCAGTGTGTTATTCTCTCACACAAGATTTATATCCTCTTCCCTCGATTTCCACTGGCCAGCAAGAGCTCATTGGACGCTTCCAGGACCTCAACACCTTCCCGGGCAATAAAATAATAACATAGTCAAACTAGAATATGATTAATCATTTCAAAAGGTTACTAATGACACATAAATTGTATTATATTTTCATGTCTGGGAAAAATTCAGGATTAAACGCTCAACTATAATTTAAATTCTAAACCAAGTTTTAACCTTAAAACGGAATGATATCCCAAAAAGGAATGTAAGTCCCTTCAGTGTGACTCCTGTGTAAGTAGATATGGGTCTCCACAACGTGAGGGATTCACAGGCACACACACACACAAACCCAAGACTTCTGGATCAAGTTCTGAGCACACACACTAAATAAATAGATTCTCCCTTTGCCTCTACTCCCCATTTGTAAATGCAACTCACATTAGGTATTGAGCATGCACGAGAAAAAACTCTTCTTGTTACAATTGTAGTATTTACACTATATCCACTAAACTACACAGCTATATGCTCAACCCCAACCATAACCTTGTCCTTTACCTAAAAAAGAAATGTCCAAAATATCCTCCAAGAATGTCCCCAAGTCTTAAAGTGGTTCTTTTTCCTTCTCTCTCTCTCTCTCTCTCTGTCTCTCTCTCTCTCTCTCTCTCTCACACACACACACACACACACACACACACAGTAAGAGGAGAGGCTGATCAAGCACTGATCAGGCACATGATCCTCGATCTATACAGACCAGTGTCTCATTTCCATTTAAATTAAAGATACCCCAGGTTGGCAGGACGATACAAACTTTCACCAATGATGAGGGGAGCAGAAACTTTTCTGGCCCAATAATAGCTGCAAAATGAGCTTTTCTGATCAATAATAGTTTGTTTTTGTTTCCATCTAATGATTGCACAGGCGTGCCAAAAATGTATAATCACCTTTCTTCAGTGAAGGAAAGAAAAATTCCTTCAAGATGAATCTAAATTCTTATCAATTTTAGACTTTCAAGAACAGTGACTTGGTGATTCCACATAGCTTACAGTATACTAGAATATGGTGATACGGCAAAAAACTCTCGATACATTATCTCAAAGAGATAGGATTGTATTGTAGCTCCTGACATTCATTTACCCTTTGTTTTTACATTTTAGCTAGTTGATACTTTGATATCCTGCAAGAGTGCACTCCATCCATTTCCCACTGGTACAGGTCGCGGTGGTGAACCATACTGTATGTCCATCACCCTTAAATCCACCTGAAATGCTTTTTTTCTGTGTGTGTTTGATCTCTTTGATGTAATTCTTGGGGTATTTACATATTTAACACATTTATTTATTATTTGTTTGGTAGTAGACAGTAGACCTCGGCCTTGTTGTACACACTCTACCAGGTGACCAAATAAGGTACTCCGCTCTTCTTCCTCTTGTACACTAATTCAACCTTGAAAAACTCTTTTCTTTTATAATGAATCATAATCACACCTCTGCTGTCAGCATGAATCAGCCTGTCACATTCCTGTCATCTCAGTGGTGTGCAGGCGAAATAAGCACACTTTTGAAATAAAAAGACCACGAATTTGCATGCATAGATGTGTGCTTTTTTATGCTTTCTGTTATCTTAATCAGTTAGACGCTAAGATGAGAAAACAAGCATCATATCAAAGGCATGCATAATACATAATCTTCATTTAAACTGCCTTACTGTGTACTATTATGTCTATCCTTTTTTTTTTTTTTTTTTGGTTCTCCTTCAACAAAGATAATGCTTTGATATGCCATGAAAGAGAATGAATATCACTTCCATTTTACCAACAGAGCCCTCAGCAGGTCCTACTCCAGTGATATGATCAAATGAAACCCAGCTGAAATGTGAGCACTGGTGTTCAAATGGATTATAATTAGAGAGAGGCACAAACCAATCTGACAACAGTGCATGTGAACAGCAGATGCTGCACTCCAAGCAAATCTTTATTCATGAATGGGCGGTGAATGTTACAAACTCTCTCTCTCTTACACAAACACACAAGCACTCTCACACACACACACACACACACACACACACACACTTTCTCTTCATATACGAATTGTAAAGTCATAGTTATCCAGTTAGTTTTTCAAATACAGACCCTTTCTGTTCTTCGAATCTTTTCCTAATAAGTATCTGTGACATTTACACACAAAAAGATACAGTGATACTACTCACAAGGGAAACTGCAGTGCCTCACAGTAGATGGGATGTAAATATCTGTCTGTCTGCTGGACGGTAGTGTGGTGATGGTGATGAAATATGGACGTGCTCTTTCCAGGGAGGGCAAATGCCAGACTGTCACACACACAGCTAAGACAGACAGCAGAGAGCTTTGTTACAGATCATCTGACTCCTACAAAGCTTGTGATGAATGGGTAAAGTTTTGGGACAATATTAATGAGCTGTATCGAGCAAAGACTCTGCACAACACGGTTGCATTGCTTAAAGAGGTTGATTAAATGGACTTCTAGACGCCAGAATCAATTTTAAACTTTTCAGTGTTTTTTTTTTCTTTCTCTCTTTTTTTCTGATTTTCCCCTTTAAGTCAGATATCTCTTTAGACCAAAGATAAAGTTTTTCGAATATATTCTGCCACAGACATTTAGGTATTTACCTCTGTTAGGTTTTGGCTTGCAGAACCTAACAAATAAGGTGAAAGTTAGGAATACAAATGGGTTTACAATAAATCCATTACAAACAAGGGAAGCTACACTAAAATCGGACTTGTTGCGGATGGATTTATTTCCACTTCTGTCTATATGTCTTCGTTCATTGTTTGATTCAGTGTGATCATTCATGACCCTGACTGCAGCTCAGTCACCTTGCCTGCTGTGATGTATGAGGCTGTGGTTCATTGAGCACAAACAAGGTGAAGACTTTATGGAGAATTTAGAAAGGCTCGTGCAAATGTGATTGATGATGAGATGATCCGATGAGATGAGTCAGTTCTCTTTGGTCATTTTTTTAGAGCAACTTCATCTGACAAAAAAAAAGAGTCGGAAATGGCATCATGACAACCATATTTTTGATTAGTGTTCTTTGTCGGAAAAAAAGGGGAAATATAGCAAAATCATCATTGAACACTCCTCAACTGTCTATGTGCATTAGACATGCACATTATGGCATTATATTGACAGTAGCACAGCCCTTCAGAGGCACCCCGTGGTTCATGCTTCAGGAGCAATTTCTGCGGGTATCCACATAATTATAAAGAATTCAGAAACTTTATATGCCCTTTGTAATGAAAGTTGTCTTCTGCCTTAGGGACTTCTTTTTAAAGTCTTTATGTCTCTCTCCAGAGACCATCTGATATTTTGCCGCTCAGCCTTCATCTTATCACTTTCCATATTTCGGAACTCAGTGTCCTTCTTCAAGCTGCTGAGCTGTAGCACTGACAAGGATCATGGAAATATGATTCAGCCCTGAAGGTATGGCCTAAGAAAAAAGCCCTTACAAAAATATTGTGATTTCAGGATATAATATGGCCAGTGGCTCTCAAAACGTGTTCACCTGAGACTTGTGGACTGAATCTCAAAATCAGGGTCATTTGTCTGAAGCATAGCTATTTTAGGGTTTGGGGAGTGCATTGATGTAAATAGCACTCATAGTGTCCCTGGTAAGATATCTTCATTAGCACCACAGCTGGCACTGAGGCCTGGCATTTACCTGGACCTGATAATTACAGATATGGATTTTCTAAAAGTAGATTAATGTTCATTTACACTTTCAGCTACACATCTGAGCTTCTGAGCATTGGGGACCCAAATCACATTAAGAAAGCCAGGTCCTCCTTTAAAATACCGAAAAAAAAGTTCTTGTCTGGTGTTGTTTTTGTCATGTTTTGAAGCTGCAGTGTTTAATCCACACATTTATTCTATAGACACAAAAATGTACACAGGCTACACATCTATTCTATATTTATAACTTTGCCAACACAAGAGTTTGTGCTATCAGACATCATTACATCTGCTTGTTTGGCAGAAAAGTATGCTTTTGTACTAATTTGTTATGAAGCTCTTTAGGTGTGACTATGGGTTCTTACTAAAAGGAGTAACATCCAAAGGGACTTTGTGTGTCGAGCAACAATGGGTCACTGGAGAGCTCATTTCCAGGTCAAACTGTGCCAATTTTTTCCCGAGTTGGTAGAGCAGTAGGAAGTCAACTAAATGCCACTGAGCAAATATAGAGCTTAATTACCACAGTGTTTCTATAATTGGCTAAAACATAAAAGTGGCTGAAAAGCAGAAATAGTTTTCTGTTCATTCTAGCTAAGCTAATATAATGCGCTGGTCTGCAAATCCACACGGGCGTGTTCAGTTAAATGAATAAGTTGGGAGGACTTCTCTAAACTTAATAAACTAGGCTCATTTGAGACGAGCCAGGCCTGCAAAGAATCGGTCACCACATTATGCATATCGGTTAGATTTGTGTCCGACTTGATTCCAACTTGCTCTGAAGTCACGCACACGCCAGCAACAATAACCTCACGAGATAATGTCCGACTCTAACTGCAGCTTTTTGTCTCTGCCCCCTCCTGCTGCTGATCTCACCCAGGTTCCAGGCGAGCCACAGTTAATGTTTTATGTTTTATGTTTAAAGTTTAGCGTTTAACAAATGTAACAGGACAGTGAGGAAGATGTCAGTGAGCCTGTACACCTGTGTGATTGTTTTGAGGTGCAAGTAGGAGGAACAAGTATTTTGTTAATAGGACAAAGACAGATTAAGGACACAATCTACGAAGAAAACTGTTGTAAAGTGAAGGCAAGTGGGCCAAAAGATAACCTGGAAGTAGGGTGGAGGTATCAGCTGTCTATACATTTTGTCTACAGATCTTATATTAGTGAGAAGTTTTACAGCTACATGTACATGCATTGCTTTTGTGATGCAATTTGAATAAAAAATGTCCCTGTTTATTTGAAAAAGCAAAATGTAAAATGTTAGTAAGCTTTAGCTTCCACTGATCAACACTTAGAAACAACAACAAATACTGTAGATGTCATTAGAGCATACGTTGCCTAATCACACATAATACAGAACATAAAGTAACATTTATATATCTAACATCAAAAATGTTCCTGGCAAAAATGGCTGGAGGTCATACTACGTAACAATAGCGCAGAAAAGGAGCAAGAATCAGGAGGCACGAAGGGATGGAGAAACCTGATTTGCAGAGCGGTAATCAGAAACATAGGCAGACGGGAGATAAATGAGTGGACAATGAGTCAGTGAGGAAGGCAATTATTTGGGGGGAGGAACACACTGAAGGGAGGAGAGATCAGACGGAGAAGAGTGGGCAAGGTGAGTACGACAGACAGAGACAAAGAGAGGCACAGAGGGAGTGAAAACACAGGAAGAAGAGAAGAGAAGAGAGAGGACAGGTGCAGAGAAAAGACAGATGAGAGACAAGAGGTAGGAGGTGTTACTGTGAGAGACAGAAATGTCAGCTGTAGCCGCCATAACTCACACTGTCAGTTAGTGGTCCACGTACAGTAGCATATATATCTCATTCTGCAATAAAAACAACACGTACACACACACACATATGCTGTACATACAGGTGATAGAGGTGCCAAATGAATGAGATTGAGATGGGGGGGGGAAAAACCTACACACACCACGATTAGTCTTCAAGTTTGGTTGTTTGTGTAAATTTCTTGCCAGTGCATGCATTCAACTTATTCCCCATGAATGAAAGCAATCTATTAGCTGTTGTTAGAGAGTTAGCCGAGCACAGAAGGCCTATAAGTATGGCCAGATGGACTAAATGGCTGGCTGGCTGGCAGGAAGTAACAGGCTGTACGCTTCTTTTTGATTGGCTCTAATTATGATCTACTGCCGTGCCTCCAGGGGAATCGCTGACTGGGAGATGTGTGTTGTACGTGGGTGTGCGCGCACACACTCGTCTGTGGTGAATCCACAGTTTTTAAAGGGAAGATAGGACAAGCTGGGATGTTAGACAGATAAACAAGAGTTTGTGTGGATGTGAATAGCTGCCCTATAGTAACGCAACTTCCAAAGAGTATTGCAGCAAAGTATTGTTGCAATGTTCCACTTTCTCAGTACGGCAGTTCCTCATTATAAATAAGTTACTTGTCACAGGCGCATAATTGTCTGGAGATGAACAATTCCAGGGACGCAAATTATGACAGAATGAGACAATATTCTTCCCGGCTCTGCATTGCTGTGTTCATGTATTTACATGACTCAATCTGCTTGATCATACAATATTACTTGGTGTTCCTCAGTTTGCTAAGTTGTCTGTTGTTTCCAAGCACTTTAAAGATGTTATTATTCATTTTAAATTCTAGTGGAGATCCCAAAGTTTCAAAAGGTACCAAATATGTCAGGCTGAATTGTATGTATATGTGTATAATGAGGACGACACCATTTATATTTTCACTTGACAGAATTACGCACCCATTTAAATGGATATATATGAATATGTATGATGATATATGTGGCATGATATAACATTTCTGAAGGCACAGCAGACTGCAGGGCTGTCAGAAAGAGAAATGGGTTATTAGAGACATGGAGGTAATAGGGTGAGGGGTGTGAAAACATGGACTGTATAGAAAAGCATGGATATAATGTGTGTGAGGAAGAGGAAGAGGAAGAGGAAGAGACGGTGTGAATCTTGTTCCTCACTGTAACAGCTAGATGCACCTTTCAGTGAGGGTAAACATAGCCTTTGTTCTCAATGAAACAACAATTCACCCTCCCTCTGTTTACTGTATGTGACATTTTCAATGATGTCTGTGAGAGGTATTCCAAATGAGATGATAAAAAATATATTTCTGGAATAATAATTCTGAAATGTCACAGGAAAACAAATGAAAACAATATATACATACATACATATATATATATATATATACACACATACATACATATATATACATACATACATATATATATATATATATATATATATGTATGTATTTGTGAGCTTTATTCACAATACAGCATGAAGCTGGTGGAGTATTTTTAATAAAGAGAACATTAAAATTGAGGGAAAAAGTCACCACATGTCTTGACAATTCACAAGAAGGAGTGCCTCCAATGGCACGCAACTGATTACACAACCTAACTTAATGTTTAAAGATAAGTAACTTATTATTCATATTCAACCATTTGTTTGCTAATGTTAGTTAGTTCAATACTAGTTGTTAGCTACAACAACGGTGTGATAAGTTAGCTGATATTAGCAAATGCAGTTGAATAATAAGAATATCAATAAAAAATATATATTGATATAATGATGCTAATAATCATCAATAATAATGCTCGTGAAACCAGCAGTGCTCAGTAGCACAACTGTATCTTAATGCACTTTCTAATTGAGTTTAAAAGTTGATGTTTGATCTTGGAAACTGCAGCGTACAAATCAGTTGATGTTGCAGTGAGCTATACAAAGATAATTGCCTTGTCTCGACATGATCAAAAGCTCCAGAACAGCCACTAAAGTGATTTTGAGGTGAGATTGTTCTGTCAGTGGCTGTCTCATTAGCTCCAGCACTTGGTGTGGCGGTTTCTTTTTGGGTAAAACAGTTAGAAAAACAGATGAAAGGATGGCGGCTGACATTACTGATCAGTGAGCAAAATTACGAAACAGGCAATCTGACAAAACAGATAAAAACGTCCTCTCTCCTCTTTTGTCCTCCTATTTTCCCTCTTTCTTCCTTCCCTATTCGACTAATACCTTTTTAAATTCCCATCCCCTTTCTCATCTCGCCTTTTAGCCTCCGCTCTCCTCATCTCCTGTCATCCTCCCTTACATATGCTCACCTTGGTTTTTCCTTCCTTTCCCTCATCCTCCTCATCCTCTTCCTCCTCTCCTGTCCCACTCGTCTCCCTCCCTTCCCTCCCTACACTTCTGTTTCCTCCTCTTTCAGAGGGAGCTGCTCTACATATCGGGCCTCTCTCCTCGCCTTCTCCTTTCATCCAACCTCTAATCAGATCAATTCACTATTCCATTCACTGGGATATGATAAGGTGATTATGCATGGGCCCTGTGCTGCTGCCACACACACACATACACACACACACACACACACACACACACACACACACTGCCCCTTTAGCATTGATGGAAGTTGGCGTTGCATTTCCCTTAAAAATTCTGTGGATGTCCTCCGTCAGAGAAAGCTGGCAACTTGGCGCTCCCCCGATTAATTTGTCTCTTCGCTTCTAATCAGCGTCAGGATAGAGGAAGGACGCAGAGACAGAGGAATGAGGGAGAGGAGGAGGAAGCCAGTAACAGAGGGAAAGCGGGGAAGGAAGGTGGGTGCCTCTGAATGTTTGATCGGAGTCCACCTGGAGACCTCTATAGATCAAATCCTAAAAGCTCCACGCACAGATGAATTCACACAGGGACAAGGTCCATTGTTGCAGCTCAGCTCAGCTTCATGCTAATATTGTAGCAGAGGTCATAATTTTAGGTCCACAGTTCACTGAAAGGAGAAAATATCCAAAGACTTCTGTTTGACACAGAAACGGACAAACAGGGAAACATCAAAATCTGAACAAAGCGAACACACATTTAACTTGATCATAAACATTCCACGAATTCTAAAGATGAAAAATATCATGATGTTAGAGTGGTTAATGCATGAATGCTGAAACTGGGGCTCCTTGTTAGTTCAAAACAAAATGTATTAGACAGAAAATACTTAAGTCAAGGTCTGCTTACTGGCTTTTCCAGTGTTTTTGCTTAGGTTGTGGAATGTGGTTGAAAACTCCACAATAGCAATATGCAGGACCTTGAACTTGCCCAAGGACAAGGTGCATCAAATACTCAGTATCTTTGAGCATTTAAAAAAAATTACTCTCATTTTTTCTTTGCTATGAGGTTTGCGTCCAACTAAAACATTTTTTGTTGGACAGAAAAAGGCAGAATAGAAAGAAAAGGGTGGAGAACAGAAATGACAATGACAAACAAACAAAAGACATACAGTAGAATATAAGAGGAACCTCACTGAGACACAGAGGTTGGTGTTATTTTGTGCTGTATGGAGAATGTGTCCTAGCCCAGTGATCCTACAGGACACTGCACTGCAAGTATGCAATTTCCACTTCATTTAAACAAGGAGAAAGCAGATGATGGGGAGGGAACAAGTCACAGAGAAGTGCTGATACATAAAGTGCCTCGGTTGGGCAATAGAACACCTAGCCATATGGGAGAATAACACACTGATTGGCTGGAGAGTCAAACAATCCCATGAAAGCAAATCATGCAGCCTTATAAGACAATTTTTTTTCACTCTGTATGTTGCAGCTCATATAAAGTAGTGATGAGTGGTGAAGACAATATGTGTGTGACATTGCCACATAATAGAAGCTGTTAAGACGTTGCATTTTAACCTCTTCCATCTGTACAGTATGTGCTTGTTTATTAAAGGGTGAAGAAATCAACAAAGCTTAACTTGACGGACTGATCTACTTTACAGAAATTAAAAACTGGACATGATATGGGTGTGCACATGTGATGATGATGCTCCAGGTAAACTACCTTTGAGAGCAAAATCAACATCAGCAATAGCAAAATGAGCAGGTTGATGGTTTGTATTGGAAGGTGCAATAAACAGTTTAGCCTTCAGGGGCTGCTACTCGTCCTCAAACTGTTTAATCTTAATAAACCACAAACCCTGTTGGTTTCCTCATTAAGGAATAGTGGATCTTTTTGTTTGGACATGTTATTTGCAAGCCACTAGCAGTGGTCAGCTTGCACCACTATCGCCTTTTTGTTAAATTACCATAATTGATTTAAAGGATGTGTTATCACGACCAGCTTCAGAAGAGGAGCACACCATGTGCATTCAATGAGTAGACACCCAGAGCCCCTCACAGGCTCTTCATGCCAAACACCACCTCTCAGCTTATGTTTCGTGAGGGACAACTATTGCACAGCACGCTGTTTCCACCAATGGCATTGTAAAATTTGGATATAGTTTTGCATCTCTAGAGGAGAAGAGAGGGGGGGAGAGAAGTGGACTAGTGGCTCAGCACAGCAAAGGGCACAAAATAGCTTCCTGTTGACAAATGCTTGAGGCATGTTGCTAATTATGAGGGTTTCCCCATTTGAATGTAGCTTAATAATAGATTTTCTATGAAGCACAAACTGATTCTAGGCCAGGGAATCTGTACAGAATTCAAAAAGGAGACCATCTGGAGAACCTCTGATAAATAAAAATGCAGTCTCTAGTGATTTGGCTGAAGTCAATGCATTATTCATTTTTTTAATGACAAGATTTATACGTCCATTATAAGTCCACCTTTCCCGCTGTATGTTTAGGGTGTGAATGTACTGAGCCTGAGTATTGTAGTTTTAAGTATTTTAGGTCACTTATCTTCCTGTCGCTTTTCCACCATGATCACTCATTGTCATTCAGCTTCTTGGCTGCACAGCTGCTTTCTGGGTAGCAGGCTGAGGCTGGGCCAAAGGAAGTCAGGACAAACCATCTGACTGGGATGTGGGTTGAATACTGGGCTGCGTTTAACACCCGGTCGTAATGGAGGAGCACCGTGGGCTGCATGCCCACATGTGGACCACTTGCTCTCTTTTTGACACTCAGTGGCTGTGCAGACAACAAAGCACTTAATAATTGGCCAGTCTGCCAATCTGATGGTCAGTAGGCTGAATTACAAAGCACCTTGTCAACTGGCCAGGGAATATTATGTGGTCACTATAAGGACTATTTGGGTTTTAGTGCTACATTGAGTTAGTATCTTTGCACAGATGCACTCTTTATGTCCTCACTCCATACCAAACTTGCCCACTGGGAGGTTGGAGAATATCGCAGTAGCATTTTAGATAAAGCTCAACATCATGGTTAGAGACCTGTCCAGAATTTGGCCCAATCATCTACACAGCAATTCCTTCCAAGGACTCTAGTGACTGCATTTCTATTTATTGACTGTTTGCTAAAGAGAAGGGTTCATTGATAGAAGCAGAACGGTAATCTATACATGAGCACATTTAATGCACACTAATCAAACAATTTTGCAAGAGCAGCAACATATCTATACTGTGTGTGAATGCCTCACTTTCACCCGTTAGTTTGGGTTTTAAACAGTGTGGAGCCACGAGGTGCAGTGCTCTGTGAAGGAGCCTTAGTGGCTTCATGTCAAAGAGAGCAGGGGACTATGACACGAACATTAACTTCCCCCTCTTATCGCTTCTACTCATCTTCCCTATTGTTCACTTGCTGTCGGTTACCAAGGCAGTATATTAGAAACTTCCAGAAAAGACCACGGGGAAGGCAATTCATGAATGTTAATGTGACTAAATAAACACATCTCACGTCTTCTTGGCTCCTTGATAGCACCAGAGATAAATTATACATAATCCTCAAGAGGCAGTTTTGTCTCCAACCTTAGACCAACCAGACTGTGCTTTTTTATTCTGTTGGTTTACAGAGAAAAAGAATAATATGAGCTTAACTTAAAGAAAAACCTGGTCAGGGTGCCAAAATTTACCAAAAATCACACTATCTGAAACAGATGATATTCAAATGATTCCCACAAACAAATGGTGACAGAATTGGTGTGAGCTTTTTATTGAACCCAGGTTTGGCAGGCGATGCACATTGGATGCTTAATGGTTCTTTTTCAGTCGTGTCAGGGGTGTTTTGATGGAGGGAGAGGGAATGGACATTCACTCAAGACGGGACAGGTCCGAACAAAATGACCTAAAGTAGTATTCCCATTGAATTATCCACACTATTGTTTACTTGCACATCACCAAATCTCCTCAAGGTGATTGAGTGCCATAGCAGCTCCACCATTCATCCAACTTATGCCCAGACATTCATGACTATGTTCTTTTTTTGTCCCAAGCTCCAGCAGCCAGGAATAACTCTAAGAGAGGAGCTTGACAGTGTGAATCCAACTTATTTTCAATCTGCTGTCAGGAAGCAGTCTGTCGCTCTGAGATGGAGAGTGACAGCGAGAATTCAGCGGACTGCATTACTGTCTGGCTCAAGCGATTATATTGACAGAAATGGAAATTATGGTATTTTTCCTTTTGAAGAGATCTCAGAGTGAGCATCTGACCATGCAGGGAATGGAGGAATTAAGGGTGGTGAAGTACAAATCGTAGCTATTGATTTCCATCAGAATAGAGAGAAAGTCACTCTCAGGGGATCAGTCAGTTTCTGCTTTGAGGACTTGGAGGATAAGGCAGTGAAAGAGGCTGATGGCATCTCAAATGGAAAGTTGTACTCATCACAGAAGTCCCCAGTCTTCTGTGTATCCTATCTGTCTGGTATTAGTGTTATTGTAACTTCTCCAGCCCATTGAGCTCTAAATTGAATGAAATTTGCATGTTGTAATACCAAACTAAATGTCTCTGATATTATGCTGAAGAGATTATTTTCTGTGTGGGAATTTAGCAAATATCCCTACACATTATTTCTAAACAAAAGATGCCTACTCTGTACCATTAATCATTACAGACTGTTGATCATTAAAAGACATTCATTGTAATGTCAACTCAAAGACTTAAGACTGTCCAGAGCCATGCTGCTGTAGGCCAAATCAAAATAAAGTCAGTATGACCTGAAAAAGCAGCTATAGAGGGAAAATACCATGTGGATCTCTATCATGGTGCATTTATGGCAAAGATGAGCCTGTCATTAGGCCTCTTTCTGGTCATGGTGCTCCTGTCTGATCCTGAAATGTGGAGTGGGGAGGAAAAGGGAAGTGAAGAATCATAATAAGTTACAACTTAGATTCTTCCTGTATGAATTATGTGTGAATGGGTGAATGAGGATATAATGCAAAAGTGCTTTGAGTAGTCGAAATGACAAGAAAGGCACTACACAGACCATTTCGACAGGGTTTGTGTTCATTTAAAAAAAAAAAAAAAAACAGCAATTTGTCTTTGACAGTGGACTGCTGCCAAGAAAAACAAAGAGAACAAGTAGAACAATGCAAAATGAGAAATTACTGTTATGATGACAACATCTGCTGACTCCCTACTATAAATCTGTGGTTAATAGCACGTTGATCCATGATGATCTGCAACTGGTGTAAATAAAGTCCTGCAGATGTTTTGCCCTTCAGGGAGTATCGTCATACCTCTGTTATCTGTTCTCTGGCATTACAGATGTACATGTAACATGTAACAGTGGTAATTTGGCTTGTACTGATTTTGTTTTTGCGAAATATGAGCCTATTACTTCACAGAGGACTGTGAGTTTCACTTTAATACTGCCGTGCAAGCTTTTGTCTTGTATTATATGATGTATCTTACAATAAATGTCAGAACATATTGATTGTACTAGCTCCAGCAATCACTGATAATGTAATGTAACATGTCTGGTGGATTGATGTACACTATCATGGTTGATAACTCTTAATACAGCTCGTGGTAGAGTTGAGATCCTTGCTTTACCACCTGGGATAAATCCCTTTAAAGTGGCATTTTGAGTAAGATGAAGTTACTTTCATGGTCACTGGCCAAAGCACACCATTAGCATTCAGCATGTGTACACTCTAACTGCAATTTCTCCACACGCGGCTGTTGCGTGACTACAAAAGATGAATACACACTGTCTTCATACAAAATGGAAGTGAATGATTGTGATTACAATCTGTTTTTATAGCTTCAGTGTACAATAATGCTGCAGATTGTACACAATAACTCTAGACTTCGTCCCCACAGGAGTTCGGGTTTGGATATTTGGGGCTTTGCTTATATACCTTGACTTTTCTCTGTAAACCATCCAAATGTGTGTGACGTGCAGTCGTGTCTGGGCAAGGTTACAGTAGATCAAACTATTACTGAGGAGAATATCAACTTGCAGCCATCAGTTAAAGACAGAACTCATGAAAAATATAGTGAAATAAGTTCATACTGCCACCACTACCGTGCAAAATCTGTTTAGTCTCTCAGTGGTCAATGACATTCACATGACATTCAGTATGTAAAAAGGGCTTGAATGAACAAATGCATGTTTCTAGGAAGACAGGCAGACACATATACACACTACACACAAGTGGGGACTAACCTGTAAACAGTATCTGTTATGAAATGAACAGAGGCAGATACATGCAGAATTGACTATTAGTCGAAGGTCATCGGCCTCTCTTGTCTTGATCTCTCCTACAGGCCAAACTGATGCCGAGCCAACGATGCGGACATTTCTCTCAATCGCGTCACGCAAAGTGACAGAAATCGACTCATGGTGAGAGCTTTGGAAAAGTGAAGTCCATACTCCCTTTCTTGATGAGGTGGCATTAAACTCATGTGGGTTCATTTACACCATCAGGTTCATAAAGATTTAAAGTAGATTCTCTTGGCAAATGTGACAAGGATTTGGCTTCTCCTTTACAAAGTAGAACCATATTGATGTATTGGAAACCTTTTTAGATAGATAGACTTATCTATCTATCTATCTATCTATCTATCTATCTATCTATCTATCTATCTATCTATCTATCTATCTATCTATCTATCTATCTATCTATCTATCTATCTATCTATCTATCTATCTATCTATCTATCTATCTATCTATCTATTTAGAGAAATCCCATCTATCACTGTAATACTGTAAAACCTGCTCAGGTGCACGACAGCACCTCCAGGAGGACTTCCCTCACATCACACACTCCAAGCAAGTTATCTTTACTAACTTATATTTTACATGATTTTGGGGGGGATACAATTTCTGTCTTATGCGTTAAATATGTTAAGTTTGGAGTCCATTAGTATAGCAATAATAAAATACATTCACAAAGACCAGTAAAAGGGGAATGCCAATGAAATATAAAATAATAGGATGGTAAAGTTCCTAAATCCTTCCTAAAAACTTACACTCATTATTTTTGCTCACTTTTCAAGAAGAATTAAGACTATATATAAAACCATTAGCGCCGTCATATTTGCCCGTGTTATTTTCCCCCTCATGTAGGAACCTTTGATTTCGCGCATCCTTTCCGCCGGACGGCTTTGCTGGTAGAACCTTAACAGCGTCACTTCCTCCCCACGTGAATCACTCCGTACATGTGAGAAACGGTTGTTCACGCATTCATCCACTGCATCCAGGTTTCTTCTACATCACATATTCTCCTCTTATGGTTCTCGGCAGCAGGACTATGGACTCGGCAGAGGAGGAGGCGCAGCTCGGTCTGGACTCAGACGAAAACAGTGAATTATCAGACGATGAGGTGAGACAACTGTTATGCTAACACTGGCTAACGTCAGCTAGCCAAGTTTTAACAACTGTAAAACTGCTGTGCCTGACTCGGAGCAGTCAATTATTGTACAGAAGTACCAGTTGTTCACAGTAACTCGTTCAAACTATAGTGAAATACGTTGTTTTAGCGTGTTTTGGATGTGTTTCTGCTTTGGTAGCAGTCGTGTTTAGTTGCCCAACAACATATGAGAGAGAATATACCCTCCATCTATGCTCTGTTTGTTCTCTGTAGCTCCAAGAAGCCTTTGCAAAGGGGTTGTTGAAACCAGGGATGAACGTCCTGGTGGATAAATCCAAAACGTTTGTCAACAATGTGGTGAGTGAATGTTGCAGGTCTTGTATATTTCATTTTAATTTCCTGGAAAATACTATGAATGTAAACTTAACAGATTTTTGTGAAACGTAATGATGAAACAAATCTTGCAGCTGCTACAATAACGTTACTTGACATACTTTTATAACACAGTGTCTTTGACATATGTTGTAATGCAGGAGGGCTTGAAACAGTGCCTGGCTGACTTCCGTAAAGACCTTCCCTGGGTGGAGAGGTTGGATCTGACCAACTTGCCGGTTCAAGACGTTCTTTCCAAAGTTGAAGGGAAAGTTCCCAATGGAGAGGTCAATGCGGACAATGATTTCCAGAGGGAGATGTTCTTGTGAGTCACCATAACTTGATGTGTACTTAGTGGTCGTGTAGATCATGCCGTCTTCCTTGGTAGATGACGTTGCCCCGTTGTTATCGAAATGTACATGTACAGTTTACCTTTTTTTTCTGAGCACTTTAAGAATTTCTAGCCCTAAAAGATTTGACTGAAAATTAAATCATCAAACAGTTATGTTTTTGGACGTCACTGTAATTGTTGTCAGTGTCACATGAAAAAAAACAAAAACGAATGAAATGTCGTCCTCTATCTTCTGTGTTTGTTAACTCACAGCTACCGTCAAGCTCAAGCTACAGTCCTCGACGCGCTGCCCCTCTTAAACAAGCATGGCATAGCCACCAAGAGGCCTGACGATTACTTTGCAGAGATGGCCAAGTCAGACCAGCAGATGCAGAAGGTGAGCTGCTCTCTCATTACACAGCGATTAAACAACAAATTCAGACCTCTTAATTCACAACATCTCAGTAAAGGAAGAACTGAGAGACCCTTGCCAAAGACCTATATAGTTGTTTTTAAACATTGACCAGACAATTAACCCTATTCTATTTCTGTTTGTTCATTTGTCTTAAACTGAGAGTGGTGCATTGAATAGCTTGACATCTGACATGTACCATAACACCTCTAGCAGATACGTTCTAACAGTAGGCTTAAGCACTAGCAGAAACAAAACTATTTTTTCTCTTCCTCTCTCCAGATCAGGAAGAAGCTGATCTCAAAGCAGATGATCCTGGACAAGTCGGAGAAGGCCAAGAAGCTGCGCGAGCAACGGAAGTTTGGCAAAAAGGTTGGTGTTTGTTTTGTACTGTAACTAATACTCTTGTTGGTTTCTTAGTTTATTATTTATTGTTTTATTGAAGTTCTGTTTCTGCTGTTCTGAAGTTCTGCTGAAACACTGAGTTTCCCACGCTGTGGAAGTAATAAATGAATATCTTATCTCACTGTGTGTTGTTCTATGGAAAGAAACAGCAAAAAGTTAAAGGTCTACTTTTACACGGTTGATCTGTGATGTGTAATTGTAATAGAAAGCATGCAAAACTGGTGCTACACCAGCACCTTACTGGATATTACTATTTGCTTAGAGACTTCTTTTTTCTTCTTTTGGTAGAAAGAATTAACATGAGTTTTGAATGTGCACCAGGTCCAAGTAGAAGTGATCCAGAAGAGGCAGAAAGAGAAGAAAGCAATGATGACAGCTGTGAAGAAATACCAGAAAGGTGAGTTTTTCTAGAAGTTGGTGGTTTCATGCATCATTTGATTTGTTCTTGTTTAACTAACTCGCCTTTATATGAATACATGAGGGTGTTTATAGATTCAAATTAAGATTCAAGTTTTCTGATCATCCCCATTCCCAGGAATGACCGACAAACTGGATTTCTTGGAAGGAGACCAGAAGGGTAAAGACTCTTCTCAGGGCAACAAGAAAGTGGCGAATAAGAAAGGGTAAGTGCTACATCTCAGCTATACACGCCGTGATCATAAATCTGTAACGTAATATTATAAACTCTTGACTTCTGAGGCATTTTTTACCTAAAGCTAAAATTTTACTGCTAATTTGTCAGCCCCAATGCCAAGAGAAAATACAAGGACCAGAAATTTGGCTTTGGCGGGAAGAAGAGTGGAAAGAAGTGGAACACCAAGGAGAGCTTCAACGACGTTTCCAGTTTCCGCGCCAAAGTGGCTCATGCTAAGGGCGGCCAAGGGGGGAAAAAAGGCAAAGGAGGAAAACAGAATGTGAGTCACACTCGCATAAAACACTGCTGACTGATAATTTGTCAAAGGAAATGATCAAGTTCTTAGAAAAACTCAATTAACTCAATTTATTTTCCTCTTCATTTTTTCAGAAACGCCCGGGCAAGTCTGTACGCAAGAAGATGAAGTCTCGCTCATAAAAACTTGACAGGGACCGGTGAATAGTCTGGACTCTGACCTTGTCTCTCCTCCTTTACATCGGGAGACACGTAGGACAATGGGAGCTTTTCTTCTACACTTTATGTACAACGTGCCTTCCGTTAAAATGTGTCTGGACTGATACTGGACTGGAGGACCCCCTCAAGCCACATCCTGCCATATTGCTAAGGAGGCTATTTGAAGGACACGAGTGGTGAAGAATAAAAGTCTCCTTTTGCAGAAATGTAGAGTAGACAACAGAGAGCTACACAAGCCACAGAGCTGTTTTGCAAAGAAAAAGAGAATTTTAATGCTAAGGAGATGTCTTTTCTTCTTTATTAATGTTTATAGGCCAGTTTTTAAGGTCTGTGGACATAAACGTCTCCCTACTTGTCAGTTTGATTAAGTGGTTTTCTGTAATTACACCTCCATATCTTCACCGACCTCCTTGCTCTCTAATTTTCACCGTGTGTGCTCCTCTGAGTTTGTTGTGTTCTGTCTTATTTTTCCAGCCCAGCTCCTTGACACATTGATTCTCTCCCATGTGGCATGACATTTTATAATATTGAGCAGCTGTTAGTTCTGCCCTTTCCATTCATTAATATGATTAGTATGTGACGGGGAGCTGTGCTTTGTACAGACCTGTGAAAAGGTTCCCCTTGCAAGGTTTTTCTTAGTTTGCAAAGATGGAAAAGGGCAGATTCTGGCCAACGACACTCATATCTTTGTATTATAAACAAATAAAAATTCAGACCATGAATTCTCACTTTTTAAAAATTGACATTTTTCCTTCTGTCTTGGTCTAATTTGAAGCACGGAGGGCGATCTCTGTGTATATGGTGATGTCCGAGCTGAATCTGCAGAAATTTAATCTCTTGTCCGTGCGGTTTGATGGGATCTGGGGGCAAAACAATGGACAGATTTAGCATTTGAGTAAGATGTGGAGATGAGATGAGAAAACACATGATCATTCTGTGATTTCTTTGGGTTTGCTTTGGGTAAAATGAACTGTTAATTTTAATCAACATCTAACTACTACTGCTCTGGAATCAATGGGAAGCTCAGGTTTAGCACTGTAATACTGTTAGCAATAGCATAAAACTGCTGTTTCTAAAAGCCAGTGTTCATTGCGTCAGCTGTGTTTTCATAATCACTGCTGGAGTTTGACAGTGGATGGGATTGAATGCATCACTCATATATTTGGCAACTGTCCTTTAATGAGCTAACCCTCCATAAAATGACATTTTCTCCAGAAGCTAAGCTTTGGTCAGGTTCACAGTGGTGCAGAAGGCAGTGCTAAAATGCAGGCTCTGCTCACAGTCCCACCCTGATGTCCTGCAGGTTGGTTATTAATTCCAATAAATTGCAAAAAGCAGTGTTTTCCTCACCAGCGGAGTTGACATCCATCCTATCTCCTGACTCTCCGTCTGTGGCATGGTGTATTTCTTCGTGGGTTCCTGGCGAGCCTTGTGGAAGGCCTCGATGAAGTCCGCTGGTAAAAGACAAACATTTGCATTGTCTGTAACAACGATGATCTCATTCATTGTCTTTAACTGCATCATCCTGTTTGTGATTACAGGGGTCTGGAGTAATGTGATGGTGTCATTTATTCATCCAGAACAGAACAGGAGCATCATTCGAATCAATGTAAACTTACTATTGTCTGCAATCACTTCTGTTGGTTTCCTGGACATGGGCTTGTCTGGCAGGACGTGTACTAAGACACAGTGGACACACACACAGTCAGAAAAAAACGGCAAAACGTGTGATCCAGACACAGTTTGATGAACCAACGAGGGGACTTGTTGCTTTTGAGATTTGTCTTTAATGTAAACTAATTCAGCGGCACAAACAAACCGAAAGATTTAATTGCTGTCTAGCGTTAGTCCCTTTATCAAAGAGACGGTGTTCAGGTTTGTGAGGGATAAAGTCCCCCTCAAGTAACACTACTGCAGTGCTGGACAAATCTGAGGAAAGCTACTTCTACTTTACTTCAGTATTTCTATTTATACAACACATCTACATCTATGACGCCTCATCTCAGAGGCAGATATTGTACTTTTTACTCCACTACATTAGTCTGACAGCCGTAGTTACTTTTCTGATCCAGATTTCTGTTACTCTTCCTCCAGTGAAAATCACGCAGCATCATATTTCCAAATTTAATGATTCTGAATTTGAACTTTTCTAACAAACTTAAGCACTGAGTGTTCCTCTAAGACTTTTTATGCTTGCTAAACTATATAATACTAATTTAAGTAGCCTACCGTAGATAATAAGGACATGCTTTGAATTAAAATGAGGTTTTAACTTCTCATGCAGTATTTTCACAGTGTGCTAATGCTGCTGTACAGAGGACAGGAGGTGCAGACTGGTTCACTTACACTTCCTGTGCGGATTGATGCTGAACTCCGTGTGCAGTTTCTGGTGTCTCTGCTCCTTCCGGATCGTCTCCACGTGAATTGCGTTTTGATGGACAACATCCAGTTTCTCTTTTGCCGCCATGATGAAATAAAGACGTGGAAATATCAGCACTGAAACACACGGCTGGCTGAGTGAAGAGGCTCTAGGTGTCTAGGCGCAGCTTCCTGGTTTCTATGTGCGTTGCCTAGCGACAGTAAACACCGGCTCGCGCTGCGTTAACGGCGCGCGGACACACGGTGGCGCCGCGCGCTCACGTTTTGGACCGATGGAGTCGAGGAGTCCTTCACACATTAGAGTAAGTACATCTTTATAGTCTGTCATACTTTATAATTTAGCATTATAAAGGAGAAACTAACGCAGCAGCAGATACGAACTTTTAAATACGATTCTAATATTTAACCCACAAGAACTCATTTCTCTTTTAATTCTCCCATCATTTAATAATATACATATATTTGAGATACAACAGCTACATATATTAAATTATATGTAACAGCATTACTTTTCAAAGCTGTTTCATATTAAGTTTTTCATAAAATATGGTCAGGACAGATTAATTGTAATCGAAGACAGTATTAGACTTGTTAAATTGTTTGACATTTACCTTTTAATAACAGAAACAAGCAATTTAAAATGAGCTAGTTGTGTCACAGGTTCTAACCAGGCAGACCACCATTTTGGAAATGGCGTCCCGGGAACACAAACTGACACCAGGATGTTTATCTGTCACTTTGGGACTTCTTGGGTTAAATTCAAGGGTAAAGCTGTACAGGGAAATTTTTAAAAGGTCTGTGACACCTGTGTCACCGTGGGGTCTTATGGGTTAATAAAGGCCATTTTCTTAATTGTTAATACATACATAATACTTATTTCCATTTTCTCTTACAGACTTGTCACGTAGGATGTTTTTAAATGTCTTTCCTTGTTTTATTTAGTGGTTTAGGCTAAATGATTTTGTGATTAAAAGCTAATCTCGCCCTCAAATAGATGTAATTCTTGTATTCGTAGTATAGATATAGGTTATATGCACAATATACGGCAGCTGTTTTGTATTTTTTGTATTTTTCTGTGTGATTCTTCGAGGTCTGAAGCACTTTTCTGCGTTACTGCTGTCAAAGGTTCTTTCTGAAAATATTCTCAGGAGTTAATAAATAGGCCACTCATTACAACAAGGTAAACTGACTAATGTTCAATGGGAGTGGCAGACTTAGAAATTAATTAATTTTTTCAAATTGTAGCTAGCAGACAGGAACCAAAATTAACTAAAATATTTATGTATGCGTTACAAAATTAATGTTTTAGGCAAATTTGCATTTTTCTCCAAACAGAGAAATGAAACCTTCATGCCGTGGCTGCGTTCCTCCCTGTGTGATACTTTGAAAGGCTTGTCAAACATTCAGAAGGTATTCTTGGTGCAGCGTTTTGCACACTTGAAAAATAATTTCCAAGGAGGACTCATCATTGCTTCACATTAACTATTCCATCTGTTCCTTTAACACAGTACAGTAAAGTAAATACATTCTGGTTGAGCAGACGTCAGCAATAAATTCAGTGTTAGATCTAAAAATTCTGCAACATTTGAAATCAAATCCTCCCTACATTGGGAAATGTGACTAGAAATCTTCTTATCAACATATCGAGTCTCTTTCAGCTTTGCAGTCTCCCCACTGATTTCTACAATCCATTTGTTCATCCTAATATATGCTGTACTACCTTCAGACCAACACTGCTTTGTGCCATGTTGAAAATGTTTGCCTGGAGCAAACAAACCCGTCAAAATCTGCTGGAAAAGTAGCCTACTGAATGAACAAGTATGTCCAGGCTGTGAGAAAATACAGCCAACTGAGCACAGAGTGATTTTTAGTCTTTTTTTTTTTTTTTTTTTGCTTGCATATGTTCTCGACAGATGACAGTTGAGGCATTTCTCTCTGCTCACTCACCAGGACTGTCTGCTGCAGGCCTAAATCTGACTTCTGCACAAACACTCCCACACGGACACACTTTAACTGTGTGCACACAAGCCTGCAGCCCGCAGCGCATGTGTGCCTGCTGGTTTAATAGCCGTGAGTGTCTCACACTAACGAGATATAAACTTTAAGAAAGTAAGGCCAACTATGCCAAGACAACCTCTGACCTTGTAGCCGTGCTGTGCCTGTGGAAAAAAAAGTGGAGTGGCATTTCTTCACATTGTCTTGGTGTGCACTTGACTTCCCCTGGTGTCCACCGAGTCCTGAATCACACATAAATAACAGTATTCTCACATCCTGTAAATAATACTTATGGTTGGATGGTTGCTGTGGGTGCTCTGATATACTTTCAAGGCTGCAGTGACAATCCTTCTCACTACTTGTCTCCTCACATTTCATTTGGTTTCCCCTCCTCCTCTTCCTCTTCCTACACCCTTCCTTCCTTCACACTGTCCCGTACGCCTCTCTCGGAAGTAATCATTTTCTTTTCACGCTCTCCCGTTCCTGTCTTTGTTGGCCGTGTGAACTTTGTGTGGTCCTGTGTGTGTGTGTGTGTGTGTGTGCGTCCTCTCGCAGTAACAGACAGCTTAATAAAAGGTTGAGATGTTTAGCTCCAGGTTCCCGTCTCATAACCTGATTCAAGCTTTATTGGCCCTGCGTGAAAGATATAATGGAAACAGGTAATAATTCAAACACTGGAGAGGCTGCAGTGATTTCAGTGTACTCAGTTGTGGGAGGCTGACAAGTCCCTTGTGGTGTTTGTGTATGTGTGCGAGGAAGAGTGAGCAATATGTATTACTGGAGGATGGGAGGGCTCGTGGTGTCAAACTGCGTTCCCCGGCTCCTGTCACAGTGTCAGACCCAGTTATCGTCAAGGCAGCTTGTGAGCTCCTCAGGCCTGGAATAGTAAAAGGCCAGTTTGTGAGTTTGTTCAAACTCCAGTGTAGCCCACACGCCAGGGAAGGTACTTCAGATGGTGTGTGAGTTGATCAAATATGACAAGGTTTCAGCAAACTATTTCCCATTCTCCCCCTCTGATACGTTAAGTTAAGGAGGAGCCATTTGTATGACAAGTAATGTGTGTTAACAGCGGGGAACTAATCTCCGTTATCCCTTGAGTGCTGGTAGGAAGGAAGCATTTTCTTCTGTTTTAAGGTGAATTTGCAGAATTATCAATGACTGAGTAGCGTATGGTGAATAGTGTTGACAGCATTATCCTGTAGCCTATAGATTTGAGGGTGTGATTAAATGCCGTGCAGTTTTCCTTGTTGTGCCACGTCATTAGCAGAAATGTAACACTGCATTACTTTCACATTAATCTCATTGGCAGCCTGTGAATGCAAAGTTTTGCATCAAGTCGTGCAATTTGAGAGTTTGCACCTCTTTTTGGGTGTTGAACTGAATTTAGTAATTGTCTTGTTGCTGTTAAACACTACTCATCCTCTGAGGAAGGTGCATAATGTGAAAAATAGAATTCACTGATATCATATATGGTGTGATGAAAGCATCACACCAAAACACAGCAGAGTCAGATTATTTATTTATCAGATTTAGCGTGCTGAGTTTTTTTCGTAATATCTTTCAGGGAAAGCACAATAAATAATAAATGATAAGCACAATAAAATTCTTTCACCAGCTGAATTTCAATGCAGGAGAGGCACACTTGTTTCTTCTTTTGAACAGTTGACACACACTGTCAAAGTTTGTTTTTTTTTATTACAAATTATCCTCCACATATCTGTTACAACCCAGCTCGTGAGGGGAGAGGGAAGCAACATAAAACCAGAAAAATTGCACAGTGGTACAAAACTAAAGGGAGGCCAGTAACAAAGGAAAAGGCCTTAGGGTGCTGCTTAAATCAACAAATAAAACCAAAAGAGTACTTGAGAGCTTTGCTAACCTTATCTGAACAAAACCAAAGGGTGAAAAATCAAACCTCACTAACTACGATCCCTTCCCCAAAAACCAAACACAAACAAAACAGCACCTCTGCACCTAATGTGACTACACAAAGGATTTTTGAGTGTCAGTATGATCAACAATAACTACCAGAAAACATAGTGGTTTCACACAGCTTCTTTGATACAACAGGAAACACGACCAGTAACTACAGGAATCAAGCTGCACACCAAAGATTCTGCAGTGCTGGCTCAGGATTTGAAGCTTCCTCCCTTAATTTCTTCCCTCTGATTGGTGCTGGGGGCTGGCTGCTGCTCCAATCAGGACTGGCGAAGCTCTGCTCGAGAAGGTGGAAGAGATCTCTTTAGAAATGTACACAGAGTGAGACTTCCGTGCAGGTTGAGTGTGAGTGCCTTTTCTCTGGGTCCTGTGTTCTCCACACAGATCAGCTGCTGTCTTTCAAGCTGAGTCCATGCCCCATCACCAGCCTCTGACCTTTCCCAACTGAGCTCTGTTTTAATTACCAAGTGCCCTCCATTGCCTGCTAATTAAAAGACTATGTCATGTATTATTCAGCCACTTTCTCCACCATTCCTCTAACATGAAATAAACGAGAGGTGCGCCTTTTTTGCCGTCGCACTTCATCTAATCCAACTGTAACATATGTTTGATGGCTAATGAAAGCATCTGATATTTTTCTAAGAGGAGGAAATGTTTGCTGAGGTTTTTAACCTTAATGAAATCTCTCTGTAGTGTTTTTTTCTTCTTCTTTCCCATTCTGGTGGCTGCTGACCTTTGCTTGGTGTGTCTGCAACTGAGATTCAAAGGAAGCTGTGCAATTTTCACTCAAGCACCACTTAATAAAAATGTAAATTGATTTTCTGTTGCACAAATGCACTCTGGGATGGAATTTTAAAGAGCCGCATTCATTTAATATGCACCAGTATAACCAGTGATAAGCACATAATGGAGGGTATGATAACCTTCAAATTTAAGATAAGCACAACGTATGTTTGCTGTATATATTTCGGCAGGCAGTGTGAATCCAGGGGTAAACTGTGTCTTCTCCATGCATTCCCCCGTGGGAAATATTTTCATCATTTTTGTGTGCATGGCATTCTCAATACAAACATTAACACATTTGAGTATCAAATGTTAAAGTTCATCATATTCATCTTGGCATTAGAAACAGCAGTTCGACAAAAATTCTTCCAGCTACATCTTCACTTCTTCACAAGGGGAAACTCCATCCACTGAGGAAGACCTGAAAATGTTTATTTTGGTATCCAAAATGTAACTGAATTAATAAGCAATAACTAATTGTGCCCTGGTGGATTACAGCGCTGACCATGTACCTCGATGTCCCACCATAATAAAGACATAAAACACACAAAAATACTTATAGAAATAATAATTTCATATAAGGTCACTCTGTTGAAGTATTTTGTTTTCGAACAGTATTTATATCTCATTTTAGAATGACTTGCCTCTGTTGTTGCAGAAGGACTCATCTGCAACTACAGCAACAACCGTCTACACTACTTAGCAATACAGTATCAGCTCATTGTAGAGCATGATGAATGTTTTTAATGATTGTGTTTAGCGTCTCATAGCACTTGGTTGAAGTTATAAAAGACTGTTGTCTTTGTTGAATATTGAAATAGTCAACAGTGATTTGAAGCAACAGGTAGGACTTCTTAACATTTAACCCCAGACGCTATCTTTCACTAACCTTAACTAAAGTGCTTTTGTTGCCTAAACTTAAACACCTACAGGACTGAAACCCCAGTCACATGTGATGCCAGTGAACATAATCCATGTTGGAATTACATTTTCTGCAGAACATATTTGGTTTAACAAATTGGTATGCAAATGTAGTATTGAGGAAACAGGGTTAACTACTTGTTTGAGGTCAGAGAAAGATCACGGTCATGGTTTGAAAGTGACACTTTGTATGCAAAACAAGACCTCATCCCTGGATAGTCTCTTCTCCTCCACTAAGACCCACGTTAAATCATACCATGGTACCTTCAGTAACTTTACTTAAATGAAAAAAAACCTAAATGTCCGTTAGCAGACACAATAAAATTTAGATTCGAAGCTCAAGTTTCTCAGCTGACAATAAAGATTTGCGGAACTTCTTCGGGGGCACACTAAGCTGCACTGTGATCTCCAGCGAAGACCGTGAGAAAGTGGTTTTGTGGTTTGGCTCTGGACCCCCGTGTCTGCTCTGTCTGTGGCTGCCAGTCAACCAGAACACTAATCTAACAGCAGATACAATCCCACCCATCTCAGCCCTTTGTCTCCTCACGCACTGTGATAATACTTTATCTCAGCTTTTCATCTGATTTTTTTTTTTTTGGGACCCCAGTGGAGGGACTGTGGGTGTTTACTTATCTGATTATAGATTTTTATTCTCCTCTCTCTTTTAAACAACTCGTGTTTGGAGAAGCAGGGCACCTTTATGCAGAGACACACACATACAAACACACAGCTCTTCTGTGTGAATGCTCTGTCTATTCACCTTGAACTGGAAACAGCAGGTGATAGCAGATCACATGTACAGGTACATGTACAAACACACATACACACTTGTGCTTTCCAGTTTGTTTTGATAGTCTTGTAGGTGTCTGGGGCTCACTGGAGACATCGTGGTCGTGGGAAAGCTGTCTTCCCATCAGATGGCAGCTCTGTGTCACCATTGCTCTTGTCTGTAATCTCCTGTTTTGTCTCAGCGAAGGAGACTTTCTCAGGTAGGGCAGAGATTACTGCAGTATAGACCTCACTGAAGATGGCTGTAAGACCATTTCAGACATTTAATGGAAATGATGGTGGAAAACAAATGCTCATTTTTACCTTTTTAGCTGTTGTTGAAGGCTGCACTTGATTGTTGAAATGTTTCATGGCTCTGAGGCTCGACACTCCCTTTTTCACCTGAGTTTTCTTAATGTTTGCTGCAAAAATGGAAGCGCTGTTGCAACTTAAAATGGAAAAAGGCAAAATGTACAAAGCGCTACATACAAAGTGGAAGCAGTGAAGTTGAAATAGCTTTAATCTTTTCTTTGAGTAAAGAAATTGATTTCTAGCAAGCACATAAATTACATTTTTGAAGAGAAATGGCCCTGCAAATAATAATAAAATAAAGAAATTAAACCAAAATCAATTCTGTGTTTTAATAAATTGCTAAATGTTTTCTATTATCCACATGAACATACAATTACACCCTCTCTCTCTCTCTTCGCTCTGTCTCAAACGTCTCCTTCCTAGGACACTCGCCCACAGTGCTCACTCAACATCTGCTCCATCCGCTGATGTTTGCCTGCAAGCTCACTCAACCTGACAGAGTGTTACAAGGTGCCACAATGTCAATGAGCCAATCGGAGAATTGGATCGGCTCCAATTTGATCACTAGTTGGATTATCAATTACAAGTGATGCAGGGAGGTGCTAGAGGAAATGGTAAGTAGAAACACATCATCCTGTCATCATTTAACTTGATCGTTGCTATCTGCTCTGCCTCCCCCGACCCCCAAGAGACCCACTCAGTTTTAACTGTGCCTCTCAAAATGCTCAGAAATATGATGTCACACCCAGGCAGTGCTATGACTCGAACACACACCAGGTTTATCCAACAACACTTGTCTTGTGCTGCATTTAAGGGCTCATAATCAAATTTTTTTCCTCTTATTTGCCTCCTGACTGCTGTAGCTTGTCTTCATTAGAGGCGATGGCCTGGAGTGAGCGTGTCATGTTGATGGGTTTTCTCTGCCTGGCCTGCTAGCATGAGCAAGTGATTAGCTCATCGTTAGCTGGGTAAGTGGTGGCAAGACAGGACACCCCTGGGTTTGTGTGTGCTTACTTGTGTGTGTGAGAGAGGCAGCGTGCATGGACACATGAGATGAAACATGAACGTTTTGGAATGTAAAAGATTGTTTACACACCCTGACTCACACACCATCAATTTGCTGAAGAAATTGTGTTTTCGCTCTCAGACCCAATGCCTCACTTATCACCCGCCTGAGCAGTGTGTGTGTTTGGACCTCTGGTGAAGAGTTCATAACACATGCAGAGTTGCACATATATACAGAGTACACTCATGCATTAGCAAACTCATCTCTGTTTTTCTATCTCTGACACCTTGGATAGTTAGGCAGGTATACACGCTCTCTGTATCACTGTCTCTTCCTGTTTCTCCGCCAGAATCAGCACGAGTTATCCGGCAAACACACAGAATTTGGCTCTTTCTTATTTTGAAAGGAGGCTGGCAGCACGCTATTGTATCACAAATGTTTCACTTGGCTTTCTTGAAACACAGACAATACAGCTTTAAGTATACCTACACCAGCTACTGGCAACCTTTAATCAGTCACATCAACAAGTTAAAAGGTACATCTGAGTTCTTTGCAAGCAAATTTTCCAACTCATCCATACACATTATTAGGTGATGCTTTATTTCATAGGCCAGTCATTTCCTAATATATATATATATATTTTTATAGGGAGAACTAGATAATTGTTATGGTTCTGTCTAGATTCCCTTCTTTCCCCATTATGTCCCTGTTCTCCCTCCTTCCTTGTGTCTCAGTGTGTGTGTATAACTGTGTTTATGGGCAGAGCAGCCAGTTTCCCTCCACAATTTCACTCACCTGCAAACCATTTTAGCTGCACACCTGAAAATCATCCAATCAACCTCCCCACACAGTATTTAACCTCGGCCCGACGCTCCACTCTTTGCCAGTTTGTCAGTCATCCTTCGGAGGTATAGATGCTATGGCCAAGTCTCTAGTTTCCTACTGTCCCATATTCTAGGTCTCCACCAGTCACGCACACCTCTCTCTTTTTTTCTTCTTCTTTTCATTTTTTCTTCTTTGCCATTTGTATTTCTGTTCTTCAGTCTGAGCCCCAGTTCCAGCCTGATTCCCCAAAGGCCGAAGTCCAAGCTGTGCCCTTTAAAGCAGTTCTTCCTTCAGCTCTTAGCCTCTCTGAACCAGCCATCCAGTGTCCAGCTTCTTCCACAGTTTTGGTACAAGCGTGTGTGGTTGGCTTCTGTGTTGTCATATTTGGTTTCTTTGAGCCATAATGACCCTCTCAGCTGTCTGCTCAGCCATCCCTAATTCCTTCATCATAGTCTTTGCATAAATAGAGGTCACTTTTCAGTACCACTTTGCCAAATTGTCTTGTCAAGTAGCCTACCTGTTTTCCTCTTACCTGCCTATAATGTTTTCTGCCTCACCACCTGTTGCGTCTATCCTGCTGCACGTCTGGTTATCTGTCCGTATTTTACTGTTGGTACTTTCAAAGTACCTTTCATCATATTCACTGTCAGTGTCTGTCTGCATTTGGGTCAACTTATCGGTTGCCAGCTTCAGGACATGTCTGTCTGTCTATTCCTGTTTGTCACACTCAGTTATTTTAAAGGAGACATATTATGCTCATTTTTAGGGTCATACTAGAATATGTTTACATATTTCAAAGTTCAAAAATCCCATTTTTCTCGTACAGAGCAAACTTCTCTCTTCAGCTTCATTCTTACTGCTCCATTTTAGCTTCTATCTCTTTAAAATCTCCCCTCTCAGAAAAGCCTAATCTGTTCTGATTCGTCAGCTCTTACAAGCCTGAGTAGGCACCACCAACCAACTTCCACATTAGCTCTGCCAGCACCAAAGCACAGTCTCCACTCTGAAGGGGAGCCAAATAAACAGCAAAACAACATAAAACAGGGCAAAACGTACTCAGGCAACCAGCATCAACCCATCCGTGAGCTTGGGTCATTAACAGCTCTTGTTAAAAAAGCAGTCCTCAGTAAACTAATGTTATACACACACACACACACAGACACACACACACACACACTCACAACAGATGTGCTGTGCTGATGCTGCCACATGTGGTGGGAGGACATGAAGATGTTGAGAAGACATTAAAAAGTGCATTTTGTATAATATTTTCCCTTTTTTTTTTTTATTTCTACACAATTCTGTAGTGGCATGCAAGTCATGAGTCATTGAAAACAAATGTCATCAAAAGCAAATGACTCTTTTTACTGACTCAGGAGTGACAAGGCCCCGTCTCCACTTCACTGACTCGACCCTCTTGAAGTGTATTTGTGGAAATATATCAAGTTAATTACTTTAATAAGCCCTGTGAGAGAAGCAACCACTTTTGTGCTTAATTGTTTCTAATCATTACTCGCTCTACCAGCCTGGAGCCCGTTCCCTGCCCTGAACTGCACAAATCATTCACTCACTCACCCACAAGTTCGATTCCACAGTCAGTAACTTCAAATTTGTTCCTTTTTTAGTGGTTTACTACCACTTGATTCTGACTGATCAATCATTAAATGGGTTAATTTTTGAATAGTAGACTGTTGCTATGGACGCTTTTCTGATTTTAGATCTATGGGGAATCATTCCCAATCAATACAATAATTTCATTTATCTTTTTATTACCAGTATTTTGAATAAGAATCATTTTCTTCACTTGAGATTTGGTTTTAGTTGTTAAATGCTGCAGTGTTTGTTCTGTCCTTCTACATTTATTGTTACTCGAAACCTATTCTAAACACAGCATTTTCCCTCACAATCATGGGAAAACAGTGGCTGTAAAATGGTGGTTACATGTTTTTTGCCCAATAACATTTGGAAAGTCTGGAGAAATGATTACATTTTATCCTATTCAAGTTTAGCGGAGGGCTAAACTGGAAGTTAGCCAGCTCGGCCGGCAGATGACAATGAGTGCTGATGGCTTGTGGGAGATTTCCCAACCTCTGGGTGACTGACTTGGTGACTCAAGTGACTTGACTTGACTCAAGTCAGTAAAAAGAGGCAACTCTCTCCTTTTTACAACATTGTTTTTGAGGTTATGAGTTAGGAGGATGAGAAAAGTCATGCAGCTTAATATCAAAGTTCAAAAGAGTTTGCATATCAAACCTTTTAATTTGTTTGGAAGATTCTTTTCCAAATTAGTTCATACCAGAAGAAAAGATTCACATTAGGAAAGCAAAAAACGCTTTCAAGGTTTTCTAATGTTCTTACTGATTGTTTGTGCAGATCTGTGAGCTCATTGAAGCCTTATCGCAACATGAAGCAATCCTTTTTTTTTTTTTTAATGATTTCAAATTATTTCCTAATGTGCTGATTTTCATTGCCACTGTGAAATAAAAGAGTAGATCAGAATGAGACTTTAATGGCAGCCCTCCCCTCTACAGTGTGTGAGGCAATAATTTGGAGAACGTCAGTAAATGTAGCCTGAGAAAATGAGATGAGCCATGAATCCCTGCCCGTACAATTGCTTATACAATCATCTCCGTAATGACTGGATTTCAGCCCAATACTTGAGTGTCCTTCCATTTAAAGTTACTTCTGGTATTCACAGCATTGTGTCAAAATACAGCCTTTCTATTTCAGACAATGTCAAAACACTGTGTTGCTGGTGAAAGGGATACAGGGAAGAGGACGGACAATGAGGACAAAATTGCATTGCAAAATTTAGATTTTAAGAACCAGGAAATAAAATTGGGAAAAGCAGTTGATCAGTACCCCTTTGACCACAGTGGATGCATGAGGGGAAAGGGTTATTTCAATATTTTCATGCTCATGAATTGACAGCAGAATTTGTGATTTCTTCTGTCAAAATATTCTGGCTTTAATTTTGTGCTCAAATAATATTCCAAGAATTGGAAAAAAAGCAATCAGAACTTTAATTAATAATCAAAATTTCAATCAGAATTGGTGAAATTTAAATGATCAATGTGACCCCGTCGTCTCAAACGTGCATTCTCCGACCCTCAGATGAGCAGCGCTCTCTGCCCCTCTGTGATGTTTACTGCCTCACTGGTCTGCTTCATTAACCCTCTGTAGCTGTAGGGCTAATAACACAAACCCAAGTGTCCATGGCTCAGATCTCATGAATAGGAAGATTGTAGGGAGAGAGCGATGGGGTTATCACTCATGTCAAATTCCTGGCCAAAGTGGCCACTTTGTTTGGGGAAAAGATCTGGCTTTGTCACGGCTTGGCAGTCATTCATTCCCCTCGAGTGAAAGGAGCTCAAGACAGCGTAACAAGACCTCAAAAGATAGCGTCGCTGCACCGTGGAACTCTTGTTATAGTAAATAAGAAACACATTATATATTATTTTCATTTCTGTTCTACACTCTTCTGTGTGTTCAGTACGCGTCAAGACATTTATATCCATTCATAATCTACCACATTATTTCTCTTGTCGTCAGAAAACAGCCTATTCTGTAAAAGTCCTGGAGAGCTGGCTGTTTAAAGATATGATATTTTCATCTGGCAGTGATTCGAGACGCTGAAAGTGAAGCCGGGCACTTCATCACCCCCAATACTAGCGAAAGACTCTGAACCAGCCATGACACGCAGGGATGATAAATATGTCAAGCCATCAATTAGGAAACCTAACACGGGCCATATATAACTTGGCAGGGAGTTTAGGGTTCAAGGTGTAGTTGGCCATCGCTGAGTATGTATCAGTCCGGATATAATAAGGTGTGATGATGGCTAAGGTCACAGAAAATATTATGTTTCTACATGCTACATTTTGCAAGAAAAAGTGACTCACAAAGTAGTTGTAGTGTAACATCATCAGGCAACAGTATGAAGTTAAAGGAAGTTTCAAATGTATTGGAAATATGAGATGACAATTACATTAGTCTCAAGTTACTGAGATTCCTCATCAACTCCTGAACGAAAATCACTTTAGTGCAAATCTTGGTCGATCTCTGCTTTATAAAGTGCTCGGTTACATCTGAAAGTATTTCCTCTCGGTGAATTGATCGCTACACACCTGCGCTTGGAACAGTGTAATTTTTGAAGGTTGAGAAATCAGAACTAAATTGCTGCTCCATCACGTTCCTCCTTTCTCCTGTTGACAGTCCAGCTAAATGTCAAATCTGTCAACAGTTACCACTTTACCCCAAGCGACAAAAGAGGGGTCGGGTTGCTGCTGTGGTTCAGTGTTTGCAAGGAACCAGCAGAGGCTTGACACATGAGAGGCTGGATCCTTAAGTTAAAGATATTTCACTCAAGTACAACATTTGTATTTAATCTTAACACACATTTAACCTGGAATGACTTTGTTGAGTGCAAATCTCCTACTAATGTGCTTCTTTACCGTCTAAACTTTCAGCTTTTTCTTTTCAATTTGTCTTGTTATTTTTTTAACTTAATGCACATATGAAGGCTGGAATTCAAATAATGGCCAAGTCTCAAATGAGAGCCCACCAACAAGGGGAAAGCTGGAAGGCTCTTTTTGGTAAAAATGTGCATGAAGCTTTGAGTTTTGTTCAACTAAACTTAGAAGCACCCTGTGGAGATTACTTTGAAACAATGTGCGTCATTGTTACCATTCACTCCTTCTCACCAAAATGCATAATGTATCACTGGGGCTAACAAACTTGATGTATTTCCTTCATTCCCTGATAAAACATTTGTAAAGCCAATTTTTTGAATACTTTGAAACTTGCATTTTTTAAATCAATGTTCACATTGGCAAGCACTGCTCTTTTCCCATTCCTTCTGTGGTGCACTGGCATATTTCTTTGCATGTCAACAACTGTTGATCAGTGAAAGAGTGTGAAATTATTGGCAGGAGTGTGTTTAATACTGCCCACAAGATACAAAAGTTCCTATTGTTGCACCTGAATTACTGTTAGAATATGAGTTTATATTGATTTAATCAAGACAATAAGCAAATAAGGAGGAGAAGTTCAGAATACCAGCCTGCTTGTTCCAAAGGAAGTAATGGTTCTGTCTGCTATTGAGAGTAATATCTGGCAACTGTTTGCCAATATTTAAGAATTCATGAAAGTAAAAGTTTGTTGAAAGTTTATTGAGAGATGCAGCAGAATCTTACAGTTAGGAATCAAAGTGAAGAGAAACACATGAAATCAATATAGACAAGTTTGTCTCACTGGAGCGTTGTGTTTGTGCTAATACAGGATATGTGAGGGCAGGAGACATTTTTTAATGGCTACTGTTGAGATGCTTCAATGACAGGTGCCGTCAGACCCTGTATGACTAATCATCATCTGCTGCTTGCTGAGAAGATGGCTGATCAGACGTCCACTGAAACACGTATGGTGTCATCACCTCTAGTTTTCAGCCATTACATCAGCAAGTTGGCTGTGACTCTGATGCAAGTCCTCTCATTTTATCCATTTGTTATTCCTCTTCATCTCTCAGCATCAACCTTTATCTCTTCTGTGATTCCTTTCATATTTCACCATTCAGACATTACCTGTCTCAAAAACATCTCAACCAAAAAACCTTGAGGCTGAATGAGAGACGTGAAAAGTGAAGTAAACTGTTTCTCCTCTGGACTTCAGTTTGACTATTTATCAATAGGAGTGTCTGGCTGAAAGGTGAAAGATGGGAACCACATTCCCTTTTTGATTTGGTCATGCCTGGAGGAGAGCAGATAGAGATTAATGAGCTTATTAAATCCAAACGGACTCCCAGACAGACAGCTCATTAAAGCTGCAGTGTTTGGAGCCCTACACAATGCAGGTCAGTGGTGTAGCAGCCTATCGAAATCGAGCTTGTCCATCATAAAGAAACAAAGAGCATTCAAAAATAAGATCCAATTGTTTCTCAGCGGTGGGACCAAATACTTGAAAGAAGCCTTTAATGGGCATATTTGTCAAATGTTTGATCATGTCAAGATAATGCTATATCAATAGTAGTGAAGCATGCCACAATAACTTCTCACTTGTTGTGTGAGAGATGTTAAGTGTACTTTTTGTATGCCTTGGACACAAATGAATGAAAAAAGGTAAATGGGTTTGGCACTTGCGGAGTCCTGTGTATTTATTGTAAACACAATTTGATGTAATAGACCAGACATAAAACGTAGGTGTGCACTGTGTTGATTTGTACTCACTTTTGCTTTTTGTTTTGCCTCTGCTTTTCTGAACTGCTTTTCTGAAACGCTGTTTTGTACTTGTACTCAGAGCCATGAGAGTTTGGAGATTGATTGATGCTCTGCTGGTCTCGGGCTCAACATGTAGGTCGGTGATTGCTCCCCCATCTACCGTCTTCACACGCCCTTCCAGATTGATGCAGACGCCCTTTCCACATGACTCCTGGCTTTCAGAATGCTGGCTCAACGGCAAAGGGAGGACAGACCGTCTCATCTGCATCCAGATCGCGGCTCTTTCACGCATGAATGTCCTGAGAAAAATAGTTTCGCTGACATTTGCTGTGTTAGATGTGTTGTAGAATGTGTAGCAACAGCATGTAGGATGGGATGTGTTTGCGTGCCGTAAGTGAAAAGAGACGTGGAGCACCGCTCAGTGGGTTAAACGTTCCCCTGTGCTCTCCCACGGCGGCCAAACTGCTGACTGGCACTTTCCAGTACAGAGATGGAGAACTTGTACAATATATAGCTACACACATGTACACACACACACACACACAGACATGTACCGTATACACACACACCTGGAGGGCTTACATGGATTTACATGGAGTGCTGGTCCTCAGCCAGCAGCTGCTGCCAACAACCCATCATCACACTTTTCACCTGGCAATGTCTCGACAGTCCATCCTTTTACAGCTCTCATGTTAAAATGTGCCTGTGTGCGTGTGAGTGTGTATGTGAGTGTGTGCAAGTGTTAATGTGTATGTGTCCAATATGGTAATGTGTGAGAAAATAAAGTGCTGGCAAAGGGACTTGTGTGCACCAAGCCACTGAGAGCTGTTTATGTGCAGAGGGCCACATTCCAGCCACATTATGTCTTGTAATAGGCTTCATCTTTAACCGATTATATTTGCTCCCACATAAGCATGTCCTGCCAGTCAGGGATGGGCAGTATCTCTGATAAAGGTATCTAAAATATGGATTTCAAATACAAAATAATAAGTTGCGATTTGTATTGAATTGACAGAAATGGTTTTGTATTTTAGACTTTCCATATACACAAACTGACACACTGGCAATTGGACAGTGAGCTCAGTAATTTGCCCAGGCTTATTAGAGAGGCAAAAATATATATAGCAAACTATATATCTATCATCAGCTGTACCATAAGTTCCCTCAAACAAAGTCAAAAAAGAATTGTGGTATAACTTCAGAACGCAATAAGGAATGTGTTTAAGGTTTGCATGAGTTGACACATCACATCATCTATCTATCTGGGGCTGTCTTTTTATTGTTGCCAGTAAGTTTATCTGAACAAGACCATGGCCCTGTTGTATCATATGGAAATAATGCAGGCTACAAAACCATTGTCCTACATTTAGCTACTAGTGAGCAACAAGGAGAGATGGATGCTGCCAATTAGAGAGGAGGTGAGTGGAGGGACTGAGAGGCAAAAAAAAAACAAGAGAGGAGGTTAGGGATTTGAGCTCGAGTAGGGCTCTGGGAATAAGGGCACAAGGGCGCTTTGCTCAGGACCGTGGCAATGATTTTAGACTGATACATGACTTCAAATCCCTTCAGCCCGTTCCCCCTTCTAGAAACTCTGGACTAACTTTAGAAAAATGTTTTAAAATTTCGTCTTGAAACTGAACAGTTTAAAGATATTAACAAGAGCAACAATATAAATATCAGAATAAAAATGTAATAATTGCTACATTTAATGAATAGATCCGATAAGTGAATGGAAAAACAGCAAGCAATAATGACAAACGTTGGTTGCAGCGCAGGAGTTACACCAGTGGATTTGCTTGGCCTTTTCCTTCCTCTGCCGTTTCTTTTCTGGGATCACTGGACAGAGAGAAGTCCTGCCAGCTCATTCTGCTGTCTGTCACTCCTCACCAGCCAAACACAGAGATCCAGTTACAGCCGATACCAACAACCTCCACTTCACACACACACACTCAGCTGGAGAGGCTTCCTTTGTCCAGGCATGTGTTCTGCCACAACTGGCCTCTCAACACGGCAAAGACACACCGAGGGAGAATCTGTAGAATGTGTGTGTGCTGCAGAGAGACGGCTTTTCAGGTGCAGTAGCTGGTGTGACTTGTAAAAAAATCTTTTGGCTTCTGTATGTTGTGAGGATAATGAACCACAGCGTGCTGCTGGAGCCCTGTCTACTAAAGATTACGTTCATATATAGCAAATTTCAAACTAATTACTTTGATTATTCAACCAAAACCACAATTTTCTTTATCCAAAAGCGGGTTCAGGCTACTAAAACAATAAGTTTTCAGAATGAAAGTCCTGTGTTTTGTCCTCCCAAACATTCACCTCAAATTTCTCCTGACACTTCCGATGAGGTCTCTGTGGTTCGGGAATGCCAGACTCCCTGAAAAATTGCCAGAGAATGTACTGCAGGTAGACCATTATGTTTCCTCCAAATCATTTTCAGCAACCCAAATTACTAAAGTATTTTGTAGCAGGCAGGATTGTGTGGCTTATATCCAGGAATAAGTGCTGTCAGCATTACATTCAGGTGATTCATCTCTCCAGAAACAGGTTTGAAAGAAGAAGACAGGGTGGATCAAAGGCTTCTGGTTTTCAAGTATAGAATACGTATTCAGCTGCACTTAGTCAGAGTAGGTGGTTTGTGCATCTAATTTTAGAATCAAGCTCATTACAGTTTTGTCTGATTCATCTCAGGGAGGCAGATTTTGCATTTTTAACCTTTTTTTAAACCACCAGCAGAGCCAGCAGTGGCTGACACCCACACACTTTGAGACTCAGTCTGCAGTATTTCTGCAATTTGTTTCTAAAACTCGGAGGCTCGTGTGCAGTCGCACAGCACAAAATCAGCTGATACCATTCACTAGTTGATAGTTTGAGCAGATTGTAAATCTTGATAGTGCGGGTTGGTTCTTGGGTGAACTTTGAAGTTTTAAATTAATTTATCTTTTCTCTGTAATGCAAACATTTTATTCAAAATTCTTATCTGCCAAGTAACAGCTTGAAGCCAGTTATGTGACAGCTTGCTGGGTTTGTGTCCTCAGAGAATACATTCCCATGTGAATCTCTCTGGAGAGCAGAGACACATTCATCACATCCCCTTTGGATTTGTGTGTGTGAGCAGAGATGGTGAATGCGAGCCATGGAGTCTGTCAGCCACTAAATATATAGAGAGTCCACATGCATATAAACAACCAGGCACACATGCACATTCATATTCAAACTAACAATCATATCTCTCTATTTTCAAGCTATTTTCTGGGTGGCTCTGAAACCAAAATCACAAACCCGACATCATTTTGCCATTAATAAAATGTGGTTACGATGTGCACCTTGACTACAAATACACAAATAAAGCAGGTCCAGAGTGTGTCGTAGCAAATGACACAATTTCATTGGTTCCAACGTACAGCATATATAGTGGAGTAAAAGAACTGTAGAACAGTTTCACTCTTCTAACCAAAACAACCCAAAACATGAAAGCAAAACCTCTGTTTGCATTGGAATGAAAAACTGAACCTGTAAAGAGCTATCACACATAAATCACTGCGCAATAGTTCACCCACAAAAAGCCAAAACCCATAACTCAACATTTGTGTCATAGGTGACGTGTATTGTATTACATTGTGCCGTATTATTTAGATTGTGTTGCACTGCTTTGTGGCTGCATAGATTACAGGCAGGAGCGATGTGTCCAGAGCCAACTTCTCACACAGGAACAATAAAGTAAATGTATTGAATCCCAAAAGAACTCCCAGGCACCACAAACGAGAAAAAGAGAACCTATTTATTAGCTGAGCTCACTGGCACATTTCAGCAAAAATGCTTTCTTCAGGGAGCTGTTGTCTCGATTTAAGTTAAATTATTATTTTTTTTCCCTTTTTGTTATCCTAATTTGTCCCGCATGGATTATCATCCATTCCCTTCTGGCTGCTGTGATGCTCCAAAATGACATATGTCGAGAGCTCGGTCCCAGATCTACCTCTCTTTTCTCACAAACACAGACACACACAAACACACCTACACACACAAACACACCTACACACAAGCATACTCACACCGTTTATGTCACACATCCCAGAAATACATACATATAACTCAAACATTCACCGATATATTCATGCTCGCCAAAATACTTAATAACACACATTAACTCACACATGCAGATAAACTCAATCTCTCCTGCTGACACACACACACACACACACACACACACACACAGACTCTCCGTGTTGATTAGCATTCTTGTTTACTGAAGTGAGATTAGTTATATGGGTTATGTTTGTACAAAAATGGCGGTAGGTGGTGACACAACATGATGCATTGCCAAAGGAGCAGGATCATTAATTACAGTCATTATACTTATTGCTCCAAAAACACACATTTACACACAAAAACATGCACACATACAGTCACTGTGTAACTACCCCCGTGCCTCACAGTCTAATACCTTATTACAACTAAATAAATGTGCACCTGTTGACACAGCTGGACATACGCAGCGTGTGTGTGTTTGTGTGTCTGAGTGCAATTCTAACTTCCGTCTAGGAAATAACTGGACAAAAATATCTGAATGCATGAATTTCTGTGTTTCTGAATATTCTGTGCTCACGGCACATTAACTTTGCAGGACACAGCGTGTGATGAACGAACTCACATTCATGCATCATCACTGAGTAGTAGCTTGTGGCTCCCTCTGACAAACGTCTTTCTTTGTTAGACTCAAAACATTCCCTCTCTTCCACGTCCCTTCACCGATGCTACCATTAAAAAAAGAATCATTTAAATATAGAATACTCAAAAGATTCTTGTTTTTTTAGATCTTAGTTGAACCATATATTTTATTCTTTCTGGTACTTGCTACAACTATTATGTCTCTCATCTTTCTTCGTCTACTTTGAGCTAATCACCATCTCACTGTGAGCCTGTAGACAGATATAGCAGAGATTGGGGCACCGAGGCTGGATACTATCAGCCTCATATAAACAAAACAAACCAGGCACCAGGCAACAAACAATGTGCATTTCTTTGAAAGACTTACACTGTGCACAGATTTAAGATGATCTGATTTCATGATCTGATTTTCGTTTGCGCTGGACTGAAATCACAACCTTTTCTCTCAGAAACATTTTACAGTCCTCTTGCTCCATTCTCTTTACCATTGTGAGCGATTTAGTTATATTCCCTAAAATGTCAAGTATGTAAAATTATAAAATGATCGATTATTGAACTGCAGTTAGCAACAAATAATCGCAGACAATTTTGGAAGTATATGCTACAAAACCTTATTACGTGTTACTACAAAGCTCTGAGTATATAATTGCTTTACAGAGCAGTGATGTCTGAGACTGGGGAGTGATGGGCAGATTGTGGGATGACTGAGGAGACTGAGTATGAGAGGTGGAGGCGGCAGGTCTGACACGCAGTCTGACAATCAGCAGCCTTGCTGTCTCCATTCTCTTTATTTCTATCTGTCTGTCTGCTATGTCTTTTCCTCTCTGTCTCCTCAATGTCTGCTCCCTCTGTCTCTATTTTTCTCTCCCATTTGCTTTCGCTTACGCACTCACTCACTATCTTTGTACGGCGTCTGACACCTGCTGAAAATCACCGGCTACCATTAATTCATTTTCTACACAACATCTGCTCTATTTTTAGTCTGTTTCAAATGTCTCACAAATCATTGCGTTGTTGAATGTTCTGTAAGGAGCCAGTTTGGCACTGAAAGCCTATTTAAATATAGAATATCGGCCTGTGATGTCAATAATAAACGCAATGACTCAAAGTAGAAACAAATATGATTGAGTGAAAGATCAAATAGGTCCTCTGCAAGCACAAGTAGGCCTTCACAGCTTATTTTCATCCTGTTAGTCAAAAGAAAAATGATCCAATGAAAAAAAGTAGCTTCAGTGCTACAACACTTACTCAGCATGCTCTTATTCCAACCTACATTTTAATGCAATATAATCTCAGTCCACAGTGTTGGCCTCCCCGCCGAACCTCTGAAACAGTTGAGCAGGACTTGTTAACGTCACTCCTATTTTTGTCACTCATCCATCCACAAACTATAATACTCCCTCATTTTGTGAGAGGAAAGTAGCCCCATTTGTCAGCACCGTCACTGCTGTGTTTTCTCATTTGTCTGTCAGTGATTCGGCTCAGTGAGTTAACGGCAACCTAATTCCCGCCGTTCATTCATTCGCCATTCACTCTCGCTCGGGTGTCGGAGACTCGCTATAGGGCAGTGATTTAGTGCTTGGAAACTTAACCACTCCAAGTGGAAACTCACAGAGGGAAGGAAAGGCTTTCCCTCCTCGTATGATGATTGATAAATGATGGTCAGGGGGCCTCCAAGCCTTCACTGCCCTGCTGTAATAACTGGTTACGCAGCGAGGAGAGACGCACGACTAAATCCTTCCACTGATCTGTCTCTCAGTCTGCTGTCCCTCTGTCTTTTTTTGTTTCTTTCCTTTTGCCTGTAACAGAGTAGCCACTGTCTACGAATATGCTCTTAATCTGCGATGACTGAAGCTTCTCTGTTCCACATTGGCTCATTTTCTGGCCGACACATTAGTTTGATGGATTGTTAGAAAATAGTGGTGACCACACACTGCAATTTCAGGCCAATTTAGGCCACCTTAAATTTACATCAGTTTCAATTGGACATGGACTGAATCCACTCTGAACTGCAGTTAAAGCAACAGTTCACTTTGGTGGAACATTTGTAATTTTTGGAAGGCATATCCCCAACTGGGTTTTCTGACAGCTCTAGTAGTATTACAGGTGTTCTCAAGCACAGGCTACAATGTTGCTCACTGGGTTTTGTGCTCAAATATCTACATTTATTATATTTTTTCTTTTAAAAAAAAAATCTGCCAGCTCACAATTGAATGGACAAGCAAGAGGTGATGACAACACGACAATTCTGGGGACATTTTTGGTCACAGTACCACATGTTTGTAATGGTTAAGATAATATACTGTACAATGCATAATATACATCAATATGTGCTAGACTTACAGGTAAAGCCACATTTCCCAGTTATTATTATTATAATACTCTATTTGACCATACAATTACAGTATGGTACATTTTCGGCTGCTAGAATTTCCTGGTTAAGGTCAAAAAAAGATTTAATTGTTTAAAAACCAACTGCTTTACAATGAATGTTGGACTGGACATAAAAACACGAAATCCCCTAATAGGCTTTACATTTTTGAAGTCCTCATATGAGTTTTTCGCAGTTCTCTTATTTAGTCTAAGATTTTGAGGTGCATTTAGGGCTTAATTGTTAAACCAGATGGTTCAGATCTCAGCTGTTATAAGTATTAGTGGATTGAAAGCTTCTTCTACGCTCTGAACATTTTCAGAATGATTGAGCAGGTGGGGAATTATCTCCTAATCGTTGCAAGTTCATGCTCAACTTGTGAAAGTGTTAATTGAACTTTTGCTGTTCCCATCCTTTTTCAGACCTATGATGTCTCCTTGATCAAGTCACTAAGTGGCTTTACTCAGGTCTGGTTCTTCTGTGCAGATCCTAAGAGTGCCATACGCATGTTTGGTCAGAGGTCAGGGAGCAGCTCATGTTCACCACGTAATGACTACATCAGTGTAATACGATCGTGGTCACTTCAATATGATGTTCTTATGTTGTTGCTAATCATCTCTTTGAGTTCTTGTCGTCTTCTCTGCCACCCATTTATAGCATTCTTTGTCCTCGGCTAATTTTGATCTTGAGTCATAACTGCTGCAGCACGATAAGACCTGACAACTCATCCACCCGTTTTTAATTCCACTTCGTGTTTGACAAAGAAAGACAACACCATACGATGTAGATATGACCCAGTGACTGCTACAAGTGTGTCTGATTAAATCTCCACTTGTCCCCCTTGCTGTCAACAAGCACGGATGGCATCATCTGCTGTGATCCAGCTCATGCAAGGCTATAATGGAAGAGCACCACAAGCTGTGTTCAAAGGAACATACCTCCATCTTGGATATCAAACATTTGGCAGTGGACCCAGTGAGAGTAACCCAATGAGCAATCGCCAGTGCATGGATAAAAGCTGACCCCACTAGTAACATAGCTAATCTCTAAAAAAAGCTGGTTATCCTGAGCTAAATTCACAGATGTATTATGTTAGGATCTGTTTTTATTAAGGTCAAAACACAAATTTCAATCAACCCTGTCTAAGAAAATATGAACTATAATGATAACATATGCTCATCTAGACATCATGGGCATGTTTGTCCAGTGTCTAAGGTTCAGATAACCTTAACCCTCTGAGTGGGTGTTTCCCATGGCAACACCTGACTGACATCTGAGAGCCGCCGTTGCTAGGGGATACACAGTGAACTTCTGTGGTGTGCTACCAGAGATGGTTCGGTGCTACTGACGACAGAGCCCTGAAGCCTGCAAATGTTGATACAAGATGTTTCTTAACCCTTTTTCAACAAGCGCATACACCAGGGGTGTCCAAACTACGGCCCGCGGGCCAACTGCGGCCCGTGGTCCAATTTTCATTGGCCCGCAGGAAATTCTAAAACTGTATTGTAATACAGCCCACACATGAAACCTGCTCTGGACTGTATTGTACTTCTTAGTCTCACCGCTAGGGGGAGTAACTGTCTTGAACGAGGCAGCTTCTCTATAAAATGAGTAATAGAAGAAGAAATTTGCTACAGGTGACCCAAAATGGCAGAATTAAGGAAACGTAAGAGAGCAAGTTAGTGTAGAAAGTTTCAGACGCGGTGTGCCATGAGAGCACAGCTAATAACTAATGAAGATCACTTTTGCATTACGGAGGAGCTGCTTGATGTTAGCAGTCTAAAGAGCACCATGATGGGTGAGGATGTTTTTGAAGCTGTGCCAGGTGCAGTTGGCATGATCGGAGTTAAATGGGACGAGCTGTGTGGAGGTAAAACGGATGGAGCTCCAGCTGGGACAGGCCAGCGCAAAGGAATCTACGGTGTCCGCCGAGGGGCAAGAAAGTGGAGGTAAGGCTATTGATTCGAACACCAGTTCTCTAGCACAGACTATTTCAAGCTTCCCTCTCTGATGCTGATGCTGGTGTTGGGGTGGGGATCTCACTGATCACCTGAACACAGTGAACAAGAGCCTACAAGGCAAAGACCAGCTTGTACCACAACTAATAAATGAAAGCCCACTAATGGAAAGGCTGTTTTCTTTCTTGAATCATATTCAGTTATCAAGCAGGATTTACTTACATTTGATTGATTTTGCCAACTTTAATCCTCTAGAGGTGAGGCGATATACATCACCTCTAGTGGATTAAAGTTAGCAATATAGCTCACTTCTAGTGAGTGGCCCAGCCCTTTGTATGTTTTTCTCTATGTGGCCCTCAGTGAAAAAAGTCTGGACACCCCTGGCATACAGAGTAGCATCAGTTAGCGATATAAGACATGTGACACGTTATAGGAGGACTGTATTCCACTAAATGTTGGAAAGTGAAAGCTTTCCTAACTAGCCTGCACTCAGGAAGTGTAAACTAGTTAGTCTGCCTTGGTAACGTTAGTCCAACCAACCTTTGTCTTTGTCCCACATTAGCTGCAGCTCCCTCATGGGTCCAGTCGTGGTGATGGCAGAAGACTGCAGTTTAAAACTCACAGCAAGAGTTGAGCGCCATGTCTTCCTGTAGTCCTGTATTTTCTGCACAGAGTTAGGAAGTAAGGGAACATATTTACACACAGAGTGCCCGTATCACAGACAGGACTAAGCAACAGCAAACAACCAAACTCAGTTTTCTTTTTTGGTGAGCGCAATTTAGACCAAATAACTCCAAACAAACTCAGAGGATGCTGATTGCTTTGCGAAAATTAACTTCGATTTCAGTTTTGACTAAATAGTTAGAGGACCATTTTAGTTGCTGCAAGTCAAATTTTTACTCTTTAGTTTTTTAATACATTTTGCTCACAAACTGTTTATGCATGCAGACAGCTAAATTGGTCTCAGAAACCAAATTTCATTTTGGCATCCATCCTCTTACATCCCCTCCTCTGCACAGAGATTAGGCTTTAAATCTTAAATATACTAGTTTGTTAACCAGCACCTGATTATTCATTCTACTCGTAGTTGTTTCAGTTTTCTTTATCACATGATGATCTCTTTGTATTGTGTGTATATTCAGTCTTTTTAAATGTTTTATTTTGTTTTAATCCTTTTGTAAAATGTTCATGCTGTCTTGCAGAAACAGAAAAACAAAACTAGTGTGACAGTAAACAGTGGAACTGAATCAGCTTTCAGAATTTGGGAATCAAAATAGTTCCTCCTTGTCAGCGCTACACTCATTAAAGTGTTTTGTGTTTCTGTGCTCCAGTGATTCTATGTCTCCTAAACACAGTGAGCAGATATGAAACTCTTTAATCTGAGAAACAGGTCCTGTGCATGTGCACTCACACGGCTTTGGGCACATGCTTTTGTACCTTTTCTACTGCTGATCTCCAGTGGCTGTTTCCATCGTTCCCCTCCAGCTAATGTTTTGTCATCTGAAGCTGTGATATTATGTGAATTAGCCTGTGGCGGAGATTGCCTTGTGGTAGCAATTCATCACCTGTTTGGCAGAGGTGACTGCATGAGCGACTGAGCGAGCGGTTACTGGTATGACGTGCGGAGCGAGCATCTGGTGTAGGGGGTTAATTGAGGGCGATTAAGGTGATTAATAGCTTTGTTTGAAGTGAAAACACAAGACAGACTAGCTTGTGTTACAGAGCAAATATTTTGGGGAAAAAATCCATCAGTGGCATGAGTGCAGGGTAGCTGGAGAAGGTAGCAGTCAGGTGTGTGAGAGAGTGTGTACGTGTGTGAATGTAGCACCAGGAATATTTAGGCTCTCAGCTTAATGGCAATATGAAAAAAAGATGTGGTGTGTGTTTGTGTGTGTGTTGGGTTAGAGAACCGGCTGTGTGTGTGTAGAAGGAAATAGAGACATATGCCTGTGTGTGATCATTGAAGGGGAAAGAGTAATATTGACATGGAGCCGGCTGGTTAAAAAGAGCTTCTGTTTCCATGCTGTTCCGTTCCTATTATTGTCTTAGAGAGGAGCTTTCTTTGTGTGTATGTATGTGTGTGTGTGTGTGTGTGTGTGTGTGCGTCTGTGTCAGAGAGAAACTCGGAAACAAGACAAACTAAAAACACGCTCACATATCCGCGTCTAGTACAAACATGTTGAAACACTGTTCACTTGAACTGGGGTTGTGGAAATCCATGATGTCTCCTCTACAGATGCTTCTTCCTCGCTCCCTCCCGTCCTGAAAATCCTGTTACTGCGAACCAGGAAGCAAATTTAGTCAAGTGGATTGAGTCATGGCTGATTTTTCCACAGGGGTGGACATGCTGTGACATCAAAACTGATTTTTAGGATGAAGAACACTGTATTGGCGAATGATTTGTAATTTGTAGTTTGTTTTTAAGATCTTGAATTTGTGGTTTGAATAAGGGATTCCTATTTTGTTTGTCATTATTCTACCTACTAAAATGCTTTTATTGTGAAGTGCTTAGTGACTTTTATTTTGAAACAACTTACTTAATGTTTAATTTACAAATATTATATTCAATGACATAACCTAGTTGTTTTATTTGCCATGCCCATGCAGGAAAATCATGATCAACAGAAAAATACCCTTTAATGTGTAACTGAAAACAAATTTCTACAAGGTGATCAAATTTAATGACCAATACAAAATGAAACAAAGACACATTTTAATAAGTGATCCCCCAAATCACTAACGTCACAAAAATTATGAATTTCAAAATAAAGACAAATACATAGGTAAAATAATTGATCAGTGTTAAAAGCACATTAGGTGAAAGTAGCATTAAAAAGGTTTTATACACCCTCTGACAGACTGTTAGTTTAGGACACATATGGCACGAATGCCTTTTGGTCCTGGCCTTAGAAACAATCACATTAACCAAACAATCTAAAGGACCTAATGGGCATTTTTTAACATGTAAGAGAGAGCAATATTCTTTAATGGCTTAAAAACATAAAGGAAACCCTTGAAAGTAAAATAACCAGAGCAAACATATTGAAATTAGTCATATGTACTTTGTCAAAGCTTAGTGAGCACATGGGCTGCTGGTCGTATATGAGCTTTAACTGACAAATTAATGATTTATCGTGTATTTATCTTTTTCTGATTTGTTTACCAGTGTGGAACATCTTATCCTTACACCTGCTTTAAGTTTCAATTAAACATCAGCTTAAGATTCGGAGATTTACTGGAGAGCTTCCTTCATTTTGCATCCAGCACTGCACCTGTTTACTTCTTTGAACTGCTTCTCCTTATGCTGAAGCCTATTTAGAAGAGCTGTTCACGAAGCGTTATTAAACTGAGATTCATGATTAATAGCATCTTGCAAGTTGAAAGGGGGCAGTCTGCAGTCTGCAAACTGGAAAGCCTCTAGTTGAGTGCAGTCGTGTAGTCAAACGCAGAAGGAACAATCTCTCCCTGCTGGCCACTGTCAGCCAGGTTGCCACGTTATACAGAGTGTGCACAGTGAGTTTAGAGTATTCCCACCTCTAGCACTTTTATAGTTTAGATCTCCAGTCCAGAGTAATAATGTCATGTCATCTGCAACATGGAGCTGTACAGACATTTTCAACATTACAACAGTGAATTCACTAAAACAAACAGGAAATCTTCTTGGTATCAACCTTCTCACTGTCAGTATTGATGTAATTTTCTTGCATCTGCTTCATTTTCTGCTCAAAACATCATCACGTCGCATTAGTGGAAGAAGATGCTTTTCTCCCAGGTTCGCTCAGAAAGAGCAAGGGAGACAGGTTTGGGTTCTGTCAAGGTCGTCAGTCAAAAACAGGACACATGCCTGAATTCGGGGGAAGTGTTTCATTTTAAGACCGAAAAACACATCAATAGGCAGTGAGGGAGTTGAGCAGGAAGGCAGACAGTGACAGGCTTTGCCTCATCCCCCATCTATGCCACCACCAGTCAAAACACCAACCTGAAATAGACACTTTGTTCCCCACAAATGGCTTTAACACGTGCTCCGCTGAAAATTGAGACCTATAATAACATCTTTTTACTGACACTATTTATATTGTAAAAGCTATTAGACTAAATTGTATGTCATCCCCTACTCCCCACTGCTCTTAGTTTTGGCACTGCTGTAGTTTAGGGGCTTGTCTGTGAGTATAATCTCTCTTGACTATGAGGGAAAGTAAAATGCTTTAAAACATGTTGCTGATCTTGGCAGGTTGTATCACAGTTATGGGTTATAGCGCGCTACACGGTTCCTGCTATCACGCCATCTCAACTTGCCCACACTTTTCCTCGCGACTCCCTCCCAGCACTCTGTGCCAGCTGTTATTCTTAAAGGTCTGTGAACCTGACATCAAAACATGGTTTTATGTGTCATTAAACTCCACTATCCTCTCATTTTAGGCCTCGGAGATAATCAATCACTTATAAGGGGGTGCCAATATGTTAGCATACAGGGGGGTAAGAGATCAGGGCATGAATAACATCAGCGTGGATCAGATTACTGGGAGTCAGAATGTGGTCAACGGGGATTGTTTGAGTTTGGGTTAGCAGAATTTTCTATAGAATAAAATCTGAACCAAGCTGGGTAAATACTGTTTTAATGATCATGCAGTTGGAGCTGTTTTCGCATTGATGTTATTGCTGCCACCCTCGGTCTATAAAGTTCCTGAACTCGGCTGGCATGTGCTGGTTTTAGATTATAAAGGTGAGAGCTCTGAGGCCAGGGTACGAAGCCGCTAAGGTTAAGCTAAGGCTGCGTGGAGCTGATCAGAGCAAGAAGCTTTTTAATGTCTCCAAGGAAAGTGCTGACACTTATAACCTGTATTAAAATGTATTTACATTCTAAATGATCGTATCTGATGAAAGAGATTACTGCTCTTCTCCTCGCTCTGCTTGCTTCCACATCTGAAAAAAGTGCCTCATTGTCTGCAGCGAAGATAAGGGAAGGATGGGTACTGAGGAGAGAGGGAAGAGGAAGCGCATTAATGTCCAACAAGTGTTTAACAGATGGCAGCCTGCAGGAGGTGGCAGGTTCAACTCCAACCCACATAAACACATTTTTTCACTTTTGACATATTGTAGTGTTATGACGCAACGAGGGTTTTGTTTTGACCTGGTATCAGAAAGATACAGATGAGTTGTTCAAAGTAAATCAGCTAAAAAGGATGTAATTTTAACCTTAATGCTGATGTTATGGTTACACAGGATTTCATGGGTGCTGTGAGCTGTTGTATCAACATCATTTCAATGCTATAATGTTTTCTGGAAGGAGAGACATCTAGCGAGAGGGAGGTGAGAGAAAGTGCAGTCTTGTGGTGTGCTTTGGTTTCTAATATTGCAGAGGTAGTTCTTCAGCGGCCAAGCAGCACCATGTGACGGTAACTGGATCGCCACACAGCTGCAGCCGTGGGCACCGTCGGTCGTCCCCAAGGCTGCTGGAATAGCGACAGGACAGCTCCACACACATGCAAGCACACACATGCTGTACACGCACACACCAGCGTTTGGAAAAACCCAAATAGTACAGGATGGGGGTAAGTGGGGAGGTGCGGGAGAGAACTCTACCCTGCCTGTTTCAAAGATGTTTTTAAAGCTGTGAAATTTCTTGTCCAACCACGGCAGGCTCGGTTACACACAGAGCTGTCTTTTAAAGTGAGAGCTGGTGTGTTTGTTCTTCTGTTAAATGGAGGGTGGCGGTGGTCAGGCTGGAACCCAACTACAGTCAATTAGGAATGTCTCTGTCAGAGGGCAGACCAGACGCTTGTTCCCCATTAAAGCCATGTTGTTTCTATTAGCACCGATGGCATTGCTGTGAATTTATGGAACAACTCCGACAGAATTGCCACTACCAAAATGAGTTAATTTCTTGCACTGCACTGTAACTTTCATACTCGTAATTTCATACCTGTCTTATTCTATTTCTGTTGTCTTAGCCTTATTGTATTTAAATGTGTTTTTAAAATGCGTTTCTTTTACACTTTGTCGAAATGCTTTTCTTGTTTTAGGTAAAGCACTTTGAATTGCCTTGTTGTTGATGTGTGCTATTCAAATAAACTTGCTTTGCTTTAGATTCAAGATTCAAGACTCAAAGCGTTTATTGTCATGTGTACAGTGCAGAAACGGGTTTCCCTGTACAATGAAAATTTTACTTTGCCATCCACACTGAATGCCAAAGAGTGAAAAAGAAGAGGATAGAATAAAATATAAAAACATATAAATATAAACTACTATTGCTAGATATAAATATATTTACAAAATGTGCAACTTAAAATAAAGTACAGTCATTAGAGGTAGAGCTTTAGACACTACCAACACAGACTGTGCACCTAAGAGGCATGATCAGATGTTTCTGTGCTCCAAAATGTCATAGGTGTACGTTTAGGTGACAAAGCCTTCTAGAGGCTAGAGTAATTATGACGGGAGCAACAAATTCTGCAAAGGGTCGAAGGTTGGGGAGTAGACCGGGGAGTAGACCACAATTGTCCCCGTACCTTAACCAAGTGGTTATTATTGTAACCATGATGGCAAAGGTCCCCAACCTTAACGAAGCAGTAATTTTAACCCAAACCACTATGTTTTCCCGACCTTAACAAAGTATTTACTGTATTTCAACCTAGATTCTGATCTTTCCCTAAACATAACCAGTTGTTTTTATGCCTAAACTTAAGCAAACTGTAACCATACCGTTGCCAAATCATATCACACACCACACTGAAGTTTAAAGTTCACCTCTAGAGGAATCATCGTGATCAATTTAGCATTGAGCATTTAGCTAAACCCAACATGGTAATGAAACTTTGTGCAATGCCGAACCCGCCTGCCCTGAAGCTCTCACACCCCCCCGGCACTCGGCCAGTGAACAGTCACATTTAAAACTTGTCCGTTTTCCAGAGCGTCAGCTGAATGCAAACTGTCACAAACTATTATAGTATAATAAAGACTCCTATCCTATACACCCCTGTGTTTAAACACATGGCCTCTATTGTGCAGTAAATGAAGTCAAAATGTGATTGGAAAATGATCTCCTAAAAGGGACATTATTTATTAAGCTACTTTTGTCTTTACTCTGGGAAGATGCTGTTTTGATTGCTGTGCTTCTTCTTTGGTCTGCTTTTTTTTGAAATTATTGCGCTTGACTTCTGAGCACAGATTGGCCAGCATGAAATCAGTCTGTACTCTGCAGACAGATTTAATCAGGTTGTCTGGTAGTATGATCTATTGATGGTGTCTTGTTTGTCTGAGTCTGTCAATCCATCGCTCATATAAGTTAATTCAGGTGATATCGTAAACACCCCTGACCTGACACTTGCAGGAATCATATATCTTCTCAGTATATTTCACGTCTTAGAAACTGGAAACTTTAGAAACTTGCACTGATTTGATCACTGAAGGTCAAAATTTATAACAAACATCTCTCAGTTGTCACTGTCAAATTTGGACAAAACTTGATGAATGATTCTTGGCGCTGTTTTCTGTTGTCTAAATAAATTACATCATTGGCTGGAGGGGGTCAGTATGATTAAAGGCTGGCATTTCAAACTCTGACAGGCTGAACAACAGCAGGCCCATTTTGATTATAGCTGCAGAGGTGAAGGCGCGTTCTTTTGTGCTGTTTGGCTCTGGCTGTGCCTTCGTCACGGCACAATGTGCGAGGGGCAAAGTTTGCTTTTATAAACTCGTTCATTTTGTCATTGTGTGGCATCAAAATGATTGTGCTAACGGAGGCAATGCTGCACAGCTGTAGCGTAACCCTACACCAGTATCTCTGAGTCAGACTTGGCTACCAAACACCAGAGAGCATACAGGGCTGTTGCAGGGCAGGGTGGGACAGGAGAGAATCCAAAGTACATGGCAAGTTGGCACAGAGATCAAACACTGGGCCCTGACCCCTCATGCTCAGTGTCACAGATACTTCTTTGAAATAAATAGATGGAATACTGCCTGGAGTGTAATGATAATATCCATCAACACACCAAAGATAGCGGTCTAATAAATAATAAATCTTAACAAATGGAACCGTGCAGGAAGCTCAGATAGTTGTCCTTGGGGAAAGTCAATTTACAGTTTTCTTGACTGAGAGACAAAAGTCATTTAAAAGTTAGGTAGTATGTTACAACATTGACACAACACTCACTTGACTAATTATATTTGTAATATTAGTCCTATATTTGCTTCTGCACCTGTCGAATGTCTTTTTTACTGTCACTTAGTCACTATCAGCCAAAACAGTACTGAAACTGTTTCAACATTTGAAGGAATTGTATAATGATATTAATTCAATTTTAATGCTAAAACTAAAGTTTGCATTATCACAACACAGATTAATTTCACCTCCTCAAGTGGCTCCTCTGATTGCTGCCATTTCATTTGAATGGATTCTGGCATGAAATGCTTAAGCAATCACTCGAACCAGCCAATAATAGCAGCTCACCTGCAGCTCATCAGACACACAGTCAAACCACAGCACAGCAGGTTCACATACCATAGCAACCACTAGTGAAATATATATCAAGAAGATCTTGGATCCTGAACTTCATCATAGTCCAAAATAACCATACCCACCCATCATCTACATGTCCTACAAAAATGTACCTCATCCTATACAGGCTATTGTCAAGCCCAACTGTGAATAACCTTAATTCTGTCAAATAAATTAGCATTATTCAGCTACACCAAGTGTATGGGACTGACAGTTTATCTTCACACAGGTTCAAATGCAGCCATTTTAAGTGGACCAACAAGATAATCATTAAAAACATCATTTGAGCAGGCATGCTGTTTGTATGTATTCAAACTCTGTATGTGAGAAACAAGGTCCTCATCAACCTGGAGAGCCCTTTGCACTGTCCAAGCATCCCATAACAACACTATTAGATTCAGACAGCAGCACTCTTAGAGTGCCAAGGGAAATGACCTTGCCACACAAAGACATATGCTTTTATTCCAATCTCATTCTGTAATGAGGAGAGCTGGCAGGATGATCAAAGGCCTTCCTCTGAACCCTGACACTAAATGTTACTGATGATCTGTCCAAAGGGGAGAGCTAAGACTGTTATGTAGATCATACCAAACAACTAGAGAGGTCTGGCTGCTTCAGTCGGGTCTTGAATGGAGGTCTGTGAAAAACTCTCTTGAACGAGAATTTACCTTCCCTGCACGTCTGCCTTTGCACACAGCTAGTGCAAACACTGCAAGGTGGTAAAGGAAATGAAGGAAATGGGAAAACAAAGATCAGTTTGATAGCTGCCTGCTATTCAGCTGTAGTGTGATGGCTTCACGCTAGGCCAGAAACAGGCCTATGACTGTTGAGGTAAAGACTGCAATGCTTGGTCACTGATAGATGAAGGGAGAGGTAAGACCCGAGTTTGAAATAACAGGGTGGAGATGAGTTTTGAACAAGCTGGAGCACATGTAACCTGTGGATAGCTCTTTGTCATGCCTCCCCCACCCACCAGCTCTCTTCTGAGCCTCTCTTTATTTCCCCCCATCTTTCCAGTCACTGCTGCTGCTGCTGCTGCTGATAGAGTCTGTATGATGAAAATGTGAAGATCATAGTTACAGGGAAACGCCAAAGCAAAGCTTTTCTACCCTGAACAGAGTGAAATCAATCCTGCTGAAATGGAAATGAGGCACAACGAGAGAATGAACAGCAGGAGCGCCAGAGGTGGGCGACAAAAAGGCAGAGGGTGAGGGGGGGGAGAGGGGCTGGGGCTGTTACCAATCCAAAAACATGTTTCAACCTGTTGAAACTGCTTTGTCAGCAAACTGGCCTGAATCCAATGAACCCCACACACGTCCTCTTTCTCCCTCCTGTCCTCCCTGGCCCACAAAGGAAAATGTTAATAAACTGGCGATTGCAGATCGAAGCAAACCTTTCCAAAGAGCGCAGAACAATAAAGCTAATCTGTCTGTCCCCGGCACAATCCTAACAAGAACGGTGGAACGTGAATGGCATTTCAGAGCGGGGTCGCTATCTATTAAACCGCTACACAACTCGTCTAAGGACACTCAAGAATGCAACATGGGGGAACTGGATAAATTAGCTTTTCCCTTAGCTTTGCCGAGGGGGAAATTGATTTATATCCTCTGCGTTATTCTTCACAGAAGTCTTTATCACCCCTTTGTGACTGATGTTTATCCTTTTATCATCGTAGTGAAAATGGCAATTTGCACACTCGACTAGGAAAAGGTTTTAATATTGTAAAATTGGCGCAGATAGTGTACAATAATAAACAATGGTACATGTGCAGTGCTTTTAGCTTCACAACCTCATCCTCCTTTGTGCCAATCTACCCTCTCCGTCTGTCCGTGAAAAGGCAGGGAGAGGCATGCTGATATGCTGGTAGATACTAGCAAACAAAGACACACAACGGCGCGCTATCACCCCCGTGTTGACGCCACGAGGTCCAGAGTTGTCAAAAGTATCTGACCTCCATCTCTGTGAGATTATAGCGCAGAACAAAAAAATGGAGGAGAGAAATAGTGGGAAGTGGATATAGATCAAATGCATGTTCAAACAAACTCAGCCGGCATCAGGCTCAACATAGAATAAAGAACAATGTTGCCTAGGCAACGCTGGCACCCTCCAATTCACCCTTTGGTGAATATTTGCCATCTTCCCTCATTCTGTTGGTGCAAAGAGATGATAGTCGATGAAATATTAAAGTGTAAGCCATATGATCGGTAGATTTAAAGATATACAGTCGTAATGGTAGACTGCAGGCTGACAAAATGTCTTACATTTGGAGAACTACAGAGCTCACGGCTATCAATATGTAATACATTTCTTGATGAAAAGAAAGATACAGAAACATCAGATTTATATGTCTTTTTTGCTGCCAGCCCTTTGTGTGGTATCACAGAAACATTTTTGAAAAAAAAAAAACCTTTGTTCCTGTAACTTTCATCACCTGCTTCACCTCCCGTTCCTCCTTTCAATTGTTAGTTTTTATATAATAAAATAGACATTTCTAGGCAGCACCTGGACTGTTTTGACACCGCGGCGCAGCGCAGACAACCACCATTCATGTCTACACTTTGATTTGAAAATCAAAGAATAAAGTAAGAAACGGGCACAAGTTCAAACATTACTTGACTTTTTCATCATTTTTGTTTTATGGATGTGATGGATATTTCTTCTGCAGCAAAAGAGAGGAAAATGAGATGGATGTCAGAGGGCCAAAGCAGTGGTGCAGTGTATTTTCACCGCGTTGCTGACAGAACAGCATAAAAAAAGGATTACATATTTACGTATATTAAGTGTATATTTGTACAAAATATGCACATTATAAGCTTTAAAATGAAAATATAGTGAGCAAGTACATATATATGTTTCATCATATTTTTTTAATTATTGTTAAAATATAGCTAAATACATTTTCATGAAAAAATATACAAAGGCTGTAATCATGTTCTGGAGATTTTTGATAAATATGTCACCTATTGCCACTTGAAAACAGCCAGCCCTTGTCGAGAAATGTGTTTCCGAACGTGTAATGCACCTAACCATTTTTCTATTTATTCACTCAACGTCAATTCTTAGTCCGCACATAAACATAAAGTGCACGACGCTGCTTTCCATTTGCCTGTCAGGCCCTCAGCAGAGCTTCTACAGAGAAAGGTAATGGCCTCACAGTGGGAGTCCTGACTGAGCTGCCGTGAGGGCTCTTGACAGAGTCGGCATGAGGACCTGCCTGGTTGGCAGGAGCGTCTGAGCACCAGCCCTTAGCTGTCAGAGGTCTGGGATCAGAAGTCCTGCTGGGTGCACTGACATCTGGCCCGGCTAGGATACCCTGATCTGATCCAGAAATAGAGCGTGTGATGGATGAGGAGCCATTTGAGTCCATTATTTCTGTTGGTTTTGAGGGGGATTTGACAAGGTTTAGACCTGACAAGGTGCTGCCATGATGCTTGAGTCTTTGTTGTGATGGTAGAGGTGTCAGCTCTGGTCGGTCTTTCTTCTCGCAGCCTTTCCAGATTGTCTGAACCTCCTCATCCTCCCTGGCTTGCTGTGAGCTTTGGCATATGAAGTCATTATAGTCGCCTTCTGTGGAAGACCTGCTCTTTAGGTGGAAGAACTGATAGAACTGGAAGTCACACTCATACAGAGGTTTATATTTATACACAGGCACATAACTGGACGTCCCTGCAGGGGTGGGGTCCTTGTTGAGGGGACAGCACTGGAGGTTAGGGGAGATGGGCAGCGGCGGGGGGTGAAACACGGGGACGAGGGCAGTGGGGGAGAGAGAAAGTTCGCTTTGCAGCTCTCTCTGTCTCAGCTCCCGCTCCAGCATCACGTTCTCCAGCTCCTTGTCAGCGAAGGCTCTCCTCTTCCTCATCCGGGCGCTGATGGAGGGACACGTCACGTGTGTTTGGTCTCGCTGCGTCTGCTTTGACCAGCAGGAGGTGTCGTCCTCCAGCGGCACCACCGGTTTGAGCCCTGCACAAGGGGCACATGCTGCTGTTATGTTTTCATAGATTTAATTCTGTTATGAGTAATGAAGTCGTTCCAACCAATTAATCGTTGTTTTTATGTTAGAGTGCGTTGTTCTATATTATTTTAATTATGCTGTTGTCACTTTTGCTTTACTGAGGGGACAGAGAGGCTGTGGGGAGAGGGCTATGAAGAAGGCAAAGTCTCAAGCAGGATTTGACTGCAAGCCAGTAGATATTAATACACACATGTATTACATTAATGGACTGTAAAATAGTGAAGCTGCCGTGATCAGGTTTGTTTAGATAAATTAAGCATGCGTAATGCTGGGTAATGAAAATGCAGTTGCAGTTACAGTGTGTGCATATGTGCGTGATACATAAGTGCACTGAAGAGCATGCACTTGTGTGGAGGAATGATTGTCTACTTATTCAGTGCCAGCGTCCTGTATAAGGACAGAACGTTGGCCAACCATTTATTTTGCATGGTTTCGACTTGGTTTTTGGTTAAGGCTATAATCAGGATTAAGCTAAGACTAGGATAAGGGTTGGGGTTAGACATGGACTGGTTATGGGTAGAAGTAAAGTAAACTTTCAGAGAATAAGTGTCCTAACAAATCATTCAATAAAATATTCTATATATAATCTAAGTAGTTCTTGTGTTGGTTAACTTCCACTCCAAGAGAAAGTAAAAGGCAAAGACAATTGAATTTGACAGGAAAGCAAGTAGCTTCTCCACTAACAGATGATAAACTAAGTCAATAAGTCTGTTATCTTGCCTGAATTCTGACTAACTTGATGCATCAATAGAAATAAAGCAAACGTTGACTTTAAGAGTTTCATCGGCACCTCGTATCTCGGTCTAGGAGAGGAGAGAAGCGTGTTAATGAGAGAGGAGATGTTAATTAAACTATACCCTGCAGGATGCTCTTGGCCAGGAGGCTCGGCTCGGCTGCTCGGGTGTAACGCTGATACGCTGTCCTCCGCAACGGAGCTGCACACCTGACCCCCCTCTTACCCTGGGAGAAACATGGGAACAGGAATTAGACATTTGGACATAATCGCATTATATTGAGATCATGCCCCAAGGGTAATCAAAGGGAAATAATGCATTATGTATGCGGTAAGTCAAGCACTTTGTGATTCTAAGATGTAAGAGAGAGAGAATGTTTGGCTATTTACCCTGCTGACACAAAAGGAATATAACCTCTAAGTGTAAATGTAAGTCGTAGAGAAGCATCTATTCTGTACTAGCTATTCTACTGAGTATATTATTATGATAATGTTACATTTTAATCAAATATTCTCCCACATATTGACAATATTAACATGCTATAATTAGGAATTTCACATTTTGCCTTCAGGTTATAAATGCAGACTTCTGCAGACAGAATGCAAAGTTCTGTTACAACACACAGTGTTACTGGATTAAGCAATAAGACAAACTAAAATTAGAGACAACCATTCCTCTGAGGGATGTTTAAAGTTCTGCATACTGACATTTTGTAATATTTGGGAATGTTAATTAGCATGTCTGATGGCTGCTTTGTGTGACAGCATAGTGTGTGAGCAGAGTCTTTCCTGTTAAGGACACTTTGATCTTAATGAGACCTCCTGACTGAACTAAACTTTGCAAACGAACCTTGACAGCTCACTTCAGTCTGAAGAATAACACCTAGAACATCATCTGTGCTTCAGCCTCAGCCTTAATTCAGATTTAAAACTCTTAACTTCTGCATGCGCTGTCGTGGGCCATGAGAGGGTCAGACTTTTGGCACACACGGTTGAAAATATGGATGATAATATTGAACAATATACAGACGTGCTTGGAAGTTTGCACTAATTGTTGCGTTTTTATGGACAACTCAAGAAAATGATATAGTAATAACATAACTGTATTTTCTTATCAAGTATGAGCCTTAACACACTCAATATTTCATTCACTCTCAATTTCAAATATTCTCTTTGTTGTCTGTCTGTTAATGACGGACTTTTGATTCTCCCCTCTGTTTACTCCCCATCTCTGACCTCCCCCCTGCGCTCTCCTCACCTCCGCAGCTTGCTGCCGCCTCAGTGCGACCTGCGCGGCCATGACTCTCTGCCGCTCCACCACCAGCAGGCAGCAGGCACAGCGACAGTCCCTCCAGCGGCAGAAGCGTTTGTGGCCTTTCAAACACGAAACGACGCCGTGGTTCCGACAGCGCGCGCATTTGGGGCTCCGGGTCATCTTGCGTGGTTTGTGCTGATGGCGCTCCGGAGACGGGGTCACTTTATTCTGTCCTCGGTCCCCGCGGCAGCCGCGCGGCCCGGCGCATCCGTCAGGACTTGTCACGTCAACGACTTCTTCGGGTTTTAGTGCGTCAAGTTTTGCTGCGGTCTCCAGCTGCAGGCCTCCTTCCAGCTGAGAGGACATCTATGACTAAGAGCACCGCAAACCCACTTTTTAATCCGAGGAGCTCCGTGTTCCTGCTGAACGTTACGCAAACGATAGAAAAAGGATTTAAACTCAAAATACGAGAAAGCAAACGTGATTATGGTGGTTACTTGTACTAAAATAGAATTGCCCTAAAATAAATTCATTGTCAGCCGAAATGTTCTGACTCAAATGTCAGGAGAGCTGGATAAATCACAATGGATGTCTTGTTTTACGCACGCATTTTTCAACATACTTCATTTAGAAATTCCAGCTCTGCTACATCTGCAACACAACACAGACGGCAACAGGTTCTCCTCGTTCAAATAAATCAGCCTCCATCAGATAGAAACTAAAACGACGCACTAGAAGTGGGACTCCGGGCTCAGAGAGGCTGTGCGCCACAACTTTTACAGCAAACTGATTCCAAATGAGGTGCGGCGCCCTGCTGCAGCCTGCTGCTGCTACATGACAGTGTTTTCAGGGTGGAAACTTTGCAGCCTACCGCCAGACGTTTGAAAGGTTAAGCTTCTCTCAGCTGCTCTCTGACGCTGTTTCCAAGAACAAGTAGACCGGGCCACAATGCCGAGCTCCTGGCGCGGGACCCGTGAGCAAAGATTTGGGGAAACCCGTTTGAAGCGAAAGCCTTCTCCCTCTCTATATAGACTCCCGTACCTGCCCTGCCCTGCCCTGCCCTGCCCACCTTGCAGCTTGTTCTCATCTTTCAACAGAGATTTGGGATCAAGCCAGATCCAGATCTCCAATTATTCCAGGAAGGGAAAATCACCAACTATGTAAAGGGAGTTTAGCAGAGAAAGGCAGTTAATTAGGAGGGAGTATAACCCCCCCCCCCCCCCCTCCACTACATATATTATTATTAGTAGTAGTAGTAGTATTGTTATTACTATTATTATTATTATTATTATTATTATTATTATTATTATTATTATATATAGAGAGAGAGACCAGAGAGCAAAGTAGCAAGCTAGCAGGTTCTCATTAACCCTTCACAGTCTGGGGTAAAACGGCGTTTTTTTTACTACTTTTCATTTTACCTTGGTGTTTCCCATTAAAACTGCTTAGCTTGCCTTTCTTTGTGTCTTTCTTTTCAGCACAACCTCACCTATGTGATTCTACAAGTATTTATTTATTTTGACATATATATGGACACACTGTATGTAAAAGTGCAAAAGAAACATAAAATCCGAGTAGGAACTAGTTGGATCTTTGGAGGAGCGTCTTCACGCGCAGCATCCACTTCATCCTCTGAAAGGAGTCTTCCTCAGGATCAGATTCAGCATCTTCTAACTCGTAGAAGAGCTGCTGTAGCGCGCGACTTCGGCTCTTCATAACTTTAGTCTTAATAGGCCGATCGACAAAATTCAAACACTTGTAAAAAGTTTGAAGTGTCCGCTTTCCAACAGTCTTTGAATTGAGCACCTGCGTGCTTGTGTCACAGCTTTACGTTTTCAAACGTGCGACATGTGACTCTGACGCCGTGTGGCGGTCCTAGACTCCGAAGGGTTAAAACATACAATTAGGTTTCATTAGGCTCTGTAGCCTTGGGCATGCATATATGTGTGAGCTGTGTGTTTTACCAGACTGATACAATATGGACTAATTGGGGAGAGTAGGCTGGGGGGGCGGGGGTCAGAGAGAGGAAGGGAAAATTACATTTTCATATTACCTCGGAATTATCTTCACACTCATATTTATTCAAAATCCTGTTAAATAATTCAAAGATTTAATGGGTCTCTTGATGTTTCTAGTGTCACCATTTCTGGGCCTAAAACAGGATAATCAAAATCATTAAAATACATAAATATTCCTACTTAGTTAAGCTTGTTTAGATAAGTGTTGTTGGCATCAGTTTACTAAGAGCGACTTCTAATGTTCACCTTTTTAGAAATTAATATATTTTGATGCTGATGTCAAGTAATCAATTATGTGATGCAAAGATGGTAGTGATTGTAACTCGCACTAATTGCGGTTATTATTGATACAGACTGCTATATTTGGCCTTGGGCTGTCATGTGTAGAGTAGATTTTACATAGGGTGAATTTCATCAGAGGTTGGTGATATGCTGCACTCTCCTCCCCAGCAGCGCACACTTAATGCTAATGCAGTGCGGTGTCGTGCTGTTAATGCTGTGTATAAAAAGAACTGTTTCCTTGACCCATCACCGTGAAAAGCTAAAATATCCACTGCAGTACCATAAACTCCACTGAGATGGTATGAAAAGTGTGCTCCCTACTGGTTCATTTCTGTAGTTACACACAGGGTAGTTCTTCCAGTGAAGAGCCCGTCAGGCCTATCTCATTCGTCTGATCTCCATCTTATCTTGTCAAAATAACGTCCGCCATCAGGACCATTTGTTTCCAGATTTCTGCAATGACCAAATAAACCCAAAAAGCTACAAAAAAAACAAAAAAAAACACCACATCATCTTGCTCTCCTCCACAGGACCCTTCAGGGCCTTTTGTAACCACACTAGTAATCATCGCAGATCCTGACAGGACTAATGTAGGTGGTTTTACATTACAGCTCCTACAAGTTTCGCTCATGACAACTAATCATCAGAAATTCCACTTCATGCTTCAGAGTAACAGTGAAGACAACGACAGCTAAACAGAACAGCTACAGAACAACAGCTAAAAAGATATGTTAATTGCACATGGTCGCTGCTCAATACTCCAGAGAAAAAAATCTTTCAAAAAGCCTGAGATTTAATGTAACATTATGCAAAGTTTGGATTTGAATATGCAAATATGCAGATTTATTAAAAGAAATAGTTGTAGAAGTAAAAACATGACTCCACAAGTTCTTCAGATTCTGTTATTGTGAGATTTGTTTACTGTGATGTTATCTCTAAAATCAACTTGTGCTTACATCAGCATAAAGGCAAACAACCAAATACAATGTATGTGCAAAGGCCAAGTGTCAGATCCTGCCAATATTTATCCCATGTTAAATTTAGGTTAGAATAAATGAGAAAAGAGAATCCAGATAAAAACCTGAATGTCTCTTTTTAAAAAAGTCTGCCTTTTCTGAGGAGGAGTTTTAAGTATATATATATGGGGACCTATATATGAATTATTTTAATATCATCTCAGGCTCAGGGACTCAAATGGCAAAGACCCAGTTACTTTTGGTTTTGATCCTGGACTTGGCCGTGGCCAGACGTGCCCTGCCAGGAGGTTGCTGCTAGTTAACTCATAAAGGCTTAAAATTTCAGATATCAAAGGTGTATGTTGGAACCAGAGCCAGCTGAGGCCCAAAATATAAATGAAGCTTAGTATGAATTCAAACAGGAAGCCTGTCATGATCACTCGTTATTTTCACTCTCTTTCGCCCACTCTCTGACTGCTTCTGAGGCATCACTTGATTCCGGGCATTCACACTCTTGCACTTAAACTAATCAGATTCTCAATCAATCCCTCATGAGCCAATCATCTCATAGCTGTCACAGTTTAAAGCTGCCCCTCTCTCTCTGTGCTGTCAGCTGTCAGTTCAGGCAAACTGATGCAACCCTCCTCCCCCCTCCGTGCACCTCCAGCCTTCATTACCTTCAGCAGCTATGGGTGGTCCACAGTGGTCATCACCAACATCCATTTCCTTTTTGATGGAGTCTAACCATCAAAGACTTTATCTCTATCACGCATTTGTCAATAAAGGTTCTTGATCACTATTCAAGCCTCTAGAGAAATGAGTCTCTCCCGGGTTGAATCACCAAAGTGACACAAACAATTCTACCACTGATAGATGGTGCTCGAACTAACACACCACAGGAAATCTGCAGAAGGTACTGAGAGCAGAGTGCACATCATACGCTCGTCCCGTCAGGTGAAAAGCAGCGGCCATATTGACCCCGTATCTATCAAAGGACGCTCTCAAAGGAGGCAAGCAAGGCCATATCAAAGGAAGCATTCTTCAGAGACTGCAGCGTCGAGGCGAATAGGTAATAACCCTCTTCCTTTTCTCACCAAAAAAGTAAAAACTACATGGTACAGATTTCTTCATTCTTCATGTGACTGACTATTTAAAAGAAAATCTACATTTATTTGTGTAGTTTCTTTTCACGTGATGTGTCATCTAAACAAATAAATAAGAAATCCAGCTTTTGATTAATCAGAATTTGTATACAACTACTACTAATACTAAAACTACTAATATTACTACTACTATTACAAATAATAATACAACAAAAATATAATAATAACAATAATAACTATTATTATTATTATTATTATTGTGGTTGTTGTGATAATAATAATAATAATGCACAATTCAAAGCAGATCTAAATGTTAATAATGTATTTCTTAACAGCTTTAATTCCTCCCGTGGGCCTTCAGTTAGGTGTCCAATGCATGAAAGAATAAAATAATATTATCAGCACGTTGTTGTAATAATATGAAACATGTCTTCATCGGATAAGTTGTGATTCCTGACAAAGACTAATAAAGACTTAATATGTCCTTATAGCTGCTCACCATCATTTCTAAAATAGTCATTGCATGGAGAATATGTTGTGGATAAAAGTACTTACAGGAAAAATGTTGTCTTTATGTTTAAATGAAACCAACTTTGTTAGTAAGAAGATGGGATGTCGACCCAATCATTTGCACAAACCTCCTGCTTCTGGTTTTGCTTGCATGGGTTTAACACTCTCCCATTATCTTTACTGCTAATTGTAAACAGGCATTGTGTGCTTGGCTAAAAGATGTCACTTGAAAAACATGAACATGGATTATTTAAGCAAGCCACTAATGCTCTTGATTTTCTGTTGAGTACAGATGGATGGCTGTATGGCGGCTGTTGCTTGGTACATAATGAGTGGGACACGCATGATGTTGTACAATATATCCATGAAAACCAGGTAAGTACCCCTCTTATTAATACCATCAGCTCTGCTGCTGCCTGCAGCGGAGTGCATCTCTCAAAGCCCCTTGACTCGCAGACAAATTGACTGTCATCAGCAGTGGCACGGTGCTCTGGCATTCCTGTCACACGTCCACCTCCTCCCTGCACTCTTCTTCGTCCTGCGGTTGCACGGAGAGTATTGAGAGTTGTGCCCATCTACTTCTATTTTTGTAGCAAAGATGGAGTTTGACAGATTCCTTGGCTCCCACCATTCAGCCGTCCAGCGTGTCCTCCTCTATACGCCTCTCCCTCTATGACTGACACCCTCAATCAACTTGTGAAGGAACTCAAACAAAACTCAAAAGGCACACGACCCGTAAGTTACACCCAAGGACGAGAGCGCTGCTCCAACTTCATGTGATGTGCTGAAGGTTAGAGAAGAAAAACAGAGGAGTTAAGAGCCAGGGTGCATTTTCAAACGAAATCCTGAGCTGCATGTCAGTTCACTTCAAAGAGAGAAATAAAAAAGACACTGGGCTGTGTTTCACGGCGCCTGTACACAAAGGCTTTAGCACCTTTTATCCACCCACTTCCAAAGAGCAGGAGACACCTTGGTAGTTATCAGCACAAGACAGGAGCCATTAAACTGACGTTTTTTTCAAACGGGGGGCGGTTTACCTGAGAGGATTTGAGTTTGTCAAGCCTGTTAAGATGGAACAAACGCTTGCTTAAATAAATGCACTTCTAACCCCATCTTGTTAGACACCATCAGGTTCTTTTCGGGAATCTGTTTAGTATGCTGCACACATTGAAAGTGTTGCTGTATGCAACAATACAAACAGTCTGAGGTTCAGTTACATGAGCAAGAGGTGAATCTCTGCTGGTACGTGAAAATCTCAGCTATACACTGCTTAATTCACTAAATCCTGGCACATTTTATAGTTGCATCAGTTAATCCAGTGCATATGTTTTGGGAGCTTTAGTTACGCTGTTGTTGGGAGACTTAGTTAGGTGTTTTAGTTTTCAAAATAACTCTGAGCAAACGTTCATAACCCGTGATGTCTGGGCATCTGAAGGGCTGATGTTTCATGAGGGTTTAAACAGGCTTCTGCGTGGTTTCAAATATAATCATCGATGTATGATTATATTTGTTCTGATGTAAATGCAGGCACAAGTTGTTCAGTACAGTCATGGGAATGGGAATGCTATGGCCTTGTTTAAGAGTTTGGGGTATTCTGGCAACCCAGACAAACAGAGTAAGCGCAGTGAGAAAAAAAGAATGGGAGAAGACCAGATGAAGACTTTGGGTTTAGAATGAGTCATGAGGGAAGAACTGCGAGGAGTTTTGGCCGTGTCTGCGTCTCTGAGTGGGTTATAGTTACATTTGCCTCTCCATGATGTGATGCTTGATGACCTGAAGAAAATCCTCCAGGAGCCATAAGTTGGCCCCTCACGGTCCATTTGAGTCAACACATCTCCTTCTGCCCTGAAGTCCACCCCGTCCTTTTTCTTCCTTTGTTCTCTCTGTGCATCCTCCTGCTCTTCTCTCGACTTTATCGCTTTCTCTTTCATTTTCAAGTTCACCATCCACTTCTTTGCATCTTTCATGCTGCTGCTTGTATTGTATTGAATGCATATCATTAGTGCAGTCGTGCTTTATTGTTGCATACAAGAGAAAGAAAAGTAAGATACGATGTGTGGTCAATACAGTTCCAGCAACATTTCTGTTATCAGCCAACAAGCCAAATTACTGTATATTAAAAAAATAAAAACAAAAAATAAAACCAAACTGAATTGATACAATGCAAGAAGAACCAATTAGATCAACTGAGACAGGCTAACAGGTTAATACTTAATTCACGCTCCTGCTATGGCTTCCAAAATGAATCACAGTGTGCTGCTGTTGTACTTGCTGGATAGCGCTGGTCAGCGCGCTCAAATTAAAGCTGAAAATGAAATTAACAAAACGTGACGAGTTTGCCATGATCTCATAACCATAAATGGCAGCGGAAATTAAACTGACTGGGAGGAAAATATTTGGTCTAAAACTCATGCCAGACAAGAGGCATGCATTTGCTATTCAACAACAAAGCACTCTGAATTCCTCTTTGAGGTGACTTTTCTAAGACAAACAGAGCTCCCTCTGGACCATCAATGATCAGAGGACGCCCCGTATCACACAAACTCAGACCATGATCAATGTTCTATTTAACATGTCTGGTTTCAGGCCAAATCAATGCAAGACAGGTGATCCCTGACCTACACACAGCAGTTTGTTATCTCTGCTGAATGAATTTAACCTCTCTTTGCAATTATACCCTTCCATGATCCAGACGCCTGCACAGGGAGCGATTCTAGCACCCTGCAATGCTTTGTGTCTCTGCGTTGACTATTGATTTAGTCTGTTTCAGGCTCAGGTTAACGAGAGCTTTTAAATAATGCAGACACAGCAGTGCCATGTACACAGATCATCACATGCCCGCCCCCATCTTTGGACGCCCCTTTCTCACTTTTTCCCTCTCTCTCCTCCCTCCCTTTCTCATTATTATTCCCTCCTTTTCCCGTTATCGTTTTCTCTTGTACACATCTGAGCATCCATAAAGGTAGGTTGAGGAAGGGCAACCCCGCCAAACTCCTCTCCCTTCCAATCTCACCACCTCTGATCCATTGTCTTCCTGACTGCTGTGAGACTCAAAGACACTCCTCACTCCCAGAGATGAGATACCCGTCCTGCAATAACAGCAGAACAAGAGCCTCCCAATTTAGTCGCTCCTTCTACCTCCCGTATCAGATTGGATCTGTTTCACGAGGTTTATTGGCTCTTTTGTCTTTTGGGTTGTCTTGGGCCATCTTACTGAAGGTGTGGTCTTCTGAATGGTAAGCAATATCCCTTCAGACACAAAGCAAAGCAGAGTATTGTGTAATTATTTTAGAATAAAGAGACCCCGGATGAGTAAGCTATCCGTTAAACAACGCTTCATAAAGCACAAGTCCGCAAAGCATTTGCAAAATTACAGCTGAATAAGTTTATGTAAAAGTATAGAAATGTAAACTATGAAAACAATGAATCAAGTTAGTGATCCATTTCTCTTGCTTTTCTTGCACTTTTCTTGCATCTGCCAGCGATGTGCCCACTTTTGAGGCTGGTAAATACTCCAAATATTTAAATGTTCAAAATATTGCCCAATTAAATTCATGACAGGTTCTGAAAAGTAGCTTAAAATTAAAAAAAATGGGGTAAAAAAATGCTTAAAATAGCAAGCAAATATGAATGCCTCAGTACTTGTTATAAGTTATTTGTTAGTCAGGAACTCAGTGAATTTTTGCTTATGGTGGAGGTGATGAGGGCCCTGGCAGATTCAGCAGAGAGGCCTCTGACAGATGCTTTGCAATGCAAATCACATCATTATGACAAAATGTGAGATTATTCTTGGATGTCTGTTGGCAACAGGGAGTTGTATAAAATGGCTTCTAATGTCATTTTATTCTGGCAGGATGCACAAACAACACAAATGTACAAAAAGTTAATCACGGCTCCGCAGGCTTTAAAGAGCTGAAAACACGGTCCAAAACATCAAAGTTATTCACAAACAGATGGCCTTGATGCATCTCTTTTTTAAAAGGAGTCTTCAGATACTAATTAGAGAATATTAATTGACATTTGGCTTTAAATCACTTTTGAGGAGCAAGAAAGCAAGCAGTTGGAAGAGAGTGGCTGTGCACATGAGTAGATGCTAATGGTGACCTTACTCTTTACATCCATGTGTTTGATCATGATATGTGCGTCGGTGGCAGGCAGAGGATGGGCTTCTCTGCATAAGTTGCTCTACTTTAGCGGTTGCCCTCGCTGCTTCTTTCAGCTTGAAAAGTATAGTATCTTCTCATGTCTGCTCTCTGCTGAACGCCTGTGACAGCTGGGGAGAATGTATGGAGAACAGTCGCTGAGGGTACATTATAGATGCTCTCACGCTTCACTGTTTCTTCCATTAAATCTACTCATGAATCAAATTAGCTTTCTTTCCTCGTCTGTCACTTTTTTCAAAGCCCACCAAAGGCACCAGCCCCGTACTGTGGCCCTGATAAATGCTATGACGGAGCGAATAAATTGAGTTTTACGTAAATGGAATAAATAATAATAAGAGTAATATTTGGAAGAAACGATGCAGCCTAATCAGCATCTACTGTGGCTGCTAGAAAACTCATTAGCATACAGAAATATGCTTTTCCACTTTATTGGGTCCTAATTGTTGATTTCTTTGACTGGATGGCTGCCTCCCCCAGGATAATGATGCCATACCATCCTCCATATGGGAAGAGGCTGTAAGAGATAGAGAGGAAAAGAGGGAGCGAGGACATGGAGAAAAGGCACTGAAGAACTGGAAACTATAAGCCGTTCATTTACACCTCCCCCACCATCTTTCTTTTGACAGGTGAAAAACAAAGTGTATCGTGGCTCCAGTGTGTGAGCAGGAGAGGGAGAGATGGCACTGAATAAATATGGTGTAAGACATAGAGGATTGGACATCACATCTTTTCACTTTGAAGATAACTACAGGGGGGGCTCATCCGGAGCAGCTAGAATTCTTCCAACTTCAAAAGAAATGAGGTGATAAATATATGATAGGTGTCAACTAAACCCAAACAATACTGTATGAACTCCCAGTATAAAAACAGCAACTGGGGCTTTAATGAATCTTTTATACATTTCAGTCTAAAGATGCTCATGTCATCAATACAGTAGTCTGGATTTTTTTTTTTCTGTCTGTAAGTTGCTTTAGTAGCTCATTAACCAAACCAACAAAAGAATTTACCTTTAATTGCAACTATTCTGCATTAATAATTTACTTGCAGGGAGTGCCATGAAAACAAAGGATGTGGAGGTTTGGGAGGTGAATGGGAATATTAAGAACTTGCCTTCACTTGGATCCCAGGTCTGGTTTCCTTTAAGGGCACATGAACAGCTTTGATATAGTGCTGTCAGAGCGCACCTGAGCGATGCTCCACCACTCTTGTCCTCCTCCATATGAGGATATAGAACATTTGCATATTCTCATTAAAATAATATATATACATATATATCTAAGCGCTTGAAGATCCAAGAATCTCTAAAGTAAATCTCATGCAAGAGAGCTAATAAAAAATTGAAAGCTCAAAGATGTCATATTGACACTGAAGGTGTGTTGACTGATTAACAAAACATCAACTCATGCATTAGCAACATGCGAGAAAATATTCCACCTTAAAAGTTGCCGGTGGCTATTGCTAGCCTTTGAGTGGCACAGTGAATTAGATTCTTTTTAGAAGACTTGGTTTAAGTAACCTAAAATGCCGTTTAGGAAAAGCTTTGTTTAAAAAAAGGAAAATACCTGTGTATGTGTGAATTAGGCCTAAATCAACATTGTGTGAACTCATTCGGTGAGGGCTTAAATGTAACACTTGTTGTTGATGTTCACTTACATGTAAAAGTTCCACACTCCAGCAATGAACAAATAGCACCACGCCTGATGAACTGGGAAGCGGTAATGCCCGAAGTAATTCAAGCTACGTCACATTTGATTCTCCTCTGCACGGACAACCTCACCAACCAGTAAGTTAGAAACAAGGCCATTATCCCATAAGGCCTCTCACCTACAAACACGGCCTTTAAACAATAAGAAAAAAGAGAAAAACGTACAACTTCACGCTGCTTTAGGTCATACTTGGTAGCTGATGGATGCACATTTCAGCTAATAATTCACTGGCCTAATTACTCACAGAACCCAAACTAAAAAATAAATAATACCCCAACAACAATCCCAAAGAAGGGCACCTGCTAGCTACCACTGCTTTTACCTCTCCTGGCCACATCGTGCCCCACGTGCATCAGGTGGCAGTCAGATCTTTACCTGGGGTACTTGGCTTGGCAGGTGGGAGCCTTTGATGGATCCTGGTTTAAAGATATCAAAGTCTCTTGCTACGAGTGGGGTAATGAGGGATGATCCAGATTCTGGCAAATAAAGAGAAAATAATAATTTCATCACGATTTCATAATGTTTGAAGTAGTTGAGGTGAGCTCTATTGATCTTTCAAGGCTCTTAAACCGGCTCAAAGGTGAACACTTCAATCATTAGTAGAGATCATATCTTCTTAAATTGTCATCAGTTTTTGATGTTAGATTTGTATTTCAAACTTGCTCAACAGTTACTTCACCCACACTTATGGAGGTAATTAGGATTATAGTAGGTCTACAAATACACGTAACCAGTGATTATTTCAACTAGGAGATTCAACAGATTCATCACATCATTACTTGATTCTGTATTTATTTATGATACAGAATAATTTAGCATTAATCCTGGCTTTTAAAAATGTATTGCCGGTATAGCCATGCAGGTGCATTTATGTGCAGATGATAAACTTGAACTGAGCTTATGAACTAGTTGGATTCTTGCAAATTTGCAGTTGAAGCTGAACTCTGACCTCCTCAAAGGTGGAATGGGTTAAATGAAGTGCTGCCACAAGCAGCGACAGATTATCACACTAGAAATTTAAAGTCATTTTATTCAAATGAAGTCACAGACAGCCGAGCTGCTGCTCCAGAGTGAAATATCCCTGCTGCGTGCCAAGTCAAACAGTAAAAAATGTATTGCACCTGTGTACGTCTGCTAATCTGTCAAACGGACATTAGCATTTAAATAACGGTTTACAGCTCTGTTGACGGAGATATTATAGTTGATAGATGTGGCTTATTTTTATCAGGAACACAGCAGGATGGGTGGGCCGCTCCTCATCAGGGGAGACATAACTGACTATTATTAGTGACACGGTATGTCAGTTTGTGTGCATGTGTAGGTGTGTGTGCAGGAGTGTAGTGCATTAAGTTGCATAGTAATGCAGACTATTTAACACCCCTTCATCATCAAGACACTGCAAGTATACAAAGGGGCAGAGAAGGTAAAATGTTTTGTCCAAATTGCTCTCAGTGATGCTTTATTTTAATCCCCCACCACATTTAGGATTCATAAGCAGTAAATAAATGCTTTATAGATGGAATATAGTTCATACATTTAGAAAAGTGTTTGCCAATTGTATTTGTCAACTATAATAACTTCTCTTTGTGAATCCATATCTGCAGTTAACTGGTTAACAGTTAATGTATGATTGACAGCATAGGTGTAATCATGTTTAATGATATATGAACAAGCACACGTGGCTGCTCCCTGGGATTCTAGTAGGGCTCTCAGCTGCATCTTGTTCTTAAATCTGCTTACAAATTGCCTCTAATGTGTTTTAAACCATTATTTGTCAAATTTAATATAGTGTTTGTGTGTGAAACTGTGAACATGTGTGAGCTAACTGCTAACTGTGTTACAAGTGTATGTAATAAAGTATATAATGTTGCCTCAATGAGATTGAACCAACTGATACTTGATGCAATCATAGGCTTTCTGTTTCATCTTTAAAGTGCAAAAGAAAAAAGAACAAAAAGCAATAATAAGGCAGGAGCTATAAAACTGAGAGCGTAGCAATGAAGGCAAAATCCACGGGGACGTGAAACTATAAGAATCAAGAGATGAAGGGGTTTGAGACTGTGGCTGGTGGTTGAACTGCTCAAGTAGGAGGCTGTAATGGCCTGCTAATAACTTAGACAAGTTGGTGCTGCTGAAATATGGATAAGACAAGACTGAAGCCCACTCATAAATACCATTAGAAAGACTTGGGAAGGAGGGGACAACAGAATAGGGAAGCCATGGGCAATGAATGATAGAGTGCAGGGTGATTACTATGAAGGGATGAGAGGAAGGGAAGAAATAAATAGAGATGTAGAGGAACTGGAGTCAGGGAATGGAGGGAAAGATGGATTAAAGAGGCATAGGTAAGGATAAGATTATGGCAATTCAGCTGCTGCTGGTGTGGAAGAAGTAACACTATTGTCGTGGATGATCATCAGGTACACAGGAAAAAGGACCCAAACACAGACTGATGTCGATCTGGAGATGTTGTAATTAGAAAAGAAAAACATACAATCACACTTAGACAGGTGCAGGTGTCCAGAAACCAAGGTAGGAATGATGAGGAAAGGAAGGAATAATTTGGGCTGGTGTAAAAAGGAAAGATTGATGAGGGAAGAGAAGACAGATGCAGCCAAACAAGAGCGGGAAAACATACAAAGGTGGAAAGTTAGGTAATACAAATGAGAAGACTAAACAATTATGAAATAAGATATGAATAAAAATGAATGAATAACAAGTCTGCAAAATACAAACGGGAGAAGTGAGAACCAAAAATAATCAACACAGTCAAATGTCCTTGAAATATGTTAAGACTCTTTTAACAAGGAGAGAAACACAGAGGTGGATAAGGACGACTGTAACTGCTGTCATTATGTATTCTCCTAAATAAACAGACATTGTACAACATAGAATATTGCTGATTTAGTTTGTATAATAATCATATTAATGTGAAATTCCCTCAATTTTACACATCAAGATCAGTTCACTACCCGTGACGAGCACTACTCAGCCTGTGACAGCCGTGATATATTGTCATCTCTTGGCTCTAACTAACAACAGGTTTTCAAGGACCTGAAAGCCTATTTTCTAAATTATATTCTTCCTATGAGTAATGGGGTACTGTTTAAACAACAAGTTTTTGCCAAAATGACAACATTTTTTTCAACGATTTAAAGTTTAATAAAAAAGTTATGATAGTTGGTGGGTTGTTGGGCTACTTTCAGTTAACCAGAGTAGAGACTAAAAGCCAAACATCTTTGAGGAGGTGAGGAAGGATGAGAGAAAAAGTGAGGAGGACAGAATTGTGTGTGTGTTTGTGTGTTTGTGTGTGTCTGAAAATGAGGGTGAGAGACAGAGCAGCGTATAAAAGTCTAAATCATGCAAGTCGCACGGACATACATGACTCTTTATACCAGGCTGCATGTTTGTACAAGGTGACTCATTTTCTATTTCAGCGGTAGGTCATGTTCAACACGGCACCCCTACAGGCATGATCTAACACACACACATACACACACACACAAAGAGTCTAAACACACACTACAAAACGAGTTTCACGGACAAACAGCAACAAGCTGACTTACTGGGGAAGAGATGAAAAATGAGTCGTTTTCAACAAAGCTATTATTTCACAGCTGAGCATGAGATTGCCTCCGACTGTGATCTATGAGACAGTGTCTTGACTCTGTTGCTCTGAGTTGTGATATCCCCTGGGACGTTTATGACCAGCATGCTGTCACTCATATATTACATCAGTTGTTGCCTTGTAATGGCTGAATTTCCAATGGAAGTCATAAATTTATTTATGTTTTTGGTGGTGAAGACCAGTGAGTTTTTCCTCCTCTGTCTCCCCATAGTGCTGCCAATAGCAAAAAATTATCCATTATCCATTATGATGATGTTGATCATGATGGTAATAGAGAAGTTGAACACATATCCAATCAAACAGGCATGTACAGAAAGGCCAATAGTTGGGCAGCCTTAGCAGGTCATCATCACCTGTACTACTGCCAAATGATGAAAACAACAACTTATACGTATGTACAATACATATAAGGTCAGCCTGTGTGTTTCTATTATTAGATCTATCAGGGTTTCATTTTAACCAAGTGGCTGTTTTTGACAACCAGACTGGATGTAAGATGTTGATGTAGCCTGTCAGGACCAGAAGCACACACAGGAGAAACTGACTGAGAAAAACTGAGTCAGTCACATGGAAAGTCCTGCCTGAAAACATACCCTGCTTTATCATCTATTTTACTTTGAATGGGATCGAAATGCACACAATTAACATAATGCTGTATTTAGGAGGATGTAGTGTATTGAAGAATTACCTTTTGAGATCATGATAGAATTAGGGGAGTGTTTATTGACGTAATAAAGTGAGAAGTAGGGTCATTTTCTTAGACTTCCATACGATCCCACTTCTGTGTGCCACCAGTGGAGTCGCCCCTGCCGGCCGTTAGAAAGAATGCAGGTTTGAGGCACTTCCACTTTCACTTTTTACACCCGAGAGCTATGTCCACTTCTTTTATACAGTCAGTGGTGACAGCAAGAAACCTATGACATCAGAGGCAGGGTAATGACATCACCATGTTAGTCAAGCCTTGTTGCAAAGCAACCAGAAGTGTTTTAAAAAACCAGCAGGGTTTTGAGGTTTGACTTGAGGAAAAATACCGTCATACAAAATCATTTAGCCGCAATCTGTTCCCTTTGCCCAGCACATGTGTCAGCACTGGCATCTGTATCATTGGAAGGCCTTAAATGTGTTTAGGCCTCCTCTCCTGCAAAGCTGATGACTTGGTGTGTCTAACGCTTCCTGGGGGTGGTGAAGTGGTGAGCTGAATTGTGAAAATGAAGGTGGGGCTATTTGTCACAGGAGACCGAGCACCCACAGAAGTTACAGCATCAGAGCTGGAGGAAAACACAAATAAACCTACAGCCATCATATTAAGCATCTTAATGTTTCAAAAACCAGCGTAAGAGGTGGAACCACCAGTGTAATCAGAGGCAGAGAAGAGAAGAGCTTGTGTGTGTGTGCAACTGCTCTTTCCCATTTCCCATATTCGAGTTCTGAATCTGCGTCCTTACACTTACAGCATATATAGACATAATCACTTTCCTATTTTTTCCTATTTTCCTCTGCCTTCTCCAAACACCAATCCTGCTGCAGAGCATGTGACTGATCCACAACATCTTTGGCACTGTTGTCAAGCTAGTTGCTGGTCCAACAGCCAAGGTCGCTCATTCGATAAAAAAACAACTTCACGGACTGCATTCCTGTTGCGCTTTTATCCAAAGACTTGTTTCTCATTAAGCTTTTCTCAAGAACACACTTGATGAGGACAGAGCTACCGTGCAAGACGCTGCCATAACCATCAGAAAAAAAATAGGATTTGTTGGAGGAGCCAGGGATCAAACCTGCGACCCAGTACTTGGAGGACAGTCAACCAACATATCAGCTGTAAAAATATAAGATGACTGACAGAACACAACACTGGTGAGACAAACCATTAAAATGTCTCTCTCTCTCTCCTCGTCTCTGCATGTGTGTTTGTGTATGCATGCACAGATTTTAAATGTTCTAATTTAACTGGAGGCCTGCAGTCACTTATCCCCCCCCCCAAAGTCCATTTAGTTTTAAATTGATTCATTCTATTTTATGTTGTGAGGATGCATCCATCACAGTTAGCCATTGTTGGATGTGAAATAAACACCAGTTATGGTGGGGGTGACAGGGACTTTGCAGTTTGGATCTCACTAGGGAAGAATGAGGTGACATTATTTGATAGGCAGATAGGGGGCCACGGGGACGGATGGCTTTGTCGCACTTGTCAAATCAAATTGTATAGGGCACATTTGCATCTGCCATACACTCCGACAACAGCAGACTCATAGTCCAAAAACATATGCAAGTGCACACAGTCACACACAGCTAAACGTGTTTAACCACAAACATAACAGAGTCAATTTGCTCACTCAGTTCGTTCACTTCCTCCTCCGCTTCCTCGTCTGTCCTCCTTTCATATTTCGCACCTTCCACAACAATGACACCATAGAATGGGGATGTGTATGATGGTGTGTGTGTGTGTTTTGTCCAGCATTTAGCCGGGGTAACAAGGCACTAATAATGGAGTCCACCCAGGCCTGTCTGACAGCATTGTTATTAGCCCCCTCCTCTCAATTACCAGCAACGAGTCACTGGAGTGTATACACTTTGACACACACTGACACACACACACATACACATGCATATTCACTCATGCGGGCACACAAGAAGAATATTTCAAAAAGGGAAATTGGGACGGGAAAGTAATCGCTGTCCAACGAAGTCAAATGTGACAACAAAAATTCAACCTCCGCTTTGGACGCTGAGTGTTATCCAGTGCCGGCTGGCAGGATATATGGAAAAATTATGCAAATGAGGCACAGGCGCATTTCCAGATGACTGACAGGCTCCCTAACTGGCAATTAGCATGTGTTGGTTTCTCATTGGCCAGAACTGCGTGACTGAAGTGAAATGGATATACCCTCCTGGCTCTCAGGCGTTTAATCACTTCTCTCTATCGTATCTCTTCCACTGTGTTTGTTTACCCCTTCTCCCACTTTCAGTGTTCTACCTCTATGCCATTCTTCCTCTCTTTCTTTTCACTTCCTGTTTACACTCCTTCACAAAATGGCTGATAACAGGACAAATTAAGTTTACCATCAGGAAACTATGACATAGTGAAATAACGAAATGAAATAAGTTAGTGAGCAAGATCTTATAGTGCTGTTCCAGTGATTCATTGTTGCACTTCTATAAAGTTAGGAGACTCCTATGTCATCTTGCATAATGCCACCAATTTCATATTTTCCCTAAATCTCCATGTCGGATCAATGTCTTCCTGCTCAAAATGTGTAGCGTTAAAGCCCAAGATGAGATAAAATCACCAGGGTTATTTTCTTAGATTTGACAAAGCGCCTCTAGAGCCACAGAATACTTTATGTAACTGCTGACTGGTAGTCTGACCTGCATATTTAAAATCTAAAATTCTCCTTAAATCCAGTGGTTGGAAAAGTATGACAAAAACTTATTACAGTGTTTTATCCTTAAAGTTTTGGGTGAGAGAAGAAAGCAACAAGTTTCCCCTCCGTAAAAATAAATCATCATTTAAATGTTTACCAATCAATTGCAGAAATTTGTCTTCAATAAGATGTATAAAGTAACACAGTGTAAAACAAACAACCCTGCAGTAAATCTCACATTGGTGAGGGTTATAATGTTGAGTTTGTTTGAGGGATGTTGATTCAACTTAATGGTCATATTATTGGCAAAAGTAGTGTGTTCTGTTGTGTGGTTGCATTAAGAGATTGAACTAAGTATGAGATCACCCTTGTCACAGTTCTGCCCTGCTCCTCCCAGTAGCCACCTCTCAGTATTTTTCCACACTGCCATCAGCCACACCCACCTCGCCAGCCACTCTCCCTCACACAGGTGCTGCCCATCTGTGATCAACCATGCCACTACATAAGCCTCCCTCTCCTTCCACTCGCTGTCAGACTGTGCTTCGAAGTATACAGCGAGACTTTCCAGCATTTCATGTGTCGGACTGATTTCTCTTGTTTACGAACCTTGCCTGTTTTGGACCTTCCCTGCTCGTCCCTGACCTCGAGATCTTGCCTCCGGACTTTGGATTCTGTCTGCCTGTCTTTGTGAGTTTGTATGTTCACCTGCCTGCCTGAGACCTAAAGAACTGTGATTGAAGAACATAGTTCAGCACTTCAAGTCGGTGGTGTTGCACTTGGGTCCTTCGTTCGCCCCGTTACGATCCTAATATTTTGCTCTCTAATAATGATAATAATCAATGTGGATAGAAGTGTAACCCACCATGAAGCCAAATAAACAAAAATTATACATCAAAATGAATCCTCCACAATGTCACCCTTACGTGAATATTCACAATAATTAAGCGTTTTCAGGAAATAATACATTTTGGCTCCATTTCTCAAGTTTGCAAAACACTGCAATAGCATGCAAATGCAAGTCTCAGGCCTAAACATTCAACCATTATTAACCATAATGCATAAGTAATGTTTTCCTATAGCATCCCTTTAATGTCATATACACGAATGAATTATTCATCACAACATGGACAAGTGCACAGCTGACTTATCTGTTCTCCAAATGGTCAAGGGAAAAGGAGGAAGAGAGAGAAACACGAGGGAAGGATTAGTGTGTGAAGAGCAGAGGGAGATGCAGCGAGAACAACCTCTTGCTTTAAGACCCCCTCAGAAGTGTTGCCTTCTCAGCAATGAACTTATTACCAAGGATTAGGACTGCCTACGCAACACTGGATTTTATCAATGCCATCTGACAAGTCCAAATCCTGTTTTTAGTAAGCAACTGTATTAATTCACTTAGCGTGAGTAATCATTGATTGTTATAACTGTGCTTGCAGTAGTTGGTTGGGAGTGTACTGCTGTGAGCAAACGTCTTAATCAGAGGAACAACACTCTGTGCTCTGTGGCCACAGATGTCCTCATCTGTTTTTATGACAATGGCGCAGATTCCATACAGCTCCAGCCCCAGGGCGGATTGCAACATACTGAATCTGCTCTGCTGTTTTCAAGTAGAAAGTCAAAATTATCATAATTATTAATAATCTGGATGAAAGTCACATTCAGTGAAAGTGAAGCACCTCTTAGAGGTGAGCAACTACCTAAGGAAACGGCCCAGTGCATAATGAAGCTGGTGTGTGTGCCGTGTAAAATGTCTCATATGAGCGTACACTTTACCTGCATGATCAAGTGATACTTACCAGCATAATGTAAATATTAGCAAATAAATGCATTTCCATAATTAAAAAAATGTATCTTAATGAAAGAAAATAAAACATGTAAACCCCCTTTCACTCTTTAATTCTGCAGAACATCTTCATTTACACTCTTCTCTTTCAATCTCTCGGTCCTGCTCCCTCTCTCTGTCTAAGCCATCATGTTTCTCTCTGTTGCACAACCACACTGCATATCAGTTTTGCAGTGGAAGCTGTTTTAATTTTTGGTTTTCCTCTGCTTTCTGGACGCCAGGAAGCATGAATTTCACACTAAAGTCTGTGTCCTTAAACTCTCTCTTCGATCAAATCTGCTGAATCTCCTCGGGCGTTTCAGTGGAATGCCCCCCCCCCCACCCCCCTAGCAATAGCAAACATGTGGGTTGATACGCAGTTCCAGGCTTATAACCCTTTTGTCTAAGCTTGCACCCTGCCGTATGATTTCAGTGTCACACTCACTTGGAGGAAAACATGACCCGATCTTTCCATGGAATTAGTGACGTCAAGGTGATGGTGAAGTTGTGCAACGTAGTTTTATCGCATAAAGATATCAATGCACAGACAAGTAAGGTTAGTAACTTTAGCACAACCAATAAACACATGTATTTGGTCACGTTTCTACATAACATAATCAGAGATATATGAGCACCCTGTTTAAAATAATTCAGCCAGCAGCAGTATAACAATTAGATACATACACACATCTATTAAGAAATGTCAATGTTAAAAATGATCTGATAATGTAGAGTTTTGATTGATATCATAAAGGACAACTTAAGAGTGACAGGAAATGCTGGTGTGAGAGAGGGGGAAGGCTTGCAGCAAAAGGCCACTGCCGTAAGGACAAAGCCATAATGGTACATCAGGTGAGCCAACGGGCACCGAAGAGGTGGAAATCTTGTGAAAAAGAGAGATTAGATTATGCCAGCGCTGCAATATCATGATATTCTATTTAAAAGTTCAGATCAATTAAATGAATTAATGAAAATAAATATTCCCAGCGTTTAGTCACAGCAAAGTCTGAGTAACATCGACCCTGTTTCTGCTGATGTCATTTTTTAATACTGAAAATACCACGAAGGTAATAACATTTTGCTTTTTGGGTGCATGGGTTTCATGCATGACTTGATAATGCTTTGGATCTATACGTTTTTGATATTTGTGGCACATACAGAGTATTCCTTGCCAATGCTCTGCCAGCATACTGTTAAGCTCAGTAAAGTATGTTGGAATTTGAATACATACGACAAAGAATGGAAATAAGACAGAGATACAGAGAAATGGATAGATAGAGAGAGAGAGAGAGAGAGAGAGACTGTCTGACACAGACAGAGAAACAGAGGATTGTGAGCTGCGGTGCACAGATTGGCCAAAGCATAAGCTGATTTAGGACATGTTGAGGTTATAGATGGACCAGTAGCACTGATGCGTATATATCAGAGGGCAGTACGAGAGCAGATGGAGAAATAAAATGAGATAGAGAAAATCAGCCGTATCAGACAGTGGTGGTCATGTCATCTCAAATACGGATCATATAGGGTACTCTGCAGCTCTGCCCTGAGCCTCTGACTCCTTATTTCTGGTTTGTTATGCTCTTTCCTGTCCTTTCCTGTTATTTCTATCATATAGAAATGAGAACAGGGTTGCCAAAAAATTAAACTCTAATCTCTTCCCATAAAGCTCATCAAAGATCATTTCATTATTACTTATCTTTTAACACTCTATAGCGTTTTTAGTGCCATTATACACTCCCCATTGATTGAATTTGTTCAAAGGCATCTGTGCACTTAAGCTGCTCTGAGGAAAATTTGATATGACTCGTCTAAAAAAAGTTTGGCAAGAGCTTTTCAGGTAACTTTAAAGGATAAAAGAAATCCTGCATCCTGCAGCTGCATTTGTCTCACTGCTCTCCCTCTCTCCTGAAATGATCTTACTGTTTTTCTGTCTGACTACGTATGTTGCCGCACTGCCAGATCTTCCTTGAAAGAACGATTCTTGATCTCAGTGGAACTAAGCAGGACAAAGATCCATTTAAGCTACAAAAACAAACCACACACATATGACATGAGACACATACAGTGCACTTACTGCCGGAAAATCAGCTGGGTTTGTCTCTCCTGATGAGCGGGAACCAACCTTTCCTGCTGTATGTTAACAAAAAAAAGGCCACATCTATTAACTACAATATCTCCCCATGTTGTAAAACCATTTAAATGCTAATCTGTGTTTGACAGATTAACTCTGTATAAGTACGTTGCTTCCTATACTTTGCTTGCCAGCAGGAACATGACAAGATGTGATTGCTTTGAGATACTTCACCATTGAAGATGTTTATGTCTTTGTCACTACTGGTATACATCAAAAGATAAAAGGGTGTTTTATTAATGACGGTGTATTTCGTTTTATCACATGGATGAAAGGGGTCTCCTCTACTCAGTGTCTACACACCTACGCACTAACCTACCGTAGCAGTTATTTTCTGTATTATTTTCTTGGCAGAGAGAGAAAAGGAAAAATAACTAAAAATATGAAAGAAACAGAAAAGAGTAATAGTTTGATGATCATGTTGCACATTACATATTTATCATGACTGTCTGTCTAGATATATATCCCATTGTAGTCAGCACCATCCAAACAAAATACTCCCAACCTACTCACAAGTTATCCAACCTCAGATTCTTGACACAATTGATGAATGGCTGTCAGTCTACAAAGTAAATCTGATCCTCTAACTGCACAAACAGCATCACATTTCTTATGCACTGACTATCGGAGGGTGGCCTTTCATCTGTCTGATCTGTACAACACTGGTTTCTTACACTTCAAATTTAGTTGTAAATGGAGATTTGTTCAGAGAAATCTGAAGATAAATCCAAATCATCTGGATAAATTCCCTTTTTTGATTTTTTTCCACCTGTAACCTATAGCACTCAAATCACACGAACAGATTATGGGCTCATGTCGAACTGTTTTATGTCTAATCTAGTATTTTTAGTCATACTGTATATGTCATAATCTGTCTTGATCTGAAGATCTTCTCCCCAGTGACAATAAATAACATATTAAAAAAGCACAAAAAAGACATTCAATTATTTTATGTCTGTCACCACACACTTTTCATGTGGGTCCAAAGTAAGAATGTTATTTGAAGTAGTAGTGAGGGACCTGGACCAGGTTAACTGAAGCTAAATTTGTAATCTACAAATATCTGAAAGCCTGTGTGTAAGAACTATTATATTTCTTAGTAATTGGATAAAGTCAAAACACCGGGAATGAATTCCTGAGAGATTAAATCTTCCAAACTTCAAACACACAGATGGTTCTGGTTTATCAAAGGAACATAGAGAAGAAGAACATAGAAGCCTGATTTTCTTTCCCCTAAACTGCACCCATAATTTGAGGCACAAAAAAGTTTTGGGTTCTTTTCATATATCAGCATTTCCACACACCAGAAGGAGAATAGGTAGTAAGAATACTTGAAGGTTTTTCTTTGTCTGCTGGAGTCAGTTGATGGTCACTATAAGAATACTTGCTACACAAAAACAATCTTGATAGTTAGAAAAAGCAATTCCATCCAACAGCAAATATCCTCAAATTAGTTCCCAGCCCATAAAACACATTGAACTAGACAAAGAAAGATCCAAGACATTAAGTGAGAAGTCGTCTGCATATAAGGGCACTTTGTGCAGCTCTAGACATTTCCATAAACAGATCTTCAGACTACATAGAGAAGGGGGCAGTCTTGCCTTGCTCTGTGGTGCAGTGTAGGGAATAATTAGTTTGATCATAATTGGTTTGCAGTGGGGCAATGAGGAATTAACCTGAGATATATTGGTGGTACTTTTCCAGATTCAACAAGCGTGCAAGAGTATATTATAAATAGTCACAACCACCATGACCATGAGTAAGACTGCTGAGTGTGTGTTTGCTTGGCTTGTGTGTTACTCTGTTTGTATAACGTTATATGTGTTGTGCATGTGTGTATGCACATTAGCAATTCCACTGTTTCTTCGTCTCAGATGTGAGTGCACGTGAGGCCTGGTACCATATCGAGGTGGTTTAGAGCAGAGGTCCCCAACCTTTTTGGCACCACGGACCGGTTTCATGTAAGACAATATTTATTTTTTATATTTTCACGGAAAACCTCGCTTCACAAAGATAAGATGCTGGAAAGGGGAAGCAGGGTGTTCAGTGCTTTCGTGGCGATCTCAGGATACTCTGCCTTGATTTTGATTTTTAGCGGGTTTGGCGCGTGAGAATCACCTGTGGCGATAAATCCGTATTTTAAGTAGGACTCCTGATATAGTCTTTTAATTGCATCCTTCTTCTTCTTCTTCTTCTTCTGTCTCCTCATTGGGCCTTTTCCCCTTTCCCCTTTCAGACTCTGATCATCATTAAAATATATATAAATTTTTTTCTGTGGTTGGGGACCGCTGGTTTAGAGGCATGAAGTTTCAATGTTTAAGTACTTGTTTCTCTACATAGTAGAACATGAACAAGCTTGGAAGCTGACACGGCTACTTTTATTCTACCACACACACAGGAAATCACTGTTACAACACAAAGACAGATATGATAGGATGAATAGGAACAAGAAAAAATAGCAATAAAAGGAAGGAAGGGAGGATGCATCCCATCATGTTGAGTTGAGAGTTGAGCACCAGAAAACAAAGAAATTGGTATCGAGGTAGAAGGAGAGTACAGTGTCTGATATTGGAGGACTGTGCGTGTGTGTGTGTGTGTGTGTGCACATGTATATAATTTAATACAAAATGTGTGGAGCGTGTGCATGTGAAGTTAGGGGTCATACCAATCTGTCTGTGGCTCAGTTAAATGTCACTCGTTGACGAGTACGGACAGTGCTGACGTGTCCTTTGTGGCTGTCACTCTGATGTGACATGCAAAGATCGCAATCTTGTTTACTCATCGACCTATACCTGCCCGACAGTGTGTGTGTGTGTGTGTGTTTGTGTTTGTGTGAGAACGTGAATAATCTTCTTTCCCCCCCCCCCAAGCCCCTCTACGCTGCTGTGAAGGAAAAACGAAATGGAAACACAGAAAAAAACCCACCCTGCTATTATAATTCTGGCTGCTGTCATAGCCTGTTGGATGCAATGTCTCCCGAACACTTTGTGCAGCTTCTCCGAAGCAAACTGATGTCATATTCCTCGCTGTATACAGAATGACACTGGGGCATTTCATATAGATAGAACACACACAAAAAGCGTGCTGCTGGGGTCAACAATGATGTGACAAGGGACAAGGTCATAATGCTAACCTCAGGGCCCAACTACATATGTCAGTCACATGCTCATGCTGTCAAGATCAACACCATCATTTATGGGGGGAAAAGAGGGTCACACAACCTAGAAAAGCAAATCTGTCAAGATAGACACGCTGCCTCTGATGTTGTCTTCCTATGGGTCATCAATTAACAGCCCGCAGAGTTTTTGTATGTATGATTATGTGGAGGAATTGTGTGCTACATTATTTCACATGGCATTATCTATGTCTGTGTGATTTTCTGCCACAAAACTCCCTCAGCAGACATTCCTCTGCAAGACTCTAGCTACAGTGCATCTATCCTTTGTCACAGCCAGGATAATATTTACTGTCCACAAGAGCTGCAATCGTTTCCAGCAAATGCCTCCAAATTACATTTTTGTACATTAAATGGACAAAGCCTTCTAGTGGCTTTCACACTACTTCCTCTTTTGCTCGTGACAGACAAGAGTCATTGTCCAAGGCAGTGGTGGGAGTTGTGTGACATTATTATAGAGCGAAAAAGTCAACAGACGGAGGAGGTCAAGATGGACGAACAAACGGCTTAACACAGAGGACCACTGTTTGTTTTCTGTTTCCTACCGCCAGTGTTTGGACTGGTGTCTTTTCACCGTGACCACAATAGATCAGTAACCACAGCGGTTGTTATTGTAACCATGATGAGGACCCTCGATGTTGTCCCATCAATAGGGTTATTTGCCTGCAAACCCTTCCTCTTCCTCAGTTCTTGATCAGCCTTCTGCTCACATCGACAACTAAAAGACAGACAAGAGGTCCAATCAGACAAAACAAGTGAACACACCTGTGTTGTGCCCTTAAATTTGATGGTTAGTTGAACAGTTTCCAGTTCAGCAGAGACTCACTCACATGTGTCCCCAGATGCCCGCAGTGGTGTTTTTAACAAGACCTGGTAAAAAACAAAATGTTAACACTGCAAAAAAAGAATGAAAAATGATCTCAGACTGTCAACTAGTGCAGGATGCTGTTTTACCTTTTCTGCTGGACAAAAAGATATACAGGGTGGAATGAACAAAGAGATTGACAAAGCAATCGATCAAGGAAAAGTTAGAGAATAAAGATGGGTACAGGAATGGAATAATATATGAAGTAGAGAGATGGGTGAAGGATGAAAGACTGAAGGAATAAACAGAGGAGTGATGAAGCAGAGGGGCTCGGAGATATTGGGTTCTGTGGATTATGGACTTATTTACATCTACCCTCTTGTTTTTCTTTCTTGCTTTTGGAGATGGCGACTGTCTGTGTACCCAAACCTTGAAGGAGGAATAGCAATTTTGTTGAATTAGCATACGTTGTCATTTAATGCATGGCAGTACACTCAACATTTATGAATAAAAACAATTTTCTACTAAAGTTAGACATGCAACATCCAGTGCTTTCATCTATTAGCTTGGAGCTAGGCCATTGACTAACAAATAAGAAACTTTGTTTGGGTTGCTTCTTATCTAGTTTGGTCTTATAAGTCAGTAATGCGATAAAATGACCTGAAAAATGAACCTTTTGCTACCTAACATCACTATCACTATGTTATTTTAAACTAACAGCCTTGAATTTATTTCAAATTGTAGATGAAGGTGGTCTTGCCCTGATCTTAAGTAGTTTTAGTTCACTAGACTCAACCAAACACTTATGGTCGGAATATATTTAGTGCAAAAGGGACGTTTTCAAAGTGATGACAGAACCATTTTGCTATTTAGACTTTTTATTTGAGATTGTAAGAGCTGAATCAGCTTTGAAATGTACAGAACATGAACAACTAATTAATAAAATTAGTTTTTGTTGATTTTAACATATGTTCTTGGGTGAAGTGTATCCCTACAGAATACTAGCATTATTCCTACAGGTACAGAGTTTTTACATTTCTGAGGAACTTTTCTGTCAGGGATATGTCCGTATATTTGAATTCTGAACGCTCAGACCACAAGCGTTCTAACTTTGACTCTGTATCAGAATGTGCCAAAGAATATTCACTTGATGAGTTCTCCATGTTTTTGAGCCTATGCAAAGAGAGTTGCATTGTTTTTCAAAACTGAAATAGTTGTCAGAAACTCAGAGACATTTCTCCCCAAGGGTTCTCCACCCTTACAGAAGTGGAAGACAGGCTAAGAAAAAAATATTGAAAAAATATATCAAAATGCAGTTAAGGAATTCTTGAGATACCATGTACCAACTGTGATGCATCTTAGATAAGCACATCGCTGTTGAACTAAGATGAACTTTGTATGCTATTTTTTGAATTCTGCCTTATTATGTAGTCAGAGAAGGTCACAAGTACCTTGATTGAATCCTCAACATGTTGCCAACTCAGATGAGAGGCACTTATTGGAGTATGAAGTAGAGATGACTGCAGTATTACCCAGGTTTATATTTATCTCTATTTGGGCACTTACATCTCTCTGTGCAGCGCTGCATCCTATCCGTCATGAGTTTGAAAAGGGAAGCTGTACAGCCAACAAACAAAGGTTAAAGCCACCAAGTCCCTGTTCTCCTAATTTTGATCAACAAACACTCCGAAATGTATGATGACATAAACGAGAAATTCTGGCAGAAATTGGTCAGAAACCAGTGTCTTTCTACTGTGTCTTCTACAGCACACTAACAATATGGTGTTATGAGGTTTCTACATTGCAAAAATGGGGTGGGCATTTTACTTTATCTATGTGAAGCAGACACTCGAGCTCCCATACATTACTTTCCTGTCCACACTCCTGCCTACTTCCACTGCTGATTTGCATCGACAACGTATTCCTAGCTGCTCTGCATCAATTTTTTCCCTCAGTCGCCTCAACCTCTCGCGGCTCTCGGAATAAAAGGACTTTTTGCCCTCTAGTTGTGTGTCAGCCCTCAAAATGTGTCTGTGCAATGCAGTATTAATTATATCGCATTAGCCGCCATATCACGTGGAAAGGCGTCTGAGTAAAAGGAGTCACTAAACACATTTGGCCTTTAGCTTTGGTCCTGCGGGTCTTCAGTGTCTGGCTCCTATGCATGAGTGTCTCAGTGAGTCAGTGTGTGACTACAGGAAGTTGTATTTGAGAGAGTTTATTTGTGGTATGAGTGCCCCTATGTATGGGTATGTGTATCTGTGTGTAGGTGTATGTGTATGTGTATGTGTAGCCTCCTTTATTATGATGTGGTATTTGAACTGCATATCCAAGTGCAGACAGTTATAAAGATGCATAATACTTGGCTAGAGGGTATATACTCGCTTGCGTGTGTTGTATCTCTAAGCAAGTGCATGCATACTGTCAGTTAGTTGGCCCATGATGCATACCATTTGATCCACATTTCTCAGTCAAATTCATGCAGGCAGTGTCATACAGATGTTTTTTTGCCCAGGGGTTTTCTAACCGTCTCTTCCAATCCCCTGCGACTGTGCAGCTCTGTGGTCCTCACACAGATGTAAACCAAACAGGTCATCTGAAATTAATTTCCCCTCATTCCTCTGAGATTTAGCCAGCAGTTTACACTGCTAACTGACTGGGTTTGTTTCAACATATAATCCCCTCTTCTGTTGAAATTATCTTTCAAACTGCTGTGTAATCTTCTAGGGGATTATTCTTGTAAAAACAGCATGGCTATCCTGCTGCCTTCATTGCCACTGGCCACCAACTGTCCCCTCCCACACAGAGAGACAGTGAGACGATGAGAGACATAAATCTTATTACAGCTGTGATGCAGGACTTTTTGTTCCAACTTTCTTTTGACGTCATTTTGCATTAGTTCTGAGTGATTAGTGTTGGTTCATTTGGTTTATTTCCCATTGTGAGGACACATAGTATCCACTTAGGATACTGCCGCCATTTCACCCAGTGTGCTAATGTCCACCAAGGACGTGAGCAGTGCCTTTTACATATGGCTATTTACTCCTTAACTCATAATTGACTTCAAGTTATTATTCAATGAGTACAAAAACCGTAAAGAAGCATCTGTTACCACATCTAAATGAGCTGTAAATACTTAGTCGATATGCTTGTAAAACACGTAAAATATAGGCAAAATCCCTGAAAACTATATTGGAAATGTGTCTGCTGGAGAACAGACTGCTTTGGAGGCCCTGCCTCCCGGAGACACTGAAAGTCTAACAGAGACGTGACAGAACTGTGGAACAACTATAACACAGCTGCATCCATCTGGAATATACTGTAACAATGCCAGTGGTTTCAGTGTTTCGAAATGTAGCTCTCGCATTAATATTCAAATTTCAGGGGTAGGTGAGCTTTGGAAATAAACAGTGTGCATAGAACAATCATAGTTTGGAAAATAATTTGTAAAATGAGTAACATACAGTGAAACTATGCTTTAATTGGATGGCTACTAGAGTCACAGGGTCAGTCCACTCCCCTGCAGGCGCTGTAAAGTCTAATCCAAATTAAGTATAATAGTCCCCAGTTAAATTTTTCAAATATCTATTTTAGACCAGTTTTGTCATGGAATAGTGAATTAGTCTGTAGCAGTGAATAAAAAGTCCAAATCACCTCATTTAATAGCAAATACTGGTGGGAATTAGACGACAATGAGTTATGACTACAATCATGATCATGCCTTAAAAATATATATAAAAATCAGGCTTTAACACGAGAGCTGTAGTGGTCTCTCATGTTACAGCCTGGCATTTTGTTGACCCATTCATCCACCCTTTATTTTCCACTTTATTACTCTATAATACCATTACGTGCCTTCTTCCCTCATTCGTGTCATACTTACTGCGGCTGCCGGAGGGCTTTGTCACTTGAAGGTAAACATGTTGTTTTGGGGCACTTGCTGATGACTGATGCTGTTCTTCTTCAGAGGACAGTCTCGTACAGTCTGTGGTGTACTTTTGTGCATAAAAAAGAGTGATTGTGTGTGAAACTCTGCATTCATTTACAAGCTTACAGTGTCATAATAAGGAGATAAGAGATTTAAAAAAAAAAAAAGAGGTCAAATAAAGCACACCTTAGCAACTTCTTTAAATTTATGAAAATTGAGTTGAACAAAAACCTTAGAATAGCAGATAATCTGAAAAAAAGAGGAAAAGACCTGTGACCTATTTTGGAAACTCTCTTCCAGCCTGTAAAAAAGGTTTTAGTGTGTGGTAACTGCAGCCTCAGCACAAACTGACCCAGTCACAGTGTCGCAGCCTTTACCACCAGCCAACCTTCCTTCAAGGCCCATGGAGAGAGATTTGTTAAAAACCAGAATGGATGGCTGTTCGAGGGAGTTTTCTGACCATGGTCATCTATTGTGACTGGGTGGAAGCTTTAACGCTAAGAGGGAGAAGTATGAATAAGTCCTTCAGCAGTGGAAAGACAAACACTCCAGTTTTCAAATCTTGCTGTCTGTCTCTGTCTTTCTGTGCTGCTTTATTTGTCTTCTAGCACAAGATTGTCTCTGCTTCATTCCCTGCAATATTATTAGTCTCAGCTTTGGCACTTTCTGTTTGCACACAGAACCCACTGACTAATTCAAAGTCGAAATTGTACAGATTTTCATTCATGAATGTTCCCTCATTAGTAGAATGCCATGTACAGTTGTGAATGAACTGTTGTAATATTCTGGCAGCTGTTTACTTGGATTTCTGCAGTTTATGTTGATTAGTCTCTACTGAGAGACAGACAAAACACTCTGGAGGATGTCGATTTATGTTTTTTTTTCTCCACCAGACTCCTTAATTAAGCACAGTCAGCCTCTTCACTGTTGATTTACTATGAGAAGAATTAAGATCTTTATTCCATGAATCCAGGATGCCAGCGAGTACGCCTCAGAAATCACTTGGGTTGTCACCTGCTTTCCTTCTTGTCAAAATAGAAGTGTGATTAAAACCGCAATTTGAGATTGTCAAGTACTTTAATGGAGAGAATGGAGCTCCAGTTCAATTACAGAACCCCACAGAGGAATCAAAATGTTGACTTCTATGTTTGAAAAGAGACCTGTTTTCAATAGTCAATGAGATGATGTATCATCTTAGATCTATTTGTATTATTTAAATTAACTTTAATTTGTCATTGCTTCTCTATCTGTCTGTCTGTCTGTCTGTCTGTCTATCTGTCTATCTATCTCAACCTTTCTTCTTTCTTCTCAGTCACTCTACTATCATTCATCTCTGAGAGGCATCAACATCTCCACATTATCTCAGGGCTGTCTGTGCACCAGCTGAGTGATGGATGGAGGGAGTGTTTGCGCCTGCAGATGAGTGGAGGACTAAGGTCTTCTCTATCTATCCGCTACCTGTCATTTCCTCACATCAGGCCTTTCATATGTTGTTTCTTTCTATTGCGCTCTCTCTCCCTCTCTCCCCTCCTCTCCCCTCCTGACTTGTACGCTTTCATTATGTTGTGGCGGGGTTAAAAGGTGAGAGTGCTCAGCCTCCTCCACACTGCCCGGTGCTACAGTGTGACTAGGCATTGTTCAGGCTTTAAAACTGACTCGCAGCCCACCCATGGGTCTGTAACACTGACACTGAGGAGTCACATGGGAGCTTAGAGATACGGTCAGTGTCTGCAAACTGATGGACTGTCTGAGCACTGTGGCAGCGGTCTATCCATGGGGAGTTAAGCAAGTGTAGCACAGTCATGTCAACTCCACAGACATGTCCTTTGACTGACACTACTGTCAGGAGCTGATGTTATTCTCATAGTATCTTTACTGTACAATTTCTTTTGTACCATAGGTTTCAATTGCACAATCCTCACCTGTAGGGCACAAAGTTTCTTATTCTCACATAAGATACAAGACTGATTACTGACACACAGCCCCTTGCCCCTCAAACCACGTCTCTGGCGATTAATTATGTGTGACAGTATAATTGTCAATGCACAGGATTGGTATCAGATTTATAAGTGAAGGAGAGTTCCATAAAACCAAGCTAGCAGCCACATGCTCACTTTGCCTTTCCTGTGAGTATTCAATCAAGTTGTTTCTGTAATGTTAGTCAAATGGTTTTCAGCACCATGTCCAATGACACCCTACGGCACGTTTCAACGCACCATGATGTTGAGCTGACTGCTGGAATGTACATCCGCCCGCTCTGCCCTTAACCTTATTACTTCTCTTCCATGTTTATGGATGAGACATCAGAGAAAAAGAGACACAGACAGAATTTAAATCACCAGCGACAGAAATCTCATATCTCCAAAAATTATACAATCTGAATACGTCGGCTTCTCTTTCGAGTCAGTGTCAGTGTTGGGTCATAACATGTCCAGTAAACCAGAACCAGGTAGTAGTGGAGATGCAAGGTTTTTGTAACTTGATGTTTAATTGTTAATTAATGTTGGGTTAAGTGTTTTCACTTTTACTCCTGTGGACCATGTTTACTACATGTGTTGTACTTACTTTGGGAACTTAATATTGATATTTCATTGGTGATACTTGAGAGACAAGACTAGTCTTGTATATCCAAGCGTGGTCTAAGTCATGTTTACAGTATTTTATCTTTTTCTGATTTGTAATCACGATCATTGCATTTGTTGTCTGAATCACAGTTTCACGATTGCATCTTGTGAAGACTTCAAAAGCCATTTCCTGTATTCAGCCCTCACTGGAGCTGAGTTTAGTTTAACTTACACCTACATGTAAAGTGAGGGCAGAAGATGGTTACTGTCATAGTTACATAGTACAAGTCATTGGATTGGATATTAGATGTGAATTGCAGCATTCACTTGAATCTCTTGATGTTTTAAAACATCACTCATCACAGGGGATAATGCCAAATATTCATTTCTCTAAAGGTTTCAGAGGAGTTTAGACCCTTTAGACAATTAGTCACAATGTTCAACAATAATTTTAACCAAGTATATGTCATGTTGGGACGTTACATTTGAGCCAGACAGTGTGATACAAAACACACGTCAAATGCCTGGTGACCTTCAAAACCTGTGTTTCAGTGGCTTTATGACTGACTGTGAATTCAATTTCCTGTTTGTTCATGTGTGAGTTTGTGTGTGTGTGTGTGTGTGTGTGTGTGTAAAAGTGTATTTACATTTCAATTGTATTGCATGCAAGTAAATACATACTCAAGGACTCATGCTCCATGTATATGGGATGTATACATTCAGCGTGGATTAAATAAATACAATCTTTCTATTCAAAATGCAAATGCAATTCAAAAGTTTCATTTCAGACTGTGACTTTCAATCCATATACTGTAATATCCGTTTATTGTGTGACTTAACCTTGCTCTTGCCCTGCCTCTGAATGCACTCAAATGCATGTTTCCATGTACCTTACATTCATATCATACACAATACAATGTGAAAATGGCTGCTGAACAAAAGTCAGTCCATCTATTCTATTCTCAATTCTAGAATTTATAGTTAAGCCACTGGAGAAAAAAACATTGTTGCGTCCTTAGAGATATTTATTTATTTACGGGTCAAATGGGAGTGCATCCTGAAATGTATTTACTCCATTTCAGCTACATGGTTTCAGCCCTGAGCATGTGTTTTTGTGCCTACTGTATATATATGCTTTGGCAGTAGTATTGCAGTAAACATAACATGTAAAAACCCCTTCTCTGGATATTCTTACTCTACTTCTTGCTTTTTACTTTGCAACAATTTCCCCTTCCATCAAGCTTTAGCATGAGACCTAAAAGAAGTTTTGGGTCTTTACTGTTTCCTTGTAGGCAGGCACAGAAGTATGTGTAGTGTATGTAGCAACTTCATTTTCAAAGTTAGATCTTGCCATATTGTAAGTTGTATGATAAACTGGGGACTACAACACTGTGATGATATGATATTTCAGAAATTAAACTACTTTTTATTTTAAATACATTTTTACTCAACAAAAAAAAATTTTTTTTTTTTTTTTCAAAAGTCTGCTATAATTTACATGCAACTGATTGTTAATTATAAATACACAACAGCCCTCCTCGGTGTATCCACAATAAAATTAACCAGAAAAGGGCTAAAAACAATAATCAAAAACAAACAAACAATAAATGATAGTAACTATGGACACTGTGGGTGCAACAAGCAACATTAAGCTGCAGAACTTAGATCCACTGCTATCCACTGTAACTGTGAAATAAGTTATCACCGGACAGGCAACACAGAGATGTAACTTATAGACAACAGAAACCAGCAGCACCACCATAAACTTTTATACACTACACAGCACAGGCACAAGTTCTCTGCAATCTGCGGTTTAGCCACATCCAGCATGCATCTCAAAATAGTACAAGTGAGTCTACTTGGCTTTGCTGCAGTAACTAAAGTAAATGTATTTTGCAAAAACACAAATTAATATTATTGTCAGCATATTGATCAGTCATTTTTGTACCATTCTGTGTGTGTGTGTGTGTCTGTCTGTCTTGAGGTCTGTCTGTCTTGAGGTCTGTCTGTCCGTCTGTGTTGAGGTCTGTCTGTCTTGAGGTCTGTCTGTCCGTCTGTGTTGAGGTCTGTCTGTCTGTCTGTGTTGAGGTCTGTCTGTCTGTCTGTCTGTGTTGAGGTCTGTCTGTCTTGAGGTCTGTCTCTCCGTCTGTGTTGAGGTCTGTCTGTCTGTCTGTCTGTGTTGAGGTCTGTCTGTCTGTCTGTCTGTGTTGAGGTCTGTCTGTCTGTCTGTCTGTCCGTCTGTGTTGAGGTCTGTCTGTCTGTGTTGAGGTCTATCTGTCTGTCGGTCTGTCCGTCTGTGTTGAGGTCTGTCTGTCTGTCGGTCTGTCCGTCTGTGTTGAGGTATGTCTGTCTGTCTGTCTGTCCGTCTGTGTTGAGGTCTGTCTGTCTGTCTGTCTGTGTTGAGGTCTGTCTGTCTGTCCGTCTTTGTTGAGGTCTGTCTGTCAGTCTGTCTGTCCGTCTGTCCTGAGGTCTGTCTGTCTGTCTGTCTGTCTTGAGGTCTTTCTGTCTGTCTGTCCGTCAGTGTTGAGGTCTGTCCGTCTGTGTTGAGGTCTGTCTGCCTGTCTGTCTGTCCATCTGTCTGTCATAGGCTATGTGTTGAGGTCTGTCTGTCTGTATGTCTGTCTGTCATAGGCTATGTGTTGAGGTCTGTCTGTCTGTCTGTCTGTCATAGGCTATGTGTTGAGGTCTGTCTGTCTGTCTGTCTGTCTGTCTGTCTGTCATAGGCTATGTGTTGAGGTCTGTCTGTCTGTCTGTCTGTCTGTCATAGGCTATGTGTTGAGGTCTGTCTGTCTGTCTGTCTGTCTGTCTGTCTGTCTGTCATAGGCTATGTGTTGAGGTCTGTCTGTCTGTCTTTCTGGTCTGTCTGTCATAGGCTATGTGTTGAGGTCTGTCTGTCTGTCTGTCATAGGCTATGTGTTGAGGTCTGTCTGTCTGTCTGTCTGTCTGTCTGTCTGTCATAGGCTATGTGTTGAGGTCTGTCTGTCTGTCTGTCTGTCTGTCTGTCTGTCTGTCTGTCATAGGCTATGTGTTGAGGTCTGTCTGTCTGTCTGTCCATCTGTCTGTCATAGGCTATGTGTTGAGGTGTGTCTGTCTGTCTGTCTGTCATGTGTTGAGGTGTGTCACTGTTCCTCCTGAGAATGTTTTTGTCTACATATGTAACTCCATGTGACAGAAAATGGTCCAGAGTATAGTAAAGATGGAACATTTGACATATCTTCTGCTAGAACAAATACAATGACATACTGGTCAGGAAAAGAGAAAATTGAGAGAAAATGTCTAAGATGAGGTCTGTGTGATTCAGAAGTGTTGGAACTGTTGTGCAAATATCAGTAAATGATGGAGAGGTCTTAAAGGGGGTGATTGAAAGGAACAGCTTGCCTGATCTGAACCTGAGAGGTGCTTTGTTATTGGACTTCTCTGCTAGTCACAGATTGACCATCACAAACACTAAGTTAAGTGTACTTGGTACCAGAACACCTCAGGCCAAAGACCCATGACTGACCATGTGTCTTGGATACTCGGGTGACAGGAGAGGAGCAGAGCTGTCATCACAGAGTGAGTTGAGTCAGATGGCGGGGAAGGCTGCTGGACAGAACTAGTGAACACAAACGTGTAGTGAAGGTGAACTGGGAATGTCCGATGGAGGCCCCCATCCATATGGTCTTCAACTCCTACATCTGCGGGAATTTCTTCCATCCCAGGGAAGATTGAGGACATGGAATGAAAAAAGGGATGCCAGTTTGTGGTTTCCAGTTATCATGGCTCTGACCGACTGACCGACATCAAACTGCATATTCAAGAGGAGCGATGCGGATAATGTGCCATGGCCCAGTGAACCATCCAGTCTACATGCGTTTTATGGACTTGGAGAGGTGGAATCCTGTGGGGGGGGGGGTTACTGTGTGAGTATGGGGAACCAGGGCCTTTGCTATGAGCCGCCTGGTTATTGCATAATCAAAGTGAGAGCTGTGTCCCTATTCGCTGTACAGTCAGACACATTTCAAGTGGGTGATCTACACTCGGACACTCACCTATGGTCATGGTCTTTGGGTAGTGACAAAAAGGCCGGGTTCCTGAGCCTGCATGTCGGTTTGTCAGTATGTTTCTCTCTGTTCCTCCTTCTGACCAGCACCTTGTCCAATTACAGCATCTTTCAGGCTTGTTTTCTCTAAGCTCTCTATTCAATTCCCTTTCGTGTGTCATCTCTATTTCTGTCCTAGATCCACCTTTGTTCTTCACTCTCCTCTTATTGGTGTCTAGGTCACGCTCAAGTGTTCATTTTTTTCTCACACTCTTTTTTTTTTTCTTCTCCCTGTCACCCTGTCCTTTTCCTTTCTTCACTAACACTGGTACGATGATGAAACATCAGATGATAGACAGACTTGGCTCAATGATAGCTTGTGTATGCAAATATCAGTTTAACCGCCCAAGAAAAACAAACACGCAGCGAATTCTGTGCACCAACAGACTTTTGCATGTAGGTTTGTCAACTTAATCTTGTGAATTTTATTCTTCACAGAGATTTTGAGTCATGGATTATATCTGCGCCGCAGCCAGGATAAGACATGAACAGATGGTTGCTGTGGGAAGGTGGGTGTGTATGTATGTGCAAAGATATGTTTGCTGTGAATCTATGTGTGATGAAATGTTTGCGAATACTCACTCATATGTACCACTGATCGTGTTTGCTGCACAACTTATTCGGCATTCTCACCCTTGCTTTTAAATGCATTTTCTGCTCTGCTTTTTATACAAGTCTGACTAAGATCACTCTAATCAGGTAATTTAACACACTGCAGAAGAACAGATACACTAAGTCATGCTTCACATCTGCCTAGTGCACGAACCCTGTTTGTACCAAGAGTTAAAACACGACTGCTTGTTTTTTCAGTTGAAATATCAGTTATAATATGTTTGAAGTCAGGTTTAGTTTTTGGTGTTAAGTAGACAGAGGTGGATTGACTTGCATGAGATACAGCACAGTGTCTTTATGTGAGAAATGATCTTCCTCTTGTCCTTCATCTGCATTTTGTTACATTGCTATACACTACTCACAAAAAGTTAGGGATATTCGACTTTCAGGTGAAATATATGGAAAATGTAAAAAGTGAATGCTACAGTGATATTATATCATGAAAGTAGGGCATTTAAGTAGAAGCATGCAATGGTAATTTTATTCATCTTAAACAATTTATTGAAAGAAAATCTAACAACAGTGGTAGGTATACCACAACAAAACATTTTCAGTGTCTCAATAAATTGGGATGTGGCCAAAGGACGTCCACTCCTCTCCTTTCTGTGACTCTTCCAGTCTCTGTATCACTGTTACAACCTCCTGATGACACTCTGTGACCCTCTAAGCTCAGTGAACACCTCCGTCTGAGGACTTCCTGTTTGAAGCCTCCAGTGTTGAGGTGCTGCTGATCAACTGTTAGGTGTCGTCTTGGTCTCGTGATGTCAGAATGTGAACAGCAGGATGAGGAGGACTGTTTAAATACCAATTCTAACTGAAGCAGGAAATGTATTGGTCGATTCATAAATCAAACCTGTTGTGAATTTTGCTGTTAAGTTTCTTGTTAGAGAACAGCAACTTGTGCAAAAAGTACTGAAACACTGAACAGTTGGACATGTGCATTCAAAAGTTGGAAAGGTTAGAATGCATTTTAGGTTCATCCTGAAATTTCACCCGAAAGCCGAACATCCCTAACTTTTTGTGAGTAGTGTATCTCAGCCATTCGTGATACCGTTCTGCAAAAACTTGAAATTGGCATAGTGTTTCATATATCTGAAAACAAACAAAATCCTTTAAAATGATATACAAAATATAAAATAAATAGATGAATGAATAAAATCTAAAGCTGACATTTGAATGATACAAGTTTTTTGCAAAAGCCTGGGTGATCTGGCAGTGGTTTTGGTTCCATTTCCTCTGAGCCTTTATTTTCACATGAAGATTGAATATCATCAAAAGTCATCGCCTTTGAGAAATTTCCTCCTGGCAATATTTCAGTCCATCTCTTTTCATCTTGCCATCAAATAGCATGGATGGTGTAAAAAGAGAGGAAAAGAAGCTAATTTGCACTCCCCTATCTAGAGTTTAGTAGGCAGGAAAAAGAAAGAATTCAATCATTATAAGAAGATAACCTTTAGACTACAGCTGCTTGCTTGCCGAGTAATTGTTTCCTTGAAAACTCGTTTTTCTGCCGAAGCTTCTCCCTTTTGGATTTTGTAGAATACTAACTTATCACATCTATCTCTCTGTCCTCTTATCAATCTGTCTCTCTCTTCAGTTCATTTATCTCTCCAGTTTCCCTCTCTTTTCCTCCTTCTCACTTCTTTCTCACAGCCTCACACTGTGTCAGCTGTTCAAACATAATTGGGGAGTTTTACAGCATTTTGGTGACAATTATGACTGAACATATCCCCCCCATCTTTTTCTTCTCTCACTCTTCTCTGCCAACTTTTTGCTGTTCATCTCCCATTTTTCTCTATTCCCACGCCATGTATCTGTCGAAACATTACAACCTCTTTTCCTGCCTCTCTCTCTTTCTCTCTCTTTCAACTCCTTACCATCACCCACCCTCCGCTCTCTGTCTTTACCCCCTGCCCTCTGTCTTGTTTGATGATGCTTTTGATGGTAGAGAAGTTGCAGGAATAGCTGCTGGCTTCTTCTTTCCTGTGAATGCAAATAGTTTCATCTGTCATGATGAAAGAACCATAGCAATACTCTGCCATCCAGCACATTACTATTTTTACAATGATTTAAATACAACGACTGTCATTTCAGCCTGGCAAAGCTTTTTCCACACACATTAAGCTTTGATGGCAGCCAGTCATGGAAAGAGTTTGTTTTGTGATTTTAAAATTTCATAATTTTAGCCATTTCTATACTCTCACATGAAAAATGTGATGATAAAGCTGATATTCAGTTCTTTGTCATGTTGCTGGCTTTATTATCCATTCATCCATTTTCTATACCGCTTATCCATCAGGGTCGCGGGGGGAGCTGGCCACATACAGAGACAGAGACAGACAGACAACCACTCACTCTCACACTCACACCTACGGGCAATTTAGAGTTACCAATTAACCTAATGTGCATGTCTTTGGATTGTGGGAGGAAGCCGGAGTACCCGGAGAGAACCCACGCTAGCATGGGGAGAACATGCAAACTTCACACAGACCGGGAACCGGGATTCGAACCCCGGACCTTCTTGCTGTGAGGCAACAGAGCTAACCACAGCACCACCATGCTGCCCTGGCTTTGTTATGTGATGTTTAAATATAATGTGTTGTATAGTAATTTTTCTCACTTTGAGAAGCGTTACATTCTTGTACAGCACAAAAGTCATAGATAGGTAGTCATAGTAGGTGGTGAACAAACAATCTCTATCTGGAGATAGAGGTTTGAGTAAGGTTAGCAAAAATGATGGTTGTGGTTTAGCTGCCTAAACATACCTATAGAAGTGTCTAAAGCCCTCCTCCATTCAAAAATGTTTTGCGTATTGTTTCTTCATTTGGATGTTTGGCCGTCACCGTGCAGAACAATTTACATATGTATGACTCTGCAAGGCTGTTTTCAGACTCATCTGCATCTGAAGGTCAAAAAGTTTGTCCAATCTCAGTTTAAGACCGACAAGTGAGAGCATGATTTAGTGACATCACAGCTCTTTGTGGTTCAACATGCAACTTACACACGTGTGATAAGCACAAACATTGAGAGTGGAGACGTCCTGTATTGAGGTGGTTAAACTTTTGAACTATACCTGCACATTAATAGATTTTGTATTTTTCAATGAGAATTTATGTCTGACAAGAGGATCTTACAAGGGATCTTTGAAATGCTTTTATTCCCACAAGGGACTTCTACGAGGAAAACAAATTAGAGACATGGACTTTTTCTCAGTTTTAAATGTGAGCATTTTTCAACTTTTGTAACAAAATATATGGTAATTAAAAGTCTTTCCTCATTATGTTGATGAAGAACATAATCCCATTGAGATTGTGTTTCTTAACATATTTTCTGTTGCAATGTAGAAGTGTGATTTTTTTTTTTTTTTTTTGGAGATAGTATTGCAAAAGCACACCATCAGGAGGCATGACTTTGATGTTTTTTAGATAAACTATTTTCTGATTGCACTTTGCTGCATATTTCATCATCCAGTGTGACATCCGTGATTTGACTAATAGAGATCATTTTGAAGCAATGTGGATGCCTACCTTCAAAGACAGTTCTGAGGACTGAATCGTTGTCAGAATAGGTCTCAATTTCAGCTGTATAGAAACACCTCAGGAAGCAGCACATGCAAAATTCAAAGGCAGATTTTCTCAGCAAAGCAAGATTAGTTTCCAGTCAATTTGTCATGAAAAAAAAAAAAAACAGAAAATAATCAGCCAGACCAAAGGAACTGCCCTGTGGGCAATTAATCACTGTTATTTCCTTTCTCTCCACACTTGTGGTTATGTGGTTATTATGTCCTTCCACCCTAAATCCCCACAGCATAGTAACTGTATCAATGGATTCATGGCGCAATTTTTCTTAGTTGTCGACATTTCGGTCAATAATTCCACAACCTGTAGCAAGTGGTAAAAAGTGAGACCGAAACACCCCCATCATGTATGCGATTAGTTAAATTCTCAAAAAGTGGGGTTTCATAAATCTCCCTCAAATATGCCAATAACATTTTAGTTGATTCAGCTGACTTTCTCGTAAAAAAAAAAAAAAAAACTATAAAAGGAACAGTGTGTAGTCAATTTTATCATTACTCTTTAAATTATTAACTCTCTAAACATGTTTACAGATCCACCACAGCACAGAAGAGATACCGAGGCCAAAAAAGAGTAAAAATAGATTGAATCCTATGTCACATTATTAAGCTCCAATTCTGGGGCTGATGTTACAGTGGTGTAGCGGTGGGATTGGGGCTAGGCGAGGGCATCAGGGTGGATGCCTGGATCAGCGCCCTGGCTCAGTGCTAAATCTCATCGCTCATCCCTATCAGTATGGAAGAGATGAGAGTCGGTCTTTAACCCCCCCCCCCCCCGAGAGAAAGTTACAGAGGCAGAGTGAGAAGGAAATGTTTAAATGTGGAAATGGGCTATTAGTGAACAACTAAAATACAACTAATACAAACGGTTTAAGATGCATGCAGATTGAGAGAATGGCTTTGACAGGCGTACGGTTGTATAGCAATGGCACAGCTGCATGCTTTAGTGGTGAATTTTAGCACCAGCTTGATCTCCAACTCCAATTCACACTTCACAGTTTCCTCTTTCCCACTGTTGGAGGCCTGGGATGGCTTAGTGAGGAGCCATGGAGCCGAGCCCCAAAATGCTGCTCGTCTGTTAAATAGATGGCTGAGGCTACGGATAGCTGTCTGCTATTCTCACCACTTGCAACATTTGTCTCAGACTTTCTCTCCAACTGTGTGCCTTTTCCTTTCTCTCTCTTCTGTCACTCCTGTCTGTCTCATTAAGGGATGTGGCCTGCTTGCCCATAGCAACCTGATGCCATCCTGTGACCTTGTATCACAGCAAGCCTCCAATCAACACAGAGCAGGTGGCCCAGGTAGTGGAATGGAGGATCACCTCTTTCTTCCACCCCACCGTTACTTTGTTCCCTCTCCCCGTGCAATTACATCCTCCCTTTCTTCTTTTGTCTTTGCCTCTCGTTCCAACCATCCCTCCATCCTTCTCAGTCGTCCTCCCCATCCATTTGCACCATTAAAGGCTGGCGTTGCCTCTCTTCTAGTGTGCCACTTTTGATAACATGTATTTGTAGAATTGCAGTAGTTGTACACCTCACCTGTTATCAGATTCAAATTAGTGAGATATTGTCAAGATGTGGGGCAAACATGCAGCACTAATAACAGGATTAGAAAAATCTATAGCCCCTAATTTTAATATATCAGTATTGCTTAAATTTAATTAAAAGAATTCCTCCGTTTTCACATCTAAAATATTTGGCACTTCAACATAATCAGCCTGGACTTTTTCAATCTGCACGTATCAAATAACTTATTCAGAAAAGCAGCTAGTGTTCCCAACAACTCGAGAGGTTTTCATGCAACAGCAGCATGATGAAAATACCAAAGCAGGACATGCAGTAATATGGAGCTTGAGCTATATCTGGGCCATATACTGTATCTGTTAAAGCAGCTTTATTTGGCTCGGTTCAGGCAAGTTGAGGCCAAAACAAAGTGTGACAGTGACAGATTAAATGCTGCTTTATCGGCCACGTGGAGAGGACTGTGAAAACCCCATGGTATTATTTTCAGTGATTTCTAACTTGATATCTCATTCCTATCTGTTTTCTTCTTTGATGTCTCATTACTGGGTGCAGATTGACTGGGGTGTAAATAAATAAAGCACAAAGAGGGCTTGCTTTTAAACATTCCCAAAAGAGAATAAAATGACTAGTCGGCCAAAGTTGTTTTATTCACCCAAGGTTTAGGAAAAATAAAGACGGCGTAAAAATAAGTCAAGTTTGACACCATGGTTGGTGCTTACCAACCATTTGTCTACTGTCTGTTTAGCATGTTACCACTGTGCTAGCTACCTGCACTGCATGTTCTTGTGTGCTGTGCTTTGCTACTTTCATGGCAGTCATTGTGTTTTTAATGTTAATGTATTGGGTTTGATGGAGGAATTGAACTTGCTCAGTATCTGCTAATAATGTAGAGTTTGTCTGATATTTTCTCCTCCATAAACAGATGGAAGGTGGACAAAGTCCAGTACAGCATAGAATTAAGTCAACACAAAAACATCTTAAGTACCAGCCACCGCACATTTTAGCAATATCGCAGGGAAATTGCATTACATTACATCATAACACAAAACAATATATTAATACATCATTTCTGTTTTTTCTAGCCACTCACATATATTCACAAAGATCAAGATGAAAGACCACAATCTGTCACAGATGAACCGCAAGAAAGTTTTGAAAAAAGTTGTGCCATTATTGTCTAATAATTCAGGCTGTTCATACCAGATTGTGGGTGACATTACACAAAAAATCCCATCAAGGACATTATCTGAAGTCCTGAGCTGGCAGTGTTACACTGTTTGTTTAACTAGGTCTTGCATTTTTGTACCCCCAGTCGGTGATTTTTACAGAAATGCATTGCTTACTGAAGCGAGTTCCAGTCCCTCCCTTTTTACAGTATATTTCTCTCACACATCTCCTTCTTTTCTCTGCACCAATCCCATCACCTAGCGTACACACATGCACTAGTACAGTAAATACAGTTGTTTGAACCAGCGGAAACATTGCCCCACTTCAACCATTTGCATCATGCTCAGTAGAGATGCAGGCACATCTGACATCTGTGCCATAGACCAAGCTTTGAGATTTTCAGGTGATGCTGCTATTTATAGACCTTTTCTGTACTGCATCTTCTTTCTCGTAATAGGGCTGCTGGATGCATAACCCAAATATTAAGGCTGAAGCTCTGTGTCATAGTCTGTCTGCAGTATCCTGTGGCACTGATGTCTTTACCTGTAAAAGGTCTGTGGACTCATGCTGCCTGAGTTTGTACATGCTTTTTGCCATATTTTTTTTTTACTGGTTCAACAAACGTGGCAAAATTGCTTGACTTTACCCCCAAATGTTGATAATTTTAACAAAAAAGCATGTTCTTACTGATATTTCGGATCAAAGCTCTCTGCATGTAGGATCGCGTTACTCTTTTCCCCATGGTGCTTCAGTCAGGCATAATCCTGCAATGGTTTTACAAATTACTTAATTTGTCTAAACAACAGGAAAACAGGAAAAACAGGAAAATGTTGTTGTTGATGTTGTGCTACATTCACTGGGTTAGAGGAGCAATCAGCAATCACACTTGTGGGGCAGGTTGAAGAGTACAACTACTCCATTGTTCCAAGAGCTTTAGTACCACACTTTTGATATGAATTTAGATGGCTGTCACATTGTTTACTATTGAGGAAAAAGAAAAAAAGATAAATTTGAAGTAAAGCTTGTTGTCGGATAATCTTTGTGCATCCATTAAACTCTCTCTGTCTTTTTCTCCCTCCGTTGCTCTCTCTCTCTCTCTCTCTCTCTCTCTCTCTCTCTCTCTCTCTCTCTCTCTCTCCCTCTCTCTCTCTCCCAGACACACAAACACTGCTTCCTATTTACTTGGGAGCCTCAAACTAAAGACAAAGCCTCTGTCAAGTGGGATTTAGCAGCGACATGGGCAGAGTTGGCTGGAACTGTGAGTGACATCATTTGGAAGCAGCCCCTCTTCTGCATGAACAGGAGGGTTATAAAAGAAGCTGGAGGAGGACAGGGAGCTATATAGTGTGTTAGATATGTTCAGTGTGTGTGTGTGTGTGTGTCTGTGTGAGAGGGAATGGGAAAGAGTGTGTGTGTGTGTGTGTGTGTGTGTTTTGTATGCCCTGCTGTGCATGATTCTTTGTCTGTGAGACTTTCAACATGAGATAAGCCTGATAGCTGTCGTTACAGTTGTCTGGCAGGCTTGTAATCATAGTCATTACTGAAAGTGAGAGATACAGGGAGACGGAGAGAGAAGAGACAAAGATACCCAACATTCCAGGTTATACACAATATAAACAGCGACGTGATGTCATCCTTGTCACAGATAACACTCTGTTCTGTTTGCCCAGTATGTCCTTCATTCCTGCTCACACTAGGACCAAGCTTGATCTGTCATTCAGTTGCTGTGCTGATTTGTGTAGATTTACACGGAGGGGCCATATGATACATATGTACTGAGAATATAACTAGTTAGACGAGGTAACTAATTTCAGTATCCCAGACAACTTGTAAGAAATGAGATAACACAACAATTACTATGTACAGAAATTGGTTGTTCTCGACTTGAATTTTGCAAATACAGACTCTCTTGTTTGAGATGAGTGAGATGTCTAAGATCCTCAGCTTAGAGTGAGAACAGGAAGAAACCTGCTCTGAATCTGTCTTTGCTCTTCCCTGTGTGCCGTTTGCAATTCCACGGAGCCCTAAAATTGTCACAGTCTTTCTATTAATCTCAGTAAACACTTCCTGGATGCTCACTGAGCTGGTCCATTACGATGACAAAATCAACACAGCCCAGTACTGCAGTCCGTCAGTCAATATGCATAGGGGCAAATCTGATGCAAGTGCAAACAGCTGCAGTGTGATAACAAGTTATTGGGTTTCCCTCAAAGAACAATGTGTCTGAAACTGTATGAGCAAGAAGTCTTTGGTAACTTCTTTTCATCACTGGATGATAATAGATTCTAATGATATTTCTACTACTGTTTTAGGTCTTTTTTATTGTTTTCAGATGAAATATACGCACCACTCACATGTATGAACTATTGGCAGACTGAGTGAGTGATTCATTACATGAATGAAATGATGGATGGATGGATGGATGAGTGGAAGAATCACCCTGAGGTCTTAAAGGCCAGCTCGGGTCTGAGTCGCCGCATGTGGTGCTCATTCTGTTTGGTGCCCATGCACCCATGACCCACATACAAGTGCAAGGCAACCAAGTATTGATTGGCCAGAAATGAGCTCACAAAAATATTGATGGCCTGGAAATGTTCTACAATAAAGGCACTGCATAGTCACGATAGAGTAACAGAAGAAACAATGAGCTGCTGCGCTTGACCAAGTATTTTCAGACTTGAGGAAAAGCACAGTTAATTAGCTGTTTCAAGTGGACTTGGGTTAAATAATGTTTTTTTTCCTAAAGTTAAAGTGAGAATTTTCAGCGGACACTTGAGGCTCAGTGCCCTGCAGGCACACCAGTTAGGAGTACCTGTTCCACAGCACCTGGTGAGAAGTTAAGAGGATAATGGAGGTTAGGAGGGCAAAGCCTCTCCCATAGAGGGGAACTACCAATTCCGACAGTGTCAAGATCTGGAGATAAACTGAGTAAACATCACTGCAAAGCTTAGGTTGAGGATCACAAGGTTAAGTTGTAACAATGTTTGTTTTTACACTATTTTAACAAGACTCTGAGGAAAATGGTTTCTGGATTCACTCTGTATTTTTCACCCAGCTTGTTCCTGCTCATTACTATATTGCTATTTGATTGGGATTAAATATTTATGTGTCTCCCCTGCTGTTATGATTGATGTTGAAAATAAAATGTTGCCACAGGGAACGAGCCATGTATTGTCATTGTAAATTCAATAAATATTACAAAACCTGTTATAAAGGGAAGCACAAGCAGGTACAGCAGCAGATTTCCCTGCACCTTGCCATCATTTGTGTGTTTTTGGCTTCTCTGCACTGTGCAAACACCATATGGTCAGAAATTCTCAAACCAAAAGAAATTTAGACAGTCATCCTGGGAGCCAATCTAATGAAACAAACGACTCTGCTGTCATCGGGGTGACCCAGGAGGAATACGCCTTTGACCCACTTTTTGCTCTAGACTATTAGTTTAAGAAATCAGGGCATATGGTGCTGGTTGTAGGATGTAATTTGTGGAAAAAAGGAGCTTGAGTTAAACTGTTTTGTTTAGAGGCAGATGTGTGTTGTGTCTGTATAGCCTCGAGCGACAGCTCCCTGAGTAAAATTAGCCATCCACAATTCTCTATTTCCTCTCCAAATTACTGTTAGTGCAAGGACAAGCCAGCTTGTGTGATTGCTACTATTTGCACCACAAAACAAACACTTCTGCTGCAAAAATAAAACAATATATATATAACGGCATATTTTTTTAAATGTTGTTTTTTTACATTGTGTAAGGTTTTTTATTTATACAGTTCTGGTGTCCTCAAATATGCATATACCATGTCTAAGAAATCTAAAGATTGGCAGTGGCAAACAAACGGGTGTTTGCTGTGTTCTTTTCCCACCAATCCCCTTTCTTTAAGGTATTCAGCCGGGGTTTAAGGGTTGACAAAGGCCATCTTACCAAAGCTTCACTTGACCTATTTTAATCGCCTCTTGTTGAGCTAAGGCACCATGGTGCCAGCACGTGGTGATCTAAACTGACCCCTATCATAGAGCACAGGAGGGACTCAGCAGAAGAACACACCAGAGCCCCATTCTTGCTGTCTAAATCCTTACACTTAATCCCCCGGGGAGGTTGTTTGTGAGCAATATCACTACAAGAGTATAGAAAACCCCCTGTGGAGAAAACCAACCGCAGTGTGTTGCCGGTCCTTCACAACTCTCTGCTTCCCTCTTCCTCCAACATCAACTGGAACTCCAATCCAATCTTCGTCTTCTCGCATACAAACACACACATCTCACTTCCCAAATGACAAATTGCACCCTTTCACACAACCTCCATTAATCTACCACCCGTGACCCTCCATGTATCCCTCATGTCTGCCTCATTGTCCCACTGGAACACAACACACACACACACATAAGGATGCACATGCATGCACACACACCTGCCCAATCCTGGTTAGCGACTTCACTCACTTTTATATGGTCAGCTGAATCAGCAGCTCTCTCTGTGTCACTGGCACGTGTTTGACCAGGGACCGTCTGTGATTTCCTCTCTGTGTCCAGCTACATTAATCATTCTTTTTCTCTCTCATTCTTCTCTGCTCCGTCCATGAATGATCAAGCTACTCTATTATAATCTAACCCAAACACCGAAGCCAACAATATCAGGTGTAGTATTAAAACAAAGATATTCCATCACTTATTACATATAATCAGTCTGCAGTAAAAACAGTCCTTAGACCACTAGATAACAAATATTCACCTGTAGTTCTAATTTTGAGGCTAAATACAGAAAAACCCTAGAAGCATCTAGAAGTAAGGAATCGCTTAAAGAGCTTTAAGAGTCCAGGTCTCATGAAGGAGACTTTTAGCTCCAGCCAGTGATAGAAAAATACCCAGAATGAAACTGCATGTAAGAGAGCAAGGATTAATTTCTAGTGCCAATTTTTCTTTGCATAGTTTGCTATAGAGAGAAAAATAGACCATTACTTCTTGTGTATTGCTCTCCTCCTGATGTTGTTTACTGCTTGGACAGAAGGATTAGGCCTGATCTCAATTTTCAGTCTTCATCCTCTTGTTCTTAATTCCATTTAAATGCTTGTCTGAACACAAGCCAGGTCGTCCCTATAGCCGACTTTCCATCTCACTTCATTAACATTGTCGCTGCTCTCCAGTTAAATCCCTGCTGAATAGCGAATAATTGGACGTCCCTGGTGTTTCAGTGGGTGAAAACACATTGCACACTCATGGTGTCATGACTTCTGACCTCTCTGCATTATTGCCTCCTCTGTCCTCTTGTGCCAAAAATACACAGAAACGATTATATGCAATGGAAACAACCGACAAGTTCTGTTTGTGATATTGTGCGCTAATGTGCAGAAAGTCTTACGTTTTCTTAACCACAAAGAAAAAAAAGGAACAATCTTATTTTATTTTCACCATTGTATTTGTTCATCTTAAAATGTTATTTTTCATTTAGTGTGACATTTTCAGAGATTTTTGTTGTTTGTTTTTTTCTAATTTGAATGTGTTGTTGAAGCCAGAGAGGTGAAAAGAGATGTTTTAATAGGAATATGTTGATATTTTGGAAAAAGTTAGAAATGCTATCAAACATTCTTCAGCAACTAAAATATCAACAGAAACTGTTTCCCCATGGTATGAGAAAAGCCTGGGGTAGGAACCGAAATTACAGCACCAAATTACACATCAATGTTCCTCCTGTTTAGATGGGACGCAACAAAGTTGCATGTGTGTACATGCAAATTAGACACAGCGTGTTAGAGAAATAATTGGAAACGCCATTTATGATTTGCATTTAGATGAGCGGAGTTTCATTTTGTACAGATATTATGATGATCAGGCCTGTAGGATATAATAGTGGAGGTGAGAGAGAGTCAGCAGTGCTGACTGAGCAAGGTTCAGTGCAACAGAAATAAGACCACGCTCATTCATATACATACAGTCATGTTTAGACTGCAAGCTAATAATAGCTTTATTTGCTGGTTGGAAGCCAATAAAGACTCATAAGTAAATACCCTGTAGCAAACAAAACAGCAGCAGTACTGCAAGTCAGCAAATTTATAGAATCAAAATCAAAATCATTGAAACATGATAAAGAAAGTTGCTGTTGATATATTTCTTATTTAGAGATAATATTGAGTGAGAGACACTAATAGGAAGTTGGTAGTTGCAGGATATTGTAATGACTGTACAGTCATCACAGTAAGTACATCAGCCAAAGTCCTCTATCTAAATATCAAAAGAGAGAAGGAAAGAAAGCAGAAACAAAAGACTCTTCTTATTGCACAACTCAACCACATACATTACAATAAACCATCACAGCACTGTGTCGCAAACTCAGCGCAAGAACGAAAGAAAGACAGACAGAAAGAAAGAAGACTCTTCCAAGCAGTCAGTAATCAGCAGTCAGTTGAATTCTGCTCTGCACTATTTTTTCCACAGCATTCATGTATATTAATCATGCCGTTGTACCGCTAAGATTAAGGGTTTTTAAGTCCTGTTAGACATGGCATAAGGATGTGCAAATCAATATTTGGTAAGCCAGTTCAAGCTGTGAGAACTTTTGACTGATCACTGACTCCTCCTCTCCTCTCCTCTCCTCTCCTCTCCTCTCCTCTCCTCTCCTCTCCTCTCCTCTCCTCTCCTCTCCTCTCCTCTCCTCTCCTCTCCTCTCCTCTCCTCTCCTCTCCTCTCCTCTCTGGTTGACTGCTTCCGGTCTACCCCCTACTGTGACCTTTCACCTCTGCCTGCCTAATGATCTGATGTCTCGTTTTACCTCCCTTCATAACACCTCACCATCCCTCTCTCTTGTCTCCCAGGGGACCACTGGATTGAGGACTCAGAAGGAAGAGGGCAGATTGGGTCTGCCCTTTCCGGCTGCTTTGTCTCCTTTCACCTTCACCCTTGTCTACTTTCTCCAGTTTCTCTCTTTCTGTCTTTTCTCCCACCTATCTTCCCTTTATCTCTTCGTTACTTCTCTCCTTTTTCCTCCTTCTATCTTCATCCGCTAGAGATTCCAATCTGAATAAGCAATGCTGCTCACTCTTTACCCTAATGTGTAGGTTGGGACCCGATGGAGCAGGTTATGTTGGAGGAATACTGATTGCAATGGGAGGAGAGAACTAAACTGGTCACACAGAGGCATCTGGCAGATGGACAATAGGGAAAAGGGAAGTAGTCCGTATTTAATTCAAACAGCCAAGAGCCGAGACAGAGAGAGAGTGTGAAATTGGCTCGGATGCTCCAAAGATAGAGGAGAAAAAGGCTCCTTCTCTGTTATTCTGACAACAGTTTTAACATTCATGAGGCTTATTCAAGGCACCTTATAAATAAGCCTCATAAATGTGATTTTTTTTTTGTTTACTCCTTTCTTTTTGGCATTTTTGGGTACAAGCTTTCTCTTGAACAACCAACCTGTGTTTGCGTCGCAGCGTGATTGCTCCTGATTAAATTGTCTGCGTCAAAGTCACAGCTCAGCCTGGGGGTGGGGTAAACAGCCCTATTAGTGGTTAACAAAGCCTCCCAGATATGAAACCATGCATGCGTTTGGTGCTAAAGCCAATGGGAGATTATCCAGACTGCAAATACATGGACGACTGTGATGCCCTTTGTACCACACAACAGAGGGCATTTCATGGGCAGAGCGCTGATCCCCTTATTGGTGTGCAGTTGAGGCAATGTAATCCCAAATTATTTAACCAGATTACTAGAGCATGAGAAAAATTCTGCCTTTGAATTATGTAGGGGTGGGTTTATGTGGTAGATATAAGTTCTAGTGTCAGTATGACTGTACCCCTCTAAAGGCACACACTGTTCTGCAATGGGACATGCTCTGCAGTTGTTATAGCATGCAGGTGAAGGACAAGAAAACACTTACACAGAGAGAAGGTTCTTCATTTCTGTCTACACGAGCTCTTGCTGCCTTGAAACAGCATTGTGATTCTTTTCAAGGCCTTAAACCTAATTCTGAGCAGCCACTTCATTGAAGATGTAGTGTGACATTCAGCATAATGAAAACAATTAGGGGTATGGAGAGACAATGAAATAAAAAATGAATAAAGTTTGGAATATGATGGCGACTTGCTTGGTTGATACCAACCTCACTGAATGAATGTTCTGTCAGTTTTACTAGAAAAAAAATAAAGATCACACTGCCAGAAAAATAAAGGCTTTTTGGTGGCGAGCATCATTCAACCCTGCTTGTGTATGAACAATTACAGACTGTTTGGCAGAGGATGGCACTATTGGGTTGGACCCAGACAGAATTTTGCCTGCCAAATGAACGCTTCTACATCCTGAAGTACACAAGTGAAAAACAGGGCTTTATTTGTTTAAAAAGAAATAAGGACAAAAATTTCTTTCTCGAGCACAATTGTTCATTCTTAAACAACAGTCCTTCCTCATTCTGTGGCTGCCATTTTGTAATTTGGCATCACTCTCGGTCTGAGATTCAGTTTGTGATATTAAGTGTTGTTTATCGCTTAGCTGTGTCTCTTTTCTCTCCTCTGTGACTAAATACAGCCACCGGGCCTTAAGCATTCGATTGAAACACTGGTTTTGAAAGCTCCAGCTGTGGCCTGGCTTGTCTCACTGAGTGGAAGTGCTCATCCTGGCAACTTGACCCACACTTTTTCGCCGCCTTGTCATAGCAAGCCAGTGTGAAGAAATTGATCACGTCAGGAGATGACAGCACTCTGATTCAAAACAAAACAAATGGTGAAGATCCATGGATTCCTGTCATATGTTTATATCGGGGCGTGCACAGTCACACTGCTTTTTCTAAGGAGGGGTTAAAGCCATCAATCTCAACTTTCATTTGAGTTTAAAACATATTAGATGTGATTTACTCACATTTTTGTTGGAAAACCATGTTCATGAACATGCATTCATCTTATTTTTGCAGCATTAATGATTCATTTTACACTAAAACAAAGTTTCAATAAATTTTCTAAAATTATTTTGAATTAATAGTTTGGAAAGTTTTATAGGATATTAGGATAATAACATTATTGAAATTAAAGCCCATTGAATGATATATCTTTTAATTTCATGAAATTGGAAGCAATCCAAAACTTTAAAAGAAGCGACGTGAAGTAATCATACTAAATTCAACTAAGTCAAAAGTTTTGCATTAAGATCAGAATTATTATGTAATGGGAAATGAGTCGTCTGTAATGGAAAACATTTGACAGTAAGCTTCCCAACACTGTCCTCATCCATCGCCGCTCTCTCTGCAGCAGGCACCTGGCCAGCTATCGACCGCACCTCAGTCATGGTTTTTGGGTCACAAGCTGTGACAGGAAAGCGGATGACTGTCCTGCCCTGTATCCAGCACTGTGCTGCACACACACACACACACACACACACACACACACACACACACACACACACAGCGTTACTCTGCGGGAAAGACAGAAGATTTGCTGACCACCGGCTCTGTTGCCTTCTTTCGACAGCACTATCTATCTCAGGCCAGAGAGAGAAGAGTGAGTGAGGCAGAGAGAAAGAGGATGGCAGGAGGGAGGGAGAAAAGGATGATGAGGGAAGAAGAGAATGACTAGAGAAAAGGAAGAGATAGAGATTAAAAGACAGAGGAGGGCACAGACAAAGAGAGGCAGAGAGAGAGAGAGAGAGAGATAAAGAGACAGTATAAGAAATAAGTAATCATCTGAAAGGGCTGAAGGTCTCAGTCAGTCTCACTCACTGTCCTGCGGCAATGATGAATGCAAAAGTTAGCTCCAGCTGTGTGCGCAGGGATGAAAGACGAACACAATTTCAGCACTGACCTCATGGGGTAAAAATAAGAAACGGTTGCACGTAAGTGTAGAAACACGATGACAGTATGGTTCTGCAATGGGACTGTCCTGCTGCTCAGACACACGTTTTGCAGGCCACACACATGTCCTCCCTGTTTTACCTTATCTGTATTTTATGGAAATGCTGAGGTCATTCTTGCTACCTGATGAATTGAGTAAAAATCTGTTGCATTCATGGTTTCTCTCCACTTCTGGGAGCTGAGAAAAGAAGATAAATTCACACGGTGAATGAATGTTTTTTGCTGACACAGTCATAGTTGACCTCTCTACGTATATAAGTCCCTAAAATTGTCTATGTAGATAATATCCATGACTTATCACATTTGGCAACTCTATGGTTATAATTTATAAATTAAGTGTGTTTAAATTGGACTGTAAATTGAGGCACTCCATTATCTAAACAGCTGACTAATCCTAGTACATAAACATGGCGGTCTCAAAGTCTACCCCACAGTGTCTTGCACCTTTTGCAACCCATGTATATTCTCTCCTCTTCACTTCTAAAACTGCTCCTTACTTGCAGTAAACGATAATTACTATTCAGGAAGCTAGTAATTTTATGCATCTAGGTTTTTTTTTTTTTAACCAATTACAAACATTTGGGGTTTTTTCAGCAGTTTTTCAGCACGTTGCTGCTAGCAGATGTCTAGCGAGTCTGGACAGAAAACTTGCTCTCGCTCTTCTGCTCTAATTCGTGCCCATCCCTCATCTCATTCCTACGGCAGGGCTGCACTGTACTGTAGGTACAACACACATGGTGTAATCATCTGGGCTTAATGAATGAAAGATGGCATAACATACATGTGAAGCAGTTGCACATACGTGAAGCATATTGAGCACAACTCAGAGGATGTAGCACCAGCTGTGCACATAGAATTTCTTCTGGTTCATGTCACTATGTGACGGCAGACTGAACAGAGGTGGAAATGGCAGCGATTAGATTTCACATACAAACATTTTGATACCAACAAGACTCAGCTTTCTTAAATTCCTTATAGCATGAATCACGAGGGAACTGGTAGCAATAGCACATGACTTTCCTTTAGTGGTGTATTTTCCCCTCTAGGGGAAACTTTGCAACAACAACCACAGATTGCACTTTTGGTGAAAGTGATACGAAGCCTTACTTTGACCATTTTCTGCACATGTGCCAACATTTTAATGTTTCATTCACACTCTATATATTGAATAATGTATAATACGCAAGAATCGTGTCTTTTTCCCTCTATTTTATTCATTATTCATGTGTTGATTCAAGTGTTAAAGTCATTTCATGCACATGAGCCATGCTGAACTGCAGCAAATCAAAACTGAACTCTGCCTGCATAGTACAGCAATGCAGACCTGCCTGTTCCCTTTCATTGCACACACTTTTCATTCATTTCAAATTCTAGTCGTCATATTCAGAACAGGTTTGGTCACTCCACTGCCTTTAGGCACCTCTGCACATATAACTGTATGACTGTATATCAACTGTGTTTCATTAAATGATGGTCATTGGCTCCCTCAGCGATTATAATTATTCTTGGCAACTGAAAATCTGTCAGCTCCACGTCGCAGAGAACAAATGACACATGTAACGCTTATAGATTTTTTTCATCTCAAGAAATGCCATCACAGTTAGTCAACTGTTTAATAAGGCTCCTTCAGAAGGCGTGAACTAAAAGTAACCCGTATTAAAGAGGTACTGAAGTTGTTTTTCGAGCTATCAACTAAATTATATGACTGACTGTACTGTAATTAATCACTTCAATGCTCGTTTTAAGATTGACATTTCTTAATTAAATATGTAAAAATCTACATTTCACGTGTCGAAAATGGAATGAACATAACTACCTCTGTTTTAAATCAGCCTGAACCTCGCAAGACCAGTGCTGATATAAAGTCGACCTGTTGGGATTTAACTTTACAATAAAAAAATAATGTTAATGGTCACCCCCGTGAAACCACGCTCATTTTCAAATTCATGCTGATCAAGAGTCATCATTCACAGCACAGGAAGTTATGCTATTCAAAGATATTAGTTAGAACATTTGCTAACATTAGCTCCCTATAATGTTAATGTTACAATAATAACTCAGAGCCTCATAATTCATAGGAGTTTCATCATTTACAGGAATTTATGCTATAAAGAGAGAGAGAGAGCTCCAGAGAGAGAGCCCACATCTCCAGCTTCGGGCATTAATGGGGCTGGAGCCAACAGCTCCACCTGATAAAGTGATACAGCTCGGGACCACAGTCCTCCGCAACACCAAGGACCACTTCAGGGGACTCAGTAGGGGGAAAGTCCCCCACCTTAAAAGAGCATTTGTGGCATATCTGCCCATTAGCCTGGTCCACTTTTTTTCAATACTACGTAGTGAGTTGACTTGGGGGGAATATAGCCAATAGAGCTCCTGATTCTATGATAGCTTATGTAATTTCTTATATCAACTAATACTAGATATGCTGGTCATGAGAGCAGCAGCTCTAGTGCTATCGTTTTACACACATTACTAGATGTGGGATGATGATTTCTAATGTTACTGATAGTTGAATTACATTTTTGCGGGCTAACATATCCTCAGAACAGACAGCAAGAAAGAGAGAGCAGACAAAACAGCAATGAATGGAAATGGACTTTGTTGAGGACACACTGAAATACTCAGATTTTGGGTATGGTAATGGATCAAATTGTCAATGCTGGTGAAACAAATCATTCAGTAGGGGGTTGTGACCCCAAAAAAAGTTGATTCATTTATCACGTGAGGGACGTAATTGTTGTAATTACACGCTTTGGCCACTATGTCAAACTAGCTTCAAAGACTGATGCACTTCCTGGTGGCGTCTTTTGGCGTCCATGTTGCCTGGCAGCATAGCCTAGCAATGGTGTTGCCAGGTAACCAACGAAGACTCCAGGAAACCCTGTAAAACTACAAGAAGTCGGGATTTTTTTTATTTATTAGTGAGCTTTAGGTGTATTTTTGGACGGAGCCAGGCTAGCTGTTTCCCTGGTTTCCTTGTCTTTAAGCTAAGCTAACTAGCGTAGCTTCTTATTTAATGCTAATGTTAGCTACTATCTGATGTTAGCATTAGCTGATGAAATACATCTAACTCTGCGGAAGGAAATATCCTAACGTATTGAACAATTTCTTTTAAACTATTCCAAATCTTATATGTGTTTCTAAGTTTTTAACAACGCTTTACATATCCTCGATAGGCTCCATCTGTAAAGTTTGTGATTGCAGTCCCTGACTCAGCACTATCTGCAGATATGATTTTCCTGGTTAACAACCGTTTTCATGTAGTTTTTCTACCTACTACATTAACCGCAGGCACCAACCCTGTCTATCCCGCCCATAAGCGTCACTGATTCAAATAGGAGCCGAGGCAGAGGCAGAGGAAGCAGAGAGCCAGGCTGATCACACACACTCTCACACACTCAGGAGCGGAGGCAGGGAGAGCAACACACACCGAGCCAGTGAGAGGTTGGGGATCCTTCAGTGGTTTTTCACCTGCACGCACAACAACCGTGAGACCCCCCCCACACCACCACCACCACCAGGATCTAAAGATGTGGACAAAAGTCGGGAAGCTTGTGCTATTACATTTGTTACTGATGGAGCTCCATTGCGCTAAAGGTAAGACACTTGTCCCAGCGAGGGGGGTGAATTTGCATCGCAGCACGGACGCTTCAGGGGGATCGTAGCCCACGGAGAAACGGATTGTCTCTCAGCGCAGTCCGCCTCTCCTTTAGCGTGGCATGCAATGGCTCACACCTGGATCGCCACTTTTGTTCGCGATCTCTGGTGACACCAGATGACAATACGCGGAAGAAAAGACCCATACAGCCCAACACGTGTGTAAATGCAGTAGGCTGATGTTGTGGGGAGAAAGGGCTGCTTGTGGGGATGTGATCGCAAAGTGCAGGATGCAGTGGTCTGCGTTTGGTGTTTTTGTCGCCGCATCCCACACAAAAACTTGCGTAGATTTGCCTGAACAGATCTTTGTTTTCAAGTGCCAGCGTGACACTGATGGTATAGTCATTCAGGGCGCACCAAAGCCTATTGATGGATACAGCACACACAAACAAACAAGCCCACCATGAACATGAGATAAACAGCAAAAGTGTAAATCATGTTGTGGGAATGTTAGATTTAAGAAAAAACACTACACACTAGCTACAGACTACTATAATCATTATTTGTGGAAGCCTTTCTCCAGTACTGGGAGATGCAGAGCAATTATAGCTATTTACCACTTCCCAACCCTCAACACTCAGGGGAGAATTAATTACTTGCTATATTACAAGAGAAGCATGTATGTAATCTATTGGAGGCTCTTTTAAAAAGTGGAGACTGTTGTAATATATCAGTTAATCTCCAAATTCGTAGGAACACAGTCATGTAAACAGTTTGTAGTCGAGCCCTGTTTTGTCATAGGCTGGTATTGATAAAGTACTTACACTGCCTCTTTCCTGTAGATGTCTATCGTTTCCCACCATATATCTGTGGTACTAACTTGATTTGATTTAAAGTGACATTACTACACTTAATGCTAACTATAAATCTCATATTTTGCCAATCTGAGATCTGCATGTATTCAATATTTACATTCTGATCACTAAATAAAGAGACTGACAACTTTTTTTTTTTTTTTTTTCTTTTCTTGACTACATAGGAACTCATACGGAGTCGGAGTGTGAAACCGGGCAGTTTCAGTGCAAGAACGGACGGTGCATCCCGACCCTGTGGAGATGTGATGATGATGATGATTGCTCAGACAGCAGCGACGAGGAGAACTGTCGTAAGTAGCCCAGCAGAGTCTGTTACATTGGTGGATAAACGTAATGATGATTGCTTGCTGCCCTGTGGGCCTTGAATATACCTGCTTTCACACACGTTACGAACATGAATGTTAATCTAGGTGAAAGCGACACCTAAACATTTTCATGTGGAGGAACTATACGTTTTCATGAGCGTATGCATTCTGCTCTCATTCTGATATGATCTGGTACATAACTGCATAACGGTGTAAGATGTAGATAGCTGATTAAATCTGTGCTTTAATTTTTGAATGAATGAAGTTCTACTGAGGATAAGCTTCTTATCATTTTGCTTGAGGCCCCTCTGGAATCTCCGTTTCCAGTTAGTCTGCAGACATAAGCGCAGGAACTGCTGATCGTGGATCATTTGTCAGGTCACATGAATATAGGAATTTTACTCGCTTCTTACTAATTCCTATTCCTGAGCAAACCTCTGGCACAAAGAAAGCTGTGGCCCCACTGGGTCAGAGCACTGCCATTATTATTATTATTGTTGTTATTACCTTCATGTTGCTGTGACTGTGTGGAGATAATGTTAGTCCCCTTATCAGTGAGTTCACCCTGCTATACGGTCTCATAATGGCTTCACAGATTGTGTCATATCTGGAATAGTGTGATAAAATTGCAGTGCTCTGTGTGATGACATCTCACTGCTGAGTAATGCAGCAAGCTCTAATGCAAGTACTGTGGCTCTTAGTTATGGCTGATCACAAATTGGCTGCTTTTCTGATCTCAGGGACGCCCCTGCTTCCGTGGGCAGGTGGTGTGGAAGTGGAGTTTCAAATACAAAATTCCATATACAATATCGGGCAATCAAATATTGTATTATGTCCTTCAGGAATGTGTGAAAAATTCCAGTTCAACAGCCTCAAAGGATTATTGCATGGACAACCAGCCGAGTAATCATCCCTTATAAATTTGTCATGCTGCTAATTGCCTCAATGGTTATATTAGCGGCCAATTGATTCATCGCTTATCTTGGAAAGCAGCACACCAAACCCACGATTCCCTCCTCTCACACACACCCACCGCGATGGTCGGCGCTGAATATCTTGGGAGTTCCTTTGACAAATGCCATGACATTTACAGGTACAAGCATGTCACATTCAATGCAGAGACTGATTAGAATTATTGGACATTTAGTGGGCAGTACTTCATGGAAGTGGAATTAGATTTTAATGAGCTAACAGCTACAGTTCACTTTGTTGTTCGGTATAAGCGCTGCTCAAAGACAATATGGACTTGGTGCTTCAGGTACAAGGTGACAATTTATTCTCTTCACTGAGCCAATTGGTCTGTGGCAGAAATGTGGCCTGCCTTTGTCTTGTCTGTTCACTCTTTTTGCTACATGTCCTGTACGCTTCAGATGTGGAATTTCTTTCCTCTTGGGCTCCTCTGTCACTCTCTCGATCTCTTCCGATGCTCTGTCTCTACCTTTTTATCTACTTTTTCCTCTTGCTGTGCCTTATACTGTCTTTCCGTGCATCCATACCCAGTTCCCCCTCTCACTTTCTACCCACTGTGTACTCTCTATTGTTTGTGTGCTTCAGCTCTCAGCCTGTGTTGGAGAGTTGGGTGCTTCTTTCTAAAAAGCTGGCTCACCTTTCCAGTGTTGTAGCACCCAGAAAGGGGCTTTCCTCCCCCCAGTTTGAAATCTCCTGTAAGGCACCTTGGCAGTGCAAACGCCAAAGAGGCTATGCCCACTCGTCTCACGCCCACAAAGAGCATCAGCTGACAGGTTGGTAGGAGATAAATCCAACAGCATGACTCTGGTTGCCGGAGTGATGCTCAGTGGCTGGCAGTATGCCAGCCCTTCGAACAGATGCCAGCACTGCCACTGCGCCCCCTCCCCAAAACCCAATATCACCAACAGAGCACAGCGGAGAGGAGGAGGGGGATGAGGAGGAGAGGGAGGAGGAGAACTGATGAGACAGATTTGATTGAAAGGAACAGGACACTGTAGAGCAGAGCTCAGGAGAAAAATAGGCAAAGCAAAGTATTTTAGAGAATGGGCAGGTGGGGGGGGGGGGGGGGGGGGGGGGGGGGTATTGGAGATAGGAGAAGAGATATATAATTGTGAAGAAAATAAGAGGAGGATTAGCCAGCTAGTTTCGCTTCATTCATGGTGGTGTGGCAAAGCTAAATAGGCTTGGAACAGGTGTCGTTTAAAGTAGGCTGGGCAACAAATGGATGACATTCACTGAGAATCCTTCCAACACCTGATCGGATGAGTGTAACACTCCCTTCAAAGTGAATATACACAATACCTATTATGGAAAAGCTGTCAAATCTCTCTGCTGGCTAACTTCTGATATTTGTCCTAACTAACTGAAGCACAACTAGTTAAAGGTTGTGGACATCTGCGTTAGACTGTGAGCTGACTAACTGGTTAAACTTGTGGTTAGATGCCACTGGTTGTTACAGCTATTCTCATTTAAAATGCAGGGGATTCAGACAATTGATTTAATGAAAGTTCCGATATTTGTAAGTTTAGATTGTTGCGATATCCCTAATGTTTGTAATGTCATAAAAAATGTGTAATTGACATCGTTTAACGAGCAAATTTGAATGAGGGAATAACACATGTAGTTGTAGAATTGGTGCCTGTACTACCTGCTTTGGATACTTGTTGAGGAAATTTAAATGTGCTAGAACGTGGCATGAACAAAAGAGCCTAACACTACATTGTAAGTGTGTGTCCTTATAACACTGACTCCCGTCATCCCTCTATTAAGGCAGTAATGTGCATGTAAACACACATGCATGGGTCTATCATACACACCCACCCAGGTGTGTTTGCATGTGTGTCTATATGCAAGTCTTTTATCAGCGCTTGTGCTTATCAGTCACTAGTCGCATCTCTCATCTCTTTTTCTGTGCACACACTCGCACGTCTCACAGCAGGGATTACCCTTATAGCATCCTCCTTCTAGCAGCTGAATTAGACTGAGTCTTGGTAGATTGGGTTGTCTTTTGTGCCTTGTCTCTCTTTTCTTTCATTCTCCCTTTCTCTCTTCTTCATCCTCCTCCTGCCTCTCTCCTCCCCTCTCCTCTCCTTCATTCTCAACATGCCTCTTGGTAGATTCCGCTCTTGTTGCCCTGGGAGACGGTAATGCGATGGTGATGGCGGTGGTGGGGTTTTTGTGCATGCGTGTGCTTTCTTTGTAGTGAACATAACACTTCTGCACACATGTGTAGACATGGAAACTCTCCACCTCTGCACGGCTCTGTATGACCTATATTTCAGCTGTTGAATATACAGAAAAAAGGCCTTAACATTTTTACAGCGGATTTAAGTGGATTTAAACATGCCTAATCCAAAGTGCCACTGTAAAATCATCTCATATCTGAACCCAGTGTTAGCTTTCAATTGTTCTCACTCTCTCACATCGCGGTACAGAGTCTTCTCTCCAGTTGGCCTCGGTCACAGTGTTCTGTAACAACCCTATCTGAGAGAATGTATGAATAAACAGAAGACAGTGGTGTGATTAGTGGCGCAACAATTGCTCCATTAATCGATAGAAAATTAATTTCCACTAACAAAAGCAGCAACCAGCCAAATGTTGGCTGGTTTAGCTTCTTTTCTTGAATATCTTTGATTGTTTGACAGTTGGTTGGACAATATAAAGACGTCACTTTGGAAACTATGTTAGTTACTAGTTAGTTATGATACACTGCTAAAAACACAAAATCAGAAGGGGATGGAGAGAGAATACATAAGGGTGGGAAGAAAGTTCTTGTTGAGCTTAGTGTGTAGTGTGTGTAGTGTGTGTAGTGTGTGTGTGTGTGTGTGTGTGTGTCATAGGACAATGAGTCTGAGCAGGTCTGAGAAGGGGAGCGTCTCCACTGCAGCCTGAGACTAGCTTCCCATAGAGGAGACATCACAACACATTTCACGCTACTGCTCTGTCTGTGTGTGTGTGTGTGTGTGTGTGTGTGTGTGTGTGTGTGTGTGTGTGTGTGTGTGTGTGTGTGTGTGTGTGTGTGTGTGTGTGTGTGTGTGTGTGTGTGTGTGTGTGTGTGTGAGAGGCCAGGCTCTCTCTCACACACACTGTTTTTATCACACACACACATGACACTGTAATAAGAGACTGCAGAAAAGCGCTTCAGGCATAAAAGGCATTATACTGAACTGCTCACAAAAACACATTTTGGTCACCTGCTGACACACACACACACACACGCACACACACACACACACACACACACACACACACTGTTCACTGCAGCACAGTAGGGGTCAGACTTTTAATGGGAGTATGAGGTCAAAGGGACCAGTAGCTTAATCAGTTACACACATACAGCCACACAATGTGTGTGTAGTTGCAGGATTGTGTGGCAGAACTCAGAATAAAATACAGACACGCTGCTTCTGAAAAGACAAACTGTGAACACTGCACACACACACAGACCGAGGTGAACTAAGGGGTTCAACACTAACACTGGTCAGATTTATAATGTTTCTGAGCAGGTATTATTTCTTTTCTGCATTGCATAATTCCATCAAACACACATGCACAGAAGCATAAGCCCACGTTTACCCATTAACAACCCCACACGCAAGCATTTGCTTTTCTGTACTGAACTAAGGACATGAAGTTGTGTGCATATGTGTGTGGAGTGTACGCAGCTGCAGTGCTTTTGTCTCCAGAGAAAGAAACACACTGTTGTTACTGCTGAGGAACTGTGGGACTGTGTGTGTGTGTGTGTGTGTGTGTGTGTGCCTGTCTGTCTGTGTGCTTCATCTGGTCAGCTTTGTGTTTGAGGACAATGTATTTTATGAACAGAGGATATCACACAAAAGTCACTGTAAAGAAAAAGAAAATAAGTCATTGGTTAACTTGATTGTATAACTTATTTTCATGGCATTGGACACAATTTCTATCTTGTTCCACTTTTCCTGTGCAGTTAGGACTTTTTTTTTTTTTTACCAAGATTTTAAATGTGTTCAGTTTTGGTGAGCATGAATGTTTTATGCTTTAAATGAGGCCATAAACAAAAGTTTGGCAACCACAACTCATTTTGATCAAAGCATTGACACAAACACCATGCGAGTGTTCCTGGTAGATCATTTTATACAGTGCCCCATCTTATACTTTAACTTACACTACTGTATGTCTGATGGGAAAAAATCAACTAATATCAAAGGAAATGAGAACTTGTGGAGGCCCTGAAGCTAAATTCTGTAGCTCTACGAAGTTACATTTGACAACTCTGACAGTTCTGTGAAGGAGGTTTGAAAAATATTACAGGAAATACACAAAACAGCTTTTAATGATGGGCTATTTTTCTGTTCTGCCTAAGAAATGAAATGTTGTGATTAATGACTAAAAATTGTGTCAAAAACATTATCAAAAATCCAACTGGGTTAATTTCATCAGCTATGCTGATGCTTTTTCCATCTTCATTCACATTAATGCACAAGTCCACACACCGATAAATTAAAACAACTTTTTATTAATAAAACATCAGGCTTCATATTTTAGATGATGCCAGTCTCCTCTGTCCCTCTGCTGCTCAGTTGACACATGAAAGGGTGAGACTGCCAGCTGGCCAAGCCTCTCTAAAACATGATGTATTCCTTGAAGATTGAATACTAAACATAATCAAGCAGACACATGCAGCGCTGCCAGCCTGACAGATGACAAGCCTAAAATATGTCGGAGCATCACCTTTGTCAGACACTGCATCATGCTCTACAAGCTAACAATACCTCGTGTGCTGAATAGGTGTTGGGTGCAGCGGTGCAAAACAGCAGCAGGGTAATTTTAGCTGAGGTCAGTGCTGGCCTGAGGCGTTTGCGCTCTCTCACTTTTCTCTCTATGGCCACCTATGTGTCTCTCTCGACCTCTCTCGCTCATTTTCCCTAACTTTCTACCTCTTGCTCCTTTTCTATCGTCCTCTGTCTGCGTCTCTCACCCCCGTCTGTCTTTCTCTAGACCTTTGGAGTAATGGTTTTGTACTGACATGAAGGGCAGGGGTATGAAATGCAGCAAACCTACAAGGAGGAAGCAGATACTGTGTGTGTGTGTGTGTGAGAGAGAGAGAGAGAGAGAGAGAGTGTGTTCACTGTCCATCTACATACTTCTAATCCAATTAGTGAGTGTCTCCGTGAGAATCTGCTCCGTGAGTAGTGTGTGTTTCAGAGAAAGCAAAGATGAGAAGAACAAGTAAGTTTGCTTCTGCCTGAGGACTAATTTCTCTTTCTCACTGTGTGTGTATAAAGTAAAATAAATAACAGTGGCATTGTCCTCGCGTCTCTCTTCATCTTTCATCCCTCCTCATTGTGTCTTCCAAAATGGGGGCATATGTATCAGCAGAACAAGGTTTCCTTAAAACCTGACTTTCACTCCCAACCACTGGGTTTGTTTTCACAGAGATTAGTATGGAACGAAAGTATCGGAACATAAAAGCATAATGAAAGAGCTTGATAACATTTCTCAAAGCAGATGCTTTTGAGCTATTGTGTAATCAATCAAATAATACTACTCAGTAATTGTATGAGTGTTATATAGAGGGGGTACTTGTAGTGATGATCCAATAGAGAATGATCACCCAACTCCCCTTCAGCTTTGTGACGTCTTTCAGCTTGTTTTAGTTGGTTGCTTTGGTTTCTATGGCCAAACGTTCCTTACACAGCAGGCTGCTGTTCTTAGCAAAACCTTCTGAAAAACCTGCTTTGTGCTACTTACAAGCACAAAAAGCCAGACAGACAAAGTTAGCAAGTGGCTAGTGAACATACTGGAGAATTTAGTTGCTGAAGAGCCAGATATCTCTACTCAGGAGTTGGTGGAGACCAAAAACGGAGCTTAAAGCAGATTGACTATTGGCTTGCATTCATCAGGTGACCAAGAACACAACTCCAAATGAATTCCAGTGTTGCTCCATTTCTGTAGAACATGTAAACTCCGCTTGCTAACATATTTGCTATTTAAACTTTAAAATGTCACTGCTGTCTGTGCTGCTCTAGTTGCTTAAAAAACATCAGCCAATGCAGACTAATAGAATAACTTTTAAACTGGAATAACTGAATGTCACAGCAATGCTCACGTCCAAGTTTGTTTCACAAACACAACAGCAAGCATACATCTGACAGAAGGTCAGGGCCCGCAGTATGGTGATACAGACAGTTACGGAACAACGTGGCTGACCGTGAACTTACATAAGTGCGTCTGGCCAGATGAACAATGCAGAGAAGCAATAGATGGCTAACAATTGTTGAAGGTGAAACATACTGAGGAAAGAGGAGGAAAAGTGACTTAGTTGGAGGAAGTTTGTGAGAGGTGTCAGTTCACTTGTTCACTGAGACAAGCTTTGTTATGCTAAAGAAAAAGGGGGATGCTGCCTGCCCGATGTTCCTTTTTTTTTAATATCAGTAGTTTGTTAATTCTTGCTCTCCTTATCTCTCTTCCTTTCTGTATACAGTACCCCCACTCCCCTCTGTCGTTTATGTCAGAATTAGCTCGTCCGTTTTCAGCAGATTACCTTGTGTTGTTTGCTTGCTCTGCTCTACTGGAAAGTCACTTATTGTTCAAAGTCAAACTCCGATAACACTACAATCCTATTTTCCCTCCGTGTGTGTGTGTGTGTGTGTGTAAATGTTTGGCTGTGTCTCGTTGCCGTGTGGCTCTTTGTGCCTGTGTTGTTGTGTTGTGCTGTTGTTACACCCCCCCCCTCCCCCCCTCCCCATCCCAGCCGTGTCTGACAGGGTATCATGGCGTTAATCCCCAGCTCAGATTAACCGAATATCTTCATGTGCCTCCATTTTATTATTTACATTTGCTGTAATCCTGTTTTTCACCTTGTGCTCTGTTGCCTGGTATACGCAGTCAGTGAGCGGCGTATGAAACGACAACTAAGAATGCTGATGAATAAAACATGGCTGTTAATACCAGTCTGCTGGGCTGACGCTGAGATAGAGCCCTTGAGTGCTGCATGTCAAAAGTTTTCATGACAAGTTTTACTTGGAAGTTCCAAAGTGGAGGAAAGAGTTTTGTTTGACTCCCTTTTCTGATGACATTGCCTCAGTCTCTCTGTATTTCTCTGTTCTGCTTCATTTCTTTCTGTATGCTTTACTTTGTCTTTTCTCTTCTTCGCTCTGTTGCTCTAAATTCTATTTTTTTTTTTTTTTATAGTAGATCATTTTTCTTCACCCTGCTCTCCGTCTTTATCAATGACAAACTGTTGGTTTGTTCAGCTTGATTCATTACATCTTACCCTGCTTCAGTGTCTCTTGTCATATAAATCACGAACTTTTCCATCCTCTTTGGCAAAGAAGCAGGAAACCAGTTTGGTAAAAGTAGAAGTTAATGTGGTGAATTTAGTGCTTTATGCTGCTATTGCGTGTCTCCCCACGATAGTGACAATGCACATCTTTCGTTTGATCTCAGTTGGGTGACACTGCTACTTTCTGGCTCAACACCTGCTGAGAGAAAGCAGGTGGAAAGCGGCTTTGAAGGTGTCAAAAAAAGGAAAAGTTCTCCGAAAGTGGATATAAACTCCCCCTTAAAGTATCTGCATCATTAGGCAGCAGAAAACAAGCGATGCAAATGCTAAAACTATATCCCAATAATAAAGACTGAGCTGTTTGAAGTAATACAAATCTGATGTGCTGAAGAAGAAATGCAGATTTTTTATTATTTAATGATTTCAGTTGTTGATCTTTTCCTTAATAACCCTCTACTGTTAATTGTGACAGCTTATGCATGAATCATTACAGAAACACAAATCCAGATACAATGCATTTGGTAAAGTTGGTTCATCTCTCTATGCGCTATTGTCCTATCGTTGCATAAAACAACTTTTCATCAACAGATTGGAGCAAGCTTATGCGAGTTCAATGTACCAGCGAAATTGGAACATTTTCAACTCATCTAAACAGGCAAAGCCGACATGGCGCCAGCACAGTTGAGGTCTTGGGAGTGGTGCTGATATGATAGAAGAAATAGAAATTAATTATTAAACGAATCAGTGATAATTATTTTGGTAATCAATTGATTGTTTAGTTATTTATCACACAAAAATACCAAATATTTCGTGGTCCCAGCTATAATACTGATTGCATCTTGAACAGAATTTCCATTAAAAAAAAAAACAAAAAAAAAAACGTGACAGTTCAGTCCCCACTGTAACTGTAACGCACTGTGGTCAGTAACCACTAAGAAAACAACTTGAACTTGAGGATAACCAACTTGACACAGATATTTTCATCCTTTTGTCCTTACTTTGCACTCTTTCTTTTCCCCTCGTCTTCTCTCTGAATCCCTCCCTCCATCTGGCTTTCGAATGAAGCCGTTTGCGTAGATTACACACGCACAAGGTATCTCCTTCATACATACGCCTTGCCAGCTCCTAAGCCTGAGAACGGGTCTTTTACCTTGAGGGGATTTTGCTTGTCATTCGTCACAGGATGATGGGGTGAGGTGGTGGAGGGGGGGAGTCACTCTTTGATGATATAGCTAGTGCTCAGTAATACCAGTTATCAGAAAAAAGGCTGGTGTGACACAAAATCTCTCTCGCTCTCTCTCTCTCTCTCTCTCTCTCTCTCTCTCTCTCTCTCTCACACACACACACAGAATCTATGTTTTGTGGGATACACACAACACTAATGTGACATTTTTACCTGCAGCGTTCTTTATTGTCAAAACGCAGTGATGCTGTGTCAACATGAGGTTGGAGGGGAGGAATTAAAGGGTGAGGGAATTGTTAAGGACTCAGTGCTAAGGACCACAGTTTCCACTGCCGGTTGAAGAGAAAAGAAAAAAAAACACCTTATTTCTGATTATCCTGTGAAACTCCCGATAAGAAGTGCTTCCTTTTGGAGTCACAACGTGGGGATTATTGGAAGTGTGTTTGAAGTAAAAAATAAATAAGCTGATGCTCTGTAGCTGCCGTAGCGGCACCAGGAGTCTCTCAGGACATGCAAAACGTTCAGCTATTTGGGATGTTGGCTGCTTTGCAAAGCTTCAACTCGCAGTTTAAAGACGCTACGTTGTTTGGATGAGCCGAAGTAGAGGGGAGGGGGGGGGGAGTAGAAGGGGGAGATCCTGGTGGGAGAAATGATTTTTTTATCCGTTGTGCTTGTTGCGTTGGATGTTTTTCACCAGATCTCCTTTCCTGCTCGACCCTCTCCCTCCATCCTCTCTCTTCTTTAAGGTCTCTGTCTGTTTTCTGTCTTTTCTTCTTTTCTGGCATGCGTTCATAGTGCGTGTAGCCAATGACGACTCTCTCTCTCTGTGCCCTCCATCCTCCACCCCCACACCCTATTATGTGTCATTGGAAGCAGAGCTTGAATGTTTGGAAGCAGGGTGACACCTTCTCAATGGGGCCTCAGAGGCCCCATCTCTCCCTCACCCACACACACACACACACACACTCACACACACACACAAAATCACACGCATAAAAAGATGCATTGACAATTGGTTTTGTGTGTGTGAGCATAATGAGTAGTGCTGTGACCCCGCATGCAACATCTGCATTAACCTATTGGATTCAGTGCTGTTTGCAAGAATTTTCATAGACTTTTTTTTTTTCTTCTTCTTCTGTCCTTCTTTTCACAGCATGCCTCATGTTTTCATTAGCTTTTCAAATCTGTGTCTGCATTTACATAAACATGTGTTTACACATAGTTTCCATGAGAAGAAGTGTATCCTGAAGCCTTTTTGTCTGCTCCTCTTATTGTTGTTGATGTTTGTTTGTGTAAGACAGCATTGGAGGTCATGATTAAATTAACACCAAGATGATGGGCTTAAACATTTTACGCTGGGCGGAGGTAGGAGGGAGGCTAATGCTACACACACACACACACACACACACATACATATACAAATAACCATATCTTGACCAGGCCTGCATATGCAAAAACCTACTATGTACCTGCACACACTCTCTCTCTTTCACACACTCTTTGGCACAGACACACACGTGTATGCACTTAAGCGTCAGCTTCTTGGCTGGTGTAGCAGGTTGAAGAATGAGAACTGCAACCTTTCCTTTGACATTCACACAGCAGAATAACCAGCTTTTTAAGACTGATTTTCCTTTTGTTTGGTTTCATAGAGTTTCTCGATATTGCTTGATGTCAGCTGCTTGCTCACGGCTCACTGATGGTGTGCTTTCGCTAGAAATATCCAATACCTGACCTGTATGTTTTGTGTCTTTTGATGGATTTATGTGTTGGATCACATCTCAAAAGGTTTTCAAAAGGAGTGGAGTGGAGTTTGTGATGTGCTTCCTCTGTACTGTCCTCCACTATTTTCTTTATATTATTTTTTACTTTTGTTCTGAAATGTGGCATCAAAATTCCTCCTCCTTTCCCCTTACAGTTTGTGAATTGCATTCTCCACACCGCTTTCCCATATTTCCTTACCCAATAACATGCAGACTGTATAAGTTCTGTTGTAGCCAGAAGGTTTGTTGTCAAATTTGAGTCTAGAAAATAATATGATTTTATTTGAAACAATTGTCCATTGGGCAGGACCCTCTGCTGCACATGGAGCTAAACTAAGGACCATGAAAAGGTTTTTAAATGGAATTTGGAGCCACGATGAGCAAGATAATACGACTAGCTCTGCTTGGTCAGGCTTAAGAGTGAAGCACTGACTGTCACACCATAAAGGCAACCAGAATAGTGAAATAAGTCTGTTTAGCCAGAAAAACTAGTGAGGGGGGTGAATCCCTGGCTGCCATGGCCCATCTGCAAGTTTTCATGCCTTGCTGCCCATTAATTTCCACTTTGCAATGCCTGCTGTGCTCAGGTGCAACCACCACGAAATCCCACAACTATATTTAACAAGTTACATTTAATGCCCACAAGTAAACATCCAAGATAAGTCACCCATGCCAAATTCCAAGTACCCTCCAAAGTTACAAACCAGGGAGCCAAGAGTCTGTGATGTGTGTTGGTGGGTGACCCCTCAAAGAGACTCAAGACTGTGGGTGCACAGTGCTTTGATACTTTGGTTTCAACAGACTGCTTAACTTCTGCATTTATTCACAAAGAAAAGCAGATACACCGATTGCCACTGACAAAAAGCAGAAAAGAGAAGTTGAGCTTTGAATATTTGCCTTCCCAGCTGTAGAAACTCTCCCATTCATTAAATATTTACCTGAATCTTACAAAACTAGTGTGTGTGTGTGTGTGTGTGTGTCCAAATTAGAAGCACACCAAATGCTTCTTCTGGCATTATTTTATTAAAGACTGACAAACCGTCTTCACAACACACACACACACACATTCCCTCTCCACTGTGCACGGAGAAGACCCAGTGACCCAGTTGTGATAGAAGGCAGTAGTTAAGTATAATAGCCCACGGTGCTGTTACTGTGATATTTGTTGGCTTTATTTCACCTCTTTTGGCCGAAGCTGTGGCGACACTTTCATTAATGATCAGACAGTTAGATTACACCCTGACACCGGAGCAAGTTCTTTTTTTGAGAACCGTCACATGTGTTCCTCACTCCCTGCAGTAACACTTGATTTGAAGGGGCTCACGTAGCGTTTGAATGTTAGATGCTGCTGATTGGCTAACTACTGGAGCATCATATTCAAAGAAACTACGTAGTTTACAGACTTTAAGACTTTAGTTGATAATCTAAGATTCTAGACTAGACTTGCTCTCAGAGCACATGTTATGTGTTTTGTCAGAGTGTACCACCCCCTTTCCCAAAGAGCAAAGACTAGGTCCTTTTTCTTAGAGAAACTATTGATCACCTCTGACTGTGGAAGAAAGAGGTGAGCGAAGGTGAGTTGCAATCAAAGCAGGCAGCCTGATGTTTTCTAAGATGTCCACAGGCCTTACTTACTTTTTCCAAACGCATCTCTTTTCCACAGGGTTTGAAGGCTTTTTTTACTACTTTTTTTTTACTACTTTTCTACTTGAACAGGTGTCTGTGTGTAATTTTTTTTAACACTTAACAGTACAGATGAAATATGAGTGCGACAGAAGACAAGAAGTGACATTTGCCACTTTCAATACGAAGATCCTTGTTTTCTGACGTCCAACAAAATTATTGTCCTCTCTAAATCCTCCTTCCAAAGTGATTTGCCACCACCTAATTTCAAGCGTTGTCGCTGTCCTCTGACATAACTCAACATGAGTTAAGATCTCACTGTACGCTCTGAATGATTTTTATTTTATTGCCATTTGCCGGCGATGGGAGGAACAGACAGTCTCACGTCACCTTCTGGAATTAAGACCCCTCACAGTTTGCCTCATTAATTCTATTCACTTCAAGCTTTTTCTGAAAGTCATGAATATTGAAATGGCAGAATGTCCTCCTGTCAAAAGGCACAGAGCTCATTTGCCCATAATCCAATTTGTGAGATGGCAGAAAATGATGCCCCCAAACTTCAGGGTGTTTTTTGCAATGTATAGAAACATTGAGAAACCAATTGTACGTGCGTGTATTAGTGTGTTCATGTGAGCACGAGTATGTTTTCCCAAACTTCAAAGAGCCTCAGTGCAGCGCAGTGGAGACACATTGATCCATTTCTAATCAAGAGACTCTTGCACCTGTTTAAGAATCCAGAGGGAAGACAAACACTGTTTTCTCCATGCACCAGACTTGAAAGGTTGAGTGGAGCAAAAATAAAGTTGCACGAGGCGAGTATAACAGAGGATGAAATGGAGGGAGCATGGGAAAATAAGCAGGAGTTTTATAGGTGATGGAAGGATAAAATGGATTTTGTCTCCTTTCATATGTGCTTGGGGGATTGATAGGGGGATGAAAGATGAGTTTGGAAGGAGGAGACACCTATAGGGATATCTGCTTTAGATAAGAAGATGGACTTGTCCATCAAAATGTATTTGTCTGATAGGTTTCCAGAGTAATAATATCACAATCAATACTAGCCCAGCACTGCACACTTCACAGAGAATTCTCTGCTGTCCATTTTGGGGGTGTTCTGCGTATGGCTGCATCTATGTTACCGATTCATCTATAGATAGTTTTTACACTTAATTGGCTAGTCTGAGGAATGCTGTTGGGCATTTTTCACTTTTTGAAACATTTTACAGAGCCCGACCATCTTAAAAAAGCTTGTTTTAGCTCACCAACACTCCAAAACCCAAACATATTCAATATATATTCACATTTCCACATTTCAGAAGGTGAAACCAATAACTTTCTTTTTTTTTCAATTGAAATTTTACTCATAAATTATCAGCTGATTATCAAAATTGTCAAGCCGCTCTCTGTCAAAAGACTAATAGATTAATCCACTTAACAGCTCGAAGCACAAGTTCTGTGTCTGTTGTAGCATAAATAACACACGTGCATACTGTATGTTTTGTATGTGAGGCGTTTTCATCATTTGGCAGAGCTAAATCAGGAGTTGGCAGTATTCTAGACTGGTAATTGGCTGAAGCTGTTGTTGGCCAGTAGCGGTAATAGCTGATCTCAGGTCAGTTGGCAAAACTGCAGCATGCTGCTATACTAACAGCGACTTTTATTTATCATCTGTCTGTTTCAATTTTTTTTCCGTCGCGTGTAAAATGCTAGATTTGCTAGACATAAATAATGCAAAAATTGATGAAGTTGCTAATGCAAAAAGCAATAGCAACAAACTCCATGGTGTGTGTGTGCGTGTGTGTGTGTGTGTGTGTTTATGTGAGTGCTTTTTAGGTCTGTGCTGTTGACCTTAATTCATCACATTAGCACCAAATCTCCAGAGGGTCTATGGAGATGTGTTCAAAGTTAGCAACCCCCGGCTAATTGATTTCAACGAATGGCACATTTATACTTCACTTAGTAAATTACACCAACATGCAGGGCTGTTTTTTGTGTGCGTGTGTGTGTATGAGGTGGGGGTGTTTCAATGACAATCTGTACAGTCAGAGTTTTTTAATGAGATCAATGCGTTCTTTCCTGCATCCCCAGATGGTCACGGTAGTAGAAGGTGTGTGTGCCTGCGCATTTGTGTGTGTGATTGTATTTGATGCATGTGTGCGTGGGTGAAAAGGGAAGGAACTGCACAGACTTTGGTCAGATAAATCTTTAATCATCTGCTTGCTCTCATGTTTCATTTAATTGCCCCCCTAAATCCATAAAAGGATGACGACATCATGGTTTAGACACACACAGTGTATGTGGGCTGGTGTATGTGTTCCATAAGTAGCAAGGGACATGTGATTATATTTGTTTTATAGTACATATAAGTCACTCTACGTGTGTTCTTGTACGCATGGTAGCAAGAATGACATCTCTTTTTAACATGCTCTACATTTTTCTGTGTGTGTGTGTGTGTCATGCTTCTGCTTTCTTTTGTGATGTGCATTTATTATACATGTTCTGTATATAAGGCAGACCTGCTTTCACAACATGATCTATTTTTCCCACTGTGTGTATGTATGTATGTATGTATGTATGTGCGTGTGTACATTTTCCAGCATATTCCCGTTCTGTATGTATGTCAGTATTTCAGGGAGAAGTCCTGCTTTCATGACCTGCTCTATTTTGTGGTTCTTTGTTTGTGTGTGTGTTACATCATTTTAGCTCATGCAAATAAAGGGAGGTGGGCTAAACTCCTGGCTGCAGTGAGGCTCTTGTTTGTTTCTCCTACATCTTTAATCTGAGATCAGTGAAATTCCAAAAAAAAAGAATACTATTTCTCTCACCTCTTTACCTTTCTTTCATTTTCCTTCCTTTTAAATCCTTCTGTGTCATCCCACTCTCTCTGGTGCATGCTTTGTCATCAACAGCTGTGCAGGGTGAAGTAAAGCTGTTCATGAGTGGAAGCGCTGTGATTGTGTTGTTTCTTAGAGACACAGATGTCTGAGTGCGTTTGTTTAGGTTTGACTTAAAATGTGTGCCTATGCACGGGTTCGGTCTTGTTTTCAGCAGCTCCAGCACTTATACACAGCTACCTAAAATCAATCTAAGATTTGTGCAGCGATAGAAATAGATCCATTGATTGATTAAACTGATAGATGGGGTTGTTTTTCTTCACTCAATAATGACGCAAACTGTGTGTGTGTGATAGAGACAGCACATCTCTCTATCTGCTGCAATTAAAAACAATTTGCTATAGCAGATATGCGAATTATGACAGAGGTTGCATCTTCAGTATTAATTGCACAGATGTCCACACTTGCCACCAGGGAGTGTCTTGATGGAGCTTCAGAAAGTGTGAAGCATTTTAAAGAAGCATGAAATGGCATTTAGAGAACTCTATTAATAGATGCACAGTATATCTGTTTTGAAGAGAAACTTAACTGAGCAGATTTTAGGTTGTCTTTAGACAGGACCATTGACTTTCTGTAAAAACTCCCATCATCACTGCTACTGGAGCATGGTGGTTGATGACTTCTATCTTCTGAGTGTAGTAAGCAGAGGAAGATGTGGTGGGGAGGAATGGAAGAGCAGGACATCTAATGGGCAGTTTTATCTGCTGGTTTGCATCGGACCACAACCAAACCCACAAAATGTTCCCTACCATGAAGTTTGATAGCAGTTTTGAGATGAAATAGTTCTGCATGCTGTTATTTAATTTGTATATCTTAAAAATGTATTATTTTTTAGTTTTGCAGCTACATTCTCTTTTCAGTCTCACTAAGGTCTCAAAGCTAGTTAAATTTACAATAAAAAAGGCTAAAATTGAAAGATTTTGTAAAGTCATGCGCATAAAGCCGAGGGCTATGTCTATGTGTTTGCCTTCCTTGTGAGTGTCCTCATTCCGAGAATCCTACATCCTTTATATCTGTGTGTTTCTGTGTGTGTGACTCTGGTGTGTGTGTCTGTGTGTGTGTCTGTGTGTGTGTGTGTGTGTGTGTGTGTGTGTGTGTGTGTGTGTGTGTGTGTGTGTGTGTGTGTGTGTGTGTGCGCGACTGCTTCCTACTGTTAGTGTCACCATGATGAAGAGACTATAGATTGGGTTGTCAGTTAATGAGTCTCGCTGTGTGTGTGTGTGTGTGTGTGTGTGTGTGTGCCTGCATATGCTTTCGAGGTGTCCTGATGATGAACAGTTTCCAGCCTCCTGTGCGGATGTGTGTATGAGTGTGTGTCTGTATTTGTGTGTGTGTGTGGGGGCACATTAGAGAGTGTGTTCCCAGAGATGGTCATTAGCTGTGAAGGACTGTAAAGCCACCGACCCCACAGTCTGAAATGGAAGAGCCAGACCATTCCCCTTTCACACCACAGACCCCAGACCACTGTGCTAATGGACTAAAGCAGCCATTGATGAGGGAGGGAGAGACACATGGGACAAGAAATGAAAGTGAATACACACACACACACACACACACACCACCTCCTGTTCAGCTCCACACTGATCCAGGAAGACTTTGAACAGTAACACATAGTTTGTGTGTTACTGAGTCATAGTTTTGACTAGTTGTGTATATAACCTTATTACACACAAACACGTGCAATTCTCTTCACAACATGCCTACAAACAGCTTTTTGGTACAACTGTGCTGAAATATTTATGTTGACAAACAGCCTTCATTTTCTCCAGACTGCACAGAGCGATCGGTTATGAACTTCCTCCGTGAGTGATAGTTGTATTTTTGATAATTGAGTGAACGCTGGGTCTTTGCCATTACAACTAAATTAACTGAAGTCCCACAGCTTGTAATGAGCAGAGCGTTCACATGTAGGTAGAACCAGGGGTAATCTAAAACATAGCAACTGATGGAGTACGCTTTGGTGAAAGTTGACCAGGACTCGTGGGGAGCGATCGAAGAACATAATCAGTTTACTCTAAATCAGCCCAACTAACCGAGGAAGCATAGTAATGAGAAAATGATTAGATTTTCTTTTCTGCTGCATGGCTGCTGAAGCTCTTTCCTTCCCCTCGCGCTCTTTCATGCCCATGCCCAGTGGATTTGTTAAACAGTTTGTTTACCTCTGGCTTGGGTTTCTTGGATTCTAATTTTCATTGTAACTCCATTTCAGTTTTGCCCTCGTGTTTATGTCCGCACCTTTTTTCCTGTGTCTGCGCCTTTATTTGGTGTTTTTGTTAAGATGTATTCGAAGACAGATCAGAAGATTTTAACTGTTTAATATAAATTATGGGATGTGGTTTGTAACTAATGGGTCCAGCTTCTTAAATGTGAAGATTTTCAGATGTTCTGTGGTTTCTATCGTTGTCAAAACTCTGGGTTTTGCACTGGTGGTTAGAAAACAACCAGTTTGAGGACCTCTGTGAACATACGATGAGAACTTTGCACTATTTCTCGACATTTTTTTAAACAAAATTATTGCTGCAATACCTGATAAAGAAATAAAATTAGCAGCAACTATTGTTTTGTTTATCTTGGACTTTGTCTACAACCAATGAGAATGCTTTGAGAACTCTTAACTTACCTCGGTATTGCTTGGTTGTATTTGGACACGAATGAATCGCAAGGTGAGAGGCAGAACGATAGAGAGGAAAACACAATTTTAAAGGCTGTTTAATATGTAAAATGACAATTGTAGGTCCAAGTTTCGAGTAAATTGCTTTCATACCACTGCAGGGTTTTGAGTTGAGAAACAGAATTACACAGTTTTCATAAATTCATGTGCACAGGGTGGCGGTGTGAAGGGGAGAGACCCAGTGTGCGTCTGTTTGATGCTGCATTTGTGTGCTCTCAATGTGGGTGCACCTGCTGCTTTGGAAAAAGGATGATGGATCCAAGAGGCGGATGAACACTGTTTCCATGGCCTGACTCAGCTGTGTGTGTGTGTGTGTGTGTGTGTGTGTGTGTGTGTCTGTGTGTGTGTGTCCGTCTGGACTTGAGGCTAAAGGGAATGGGAGCGCAGACGAGCCACAGATCAATTTCCTTTTTATTGTGGCGGAGTGGAAACTTGAGATGCATGGCCCCCTGTGACCCAGATTCATTCCTCCTTTCTCCTTCTGCTCTTCCTCATTGGCACAGTAGCGTAACATCAGAAGGAAGGAGAGAGTGAGACGGAGAGGGAGACATGGGAGAGAGAGAGAGACAGAGAAGCAGGGAGAGAATGGGTGAGGACACGGAGATGAATGGAAGTACAGGGGTTACTGTGAGGACAATTTGAGAATTACACCTGAGCGCAGAGGGTTGCACATCAAAGCATCACTTCAGATGTCCCACACATAAAAAATGCATAAAGAGAGTGAGGGACAGAGTGCACAAATGCAGGCATATGGAAATTTAAGAAAGATGAAATAATTCTTAAGTGAGTGACAATAAGGGAGCAAAAAAAGAAAGAAGCGGGAAGTAGAGAGAAAGTAGAGAAGGATTAATTGAAACCCATAGTAAAGTGAAGGAGACATCACCCAGGAGAAAGCAAACATACACTTATTATGTAATGCTAATTAACATTATAAACAGCCTCTATGTCCTTTGCTTCCCCTTCTGTTGTTTCAAAGAATAGGTTCTGGGCTCACATGTTCCAGGTGGTGATCTAGCGTCACACTCTTTGCACTCTGATTGGCTACTGTCTCTCGCTCTTGTTCAATACTATTCTGACCCTCCCTTCGATGCACTAAAGTGTCCTCAAATCGGAGAGTATATTTTCAAATGACGGCCTGTTCAGCCTGCTGTGAGGCTATACTGGTGTCTGCGTGAACGTCAGAATGAATTACTGTGTATATTGTTTTGTTATTGAAAAGATAAACCAACGCAGCTGAATCAGTTCAGGACTTTTACATTTGCTGGATGTTAATGTGTGTAAATGGGCAAACGGAAAAAAATGGTAGAGGTACTAAATTAATGAAATTATTATGATGGCCTGTGATAAAGACAAACCTATTTTAACAGTAAAACCCAAAATGTAATTGGCATGAGATGGAAAAAAGTGTGCCATGCTAATTGTTAAAAGTAGTACAATATAGTTCCCCACAGAGCTGAACTGAGTAATCGCTGTTAGTTATATAAAGCGTATGTTGTAATTGTATCCTTCTGTATAGCAAAGTGCAGTAAATCTGTTTGGAGATACTCTCCATACTTTGTTTTTGAGAAACGTTAATTGGATTTAGCATGAAACGTGTTAATGCTATTGCCCTCTATTTCATCACTTTTGTAATCATAATATATTTGTGTTTATATCAGCTGGTGAGTCACAGACATTTTCACTGCATACCAGCAACTTTTAGGAGATAGAACCTCAGAAAACTGCCGCTGTAGAAGCTGTGATGTTTGAACTTTCAGGAGTGTACACCGTCACGATACAGCTTCTGCCTACTATAGCTACTGCTGTGTGTTTGCTGTGCTATAGACAGATAAAGATAACAGTGACAAGTTAAAATGCAAACACTGTACCGCATAGTTGCCTGCAGCACTGTAATGCATTTACATCAGACAGGGTTTGAGGTGGACTGCGGCGCAGAGCATTTTGACTGGCATTTCCAAAATTTGAAGACAACTGCCTCGTAGCAGAAGTGCTGGCAGAAACAGTCCAGACGAGTGTGTCCATTTGCCCTGTCCTTACCTTCTGTGGCTGCCATCTGTCTCCCCTTCTTTCACTTCACAATTTACAATTCAATTTATAATTTACATTCATTGTTAATTCTGTGCTTTATGGGTCTGGCAGTTGCGTTTGAAGCCATATTTACCAATGCAATTTACATAATATTAAAAACGAATTCTCTGCACAGACTTCTGGTCTGAAGCTTGGTTTGCTTTGGCCGCGCTTTGGCCTGATTTGGCATGGTTTGGTGTTCTAACACCCAGGCACATCCTGCCAATGCTCGTGCACAGATCTTGAGTCTGTCCAGTTCAACAGGAATTCGCCCCGTCCAAAAAATTGTTGGGAGGTGGGAAGGTTGTCGCATCCAAAAGTGACTTTCTGCCTCCCTCATGTGAACTGCTGCTATGGGAGCCCATCTGTCACATGGAGACGAGGCGCCATTTACACACACACAGACCCGTGCACGTACACACAGTGTCATGCTGAGGTAGGGGAAATTGCTGATTATCCCCTGTGTGAGTGTGAGTGTGTATGCAGTGAAGCAATGCAAGGGCATAACACGCAGCTGAGACTCCAGCTTTGTCTGAATTGAGGAAAAGTAGCGTAGCGACTGTCATCAAACACACACACACAGAATGCATCGAAACACACACCAATTTGCACACCTAAGCAGTATTTTTCTCACAAAGAAAATGGACAGTAAACATGGGCACACAAGCAGGTTTTATCCACACGCTGACACACACACACACACCTCATCCGGTTCTTGCTTTCTTTGTCTGTGTAAATCTGAAGGGTTTGCTGGTGTATGGTCTTACGGTTTGGCTGTAATTGTGTGCTCTTCTTTCAGATTGAGCAGGATTTCACTGAGCCTTCTAGGATTTGTCTTCCTAATCAGTCTCACATATCCCATACATCTTAATATGCCTGCGTGCGCGTGTGTGAACGCGAGAGAGATACGAGAAGACCAAACGCAGTGTGTCAATTAGGATACAGTAAAAATGAGCGTGAGGTGGGGCGAGTGGGTATAATACCGTTACATATATTAATCAGGGAAGTCTATTCCAAGAACCCCTTCACCCCTGTGTCTCTGTTACACACATGCTGACACACACCGCTCCGAACCACCCCTTCAACGCACACACTCACCAAAGCCAGCAGACCATGTAGCCCATTATTAAAAGCCCAGTGACCTCTATCTAAACAGGCCTAAATCTGAATTGTTCTGCTGATGAGAAAACACTCATCCTTCACTATGTGGTTGTCACCTCATTAAATAAGAAGAGGTCCCAATCAGCTCCTCTCTGTCACTTTACGGAGCTCCTTGTTGAATATTGTGTTGTGAAATGTCATGACACTAAATAAAAGAATAGGGATGGAGACTGATTATGAAACCTGAACACTGGATACTTGCTGAAAGCTGAGTACCACTGTGTTTTATTTATTTATTTATTTATTTATCTGTATACCTAACATAAGGTAATTTGAGACTGAACAATACACAACACTTCATTCATAAACAAGCACTCTACGCTTGTGGAAACGTTAATTATGTCAAGACTGTACCCTTAGCAGCAGACAGACAAAGTTAGCAACTAGCTGGTGGTGCGTTTAGCAGCGAAAGAGACAGATATTTCCTTCAGGAGTTTGTGGGGATCAAAACTTGGCTAAAAGGAAAGTGAATAATTATTTACTTTATTAGTCGGGCTGAGGAAAGACTTCAAATTAATACAAATATTACTTGATGTTTGCTCAATGTGTAAATTGCTAAGTGGTTGTTAACAGATTCTTTCATTTTAGAGAAAGTGTTAGTTGCACCCATTTGTGCAGCATGAAATCGCAACTAAAATGCGCAGTAGGAGTACCCATTTCGAGGTGTTTTTATAAAAAATAAAAATTGGTGGTTGATTGGAGGGGAAAATGATGCTGTGGTGGCAACACACACACACACACACACACACGCAAACCTGTCACTGTATATTAACAAGGGTGTCTGGCTCGCCACTGAGTCACCCTCTTCCTCCACACCTTCACATTCTTGCTGTTCACGCTCACCCACCAACCATCTCGACGGAGCTGTCTTCCTTTCCCACACCTCTCAGCTTGTTATGTTCCACCTTGGCAGCACGTTTTCACACATCCCGGTTGTGTTGGGGCTACATGTGGGCACAATTCAGCTCTGCAGGACATGTGTGGCAGTGTCCGTGATGCATCCCCTCCAATATTCTAAAACGGAGGTTTCTCAAAGTTTTTCATTTCAAATCCAGATCCCGGCTGGGTACTTAAAAGTTTGAACATTTTGGAAGATGCACCTCTTGCTGGATGTGAAGAGCGATATCTCTGATCTCTGTATGTGGCTGTGGCTCACAGGCATAGCGGGTCATCCTCCGATGAGAATATCGGTAGTTCGATGTCAAAGTGTCCTTTGGCAAAACACTAAACCCCAAATTGCTCCTCAAGCGCAGCTTCATAGTGTGAATTAAGAGGCTCCTCCATGAATCATAGTCAAAGAGTGAATGTAGTGTTGAATCTAGAAAAACTACCATTTTAAGTGAAGCTACAGTCAGCAGTTGGTTAGCTTAGCTTAGCTTAGCTTAGCTTAGCTTAGCTTAGCTTAAGATGAGAAGCAAGGGGAAACAGCTAGCCTGCTCTCCAAAGACAAAATAATGTCCAAAGCTGACTAATTAACACATTGGCTCGATCTGGGCAATAGAGTAAAGTTGTGATTTTTATGGCGAGTTACATGCTGCAAGTGTTTCTCAGTGAAGGTTGCAGTGACCTCGTGTACAAAAACAAACAAGCATTTGGCATATTTTCAATAACTTCAGTTAGAGAAAATGAGATTGATATTCAGTTAGTAAGCTCACTTCCACAAAGAAAACAAATGAGTGGATCTATCTAAATGTTGAACTACTCCTTTAAAGCCCACTTCACTGTACTTTGGGAACACCTGTCGAAAGGGTGGCGTGTCCTCTTTGCTAAACTTTTTCAGCCTTTTCCTTTGACTTCTGTTCGACACTCAATGATTTTGTTCTCTCTTCTTCCTTTACTTAACCCCTATTCCTTTCTCACACACACACACAAAAACTCTATCTTGTCCACTCCACCACCCCACGTTTCTGCTTATCCTGTCTAACTTTGTCTCTCCTTCAGATGGGACTCCCTCTATGACTGCCCTCCCAATTCTTCCCCTTGTTATCTCCGTTGCTCTGTTTCTCTCTGTCTCCGTCTCTCCCGCTCTCCCTCTTCTTCGTCTGATTTGGTTTTCATTAAGTCTTAATCTTCGTTGGGGCTCCAGCGTGTCACACGGTGCTCATTGTGTAGGATTGATGTGTCGCTCATCTCTTCCCTAGCTGGGCCCTTATCAGCCCAGACAAACCACAGGGCCCCTAATGAAGGCCGCCCTTCTTTCCATGCTAATTCAACACCGGCTACAGTCTATTGGAATTCGACTCATTGTCTGCCTTCCAACTCAATGGAGTACTCGCACCTAAAGAGGTGAAGGTGTGTAAGGTTGTCGTGTGGCTTCACTCATATCGCTAATAAGACATTGTTTTAGATAGAACTCAAGAAAAACTCAATTTCTCAATGTGATGTAATTGAGCTGACACAAATTCAACAGGCTAACACAGAAAATGTCATGGTGTACCCAGAAGGCATCTTCCTATGTCCTTGAGAGGCTCTGGGCCCTATTTAATTGCTCATAACTGTTTTACATAAATAATAAAGAGCATATTATTACTAAAGGTATTTGCTGAAACACTTTTTGATCCGTATATCCAGTTTATCAAGTTAATTATGAAAAATGTAAAACTATTTTACATTTTGTTAAGAGCTACTAGAAATGTTGTATTTCCGTAAACTTGTTCAATATAGAGAAAGACAGAAATAGCATCCTGGCCCGCCCCTGGAAGCCATTTCCCCAATTTCACTTCTAGAAAAAGGTGATGAAATGCATCTCCGAGCACTCATCAGGATTTGATAACATCTGAATCAAAATCTGATGCCTGGCCACTGTCATGCTTGTTGTCATACATGAAGATTTGAAACATTTTTTCAGCGGCTTTAAGAACTTCAAAGTTAGAGCTTATGCACCTGAAGGTAGCGTACAGTCACGTCTCCACTAAGCAGTAAACTATGAACTTAAACTAAGGTTTTGTCAGTGAATCAACAGGTAGAAAGAGAAATGTGCAGCTCTAAGTCACATGAAAGCTTTGAGCAGCCATGGGGATTATGTGAGATATAGAGTGTATAGACAGAGAATGTGGTGGAGTGAAGGACACTGACAGGATCACAGATATCATATCCAGCCTTTGTACACCTAAAATATACAGCTGGGCCTTTTGTGAATATGATTTTTTTTTTTCCAAATACATTCAGTTGAGTGTTTGAATTTACAGCCACATGCAGGGGTAGTTTTCATAAAGAGCAAAATAAATCTTTGAAACTTGTGTGCATCGTGTTATATCAGGACATCGAATTATGTAATGAATCTGCTGAAATTGGTGGACTGAGCTTTGAATCAAACATTTGGCCCACTTAGCCACTCAGTTTGAATTTTGCACTGCTTTTGCTGGATTTGTGAGATAAAGTATGTTTTGAGGGTTAGTCATATTCAGATTTGTTCTAGCTTTGATGAGCGAGATGTGTACTTTATAGAAAACTTAAATTAATGCAAATTATATTTTTCTAGATTATTTTGATTCCGTGCAACAACACTTAGACATAGCTGGACTGTATTACTACTACTGTTATTATTATTGAATACTTTTTCAATAAGTTATCATGTGTAGTGTGAAACCCACAGGTAATTATCACCCAACTCTGCAGTTAAGCATCTTTCAGCTCATTGTTTTGGATTTTCAGTTCACAACTTTCCTCTTTTCAACTCTTTTCAGCATAATTTTCAGCAGCAGATGGGTGGTTTCATTTAAAAACCTCTGCTTTGCACTAAATGATGGACAAACACAGTTAGTTACCAGCTGATGAACATAGTGGAGCATTTTGCAACAAGAGTGAAACACTAATCACTAATCACCTCAGCAGCAGACTGTACTTTGTGCAACCTTAATATGTATTGGTGTTTATTAATCCCACACTTACTTCTTAGTGGTCTTTTAGATTGATCCTGTGTAATAGGTGTGTCTAAAATGGCAGCACAACCACATCTGAGGTGTCTTTCCAGAAGAGCGCAGTCCATGGAACATCAAAGATACTGCGTAGAACACTCAAACGCCCAGGCCTCTTATTGAGGGCCCAAGTTTGAGGAAGACACACCGCCAATTCCCCTTTGGGAATAAGGTTTTGTGAGTTCTGTCTAATTTACACAATGTCACTAATGACTCAACATTGCAGGGTGCAAGGTCTCAGCTCTAGTCTTATGCATCCACTGAAATGACAGTGAATTCAATGAGACTCAAAAGGCTGTGTGAGTCATCTTGCTTTGGACCTATATCAAATGTGCATTAATCTGTCTTTTAAAATTTATATGCACAGCATGGCGCATTACCTGCAGTGTGGCAGGAACGAGGCCCAGCTTAGGCAGCTCAGGCCCCGACAAACAGCTGAACTTTTCAGTGCAATAATAGCAGGCTTTATGATGAGGATTAATGGACATGTGTTGTGTTAATGATGATTGTTAATCTTCACCCCACTGCCCCATCCCCAGCACATACACACCCACACACACACAGATACACACAGGCTTTACATTCAGAGTCTAATCATGGGGTATCAGTCTATAGAGAGTAGATTGCACACACACACTAATCACTGGTGTACATGGGGCCTCTCCTGCTTTCTCGCACTCTGTAATCCTTGGGTGTCAGTCAGTGAATGAGTGTCTGTTCTGGGTTCAGTAATATTCAAACAACTGTTGATTAAAGACACGAGGATGACCTGTAAAATGACGGGAGGAAGAGCTGATCTGCAGCAGTGTGGTGATAATCGTCATGATGAAAAGGCTTTCTTTGTTGCCTCTTCTCCGACAGTGCAGGACGTCTGTGAGAATATTAAAAATAAGTCTTGGTCTGTCTGGGTCGTTGCTCTTTGCACCTCCAGTGCACATAACACCACATCCCCTTACCTGCCCTGCACCTTTTGATGATCCGCTCATCCAGTTAATACATTCTGACCTCTATTATAACGTCTGACACACCACTCAGCAACTTTTTTATCCTTCACCCCCAGGGTGGGTGCCATCTTCATTGCTGTTTCTCTTTCCTCTCTCTTTCTACTGCTGTGCACACGTCTCTTTATCCTCTTGATTATAGTTGTAGATTTATGATGCTTCGTACCACAGATAGGCCTGCAGGCCTCAGCAGAAAGGTTACACATGCATGCTCGGCCCTGTCTATCTGCACTCCCAGGATACTGTGGTGGGATGATGATGGATTTTGAGGCTGGGGTGCGTATGCATGTGTATGTTAACAGCTAAGAGGAGGAGCAAACCAATGGCTCAGTATTCATGTACAAAATATCACACTGTCTACGACACAAGTGGATGAGGTGAATAGATGAAAGTGATTATCTCTCTTATCTATTCCGAGTTCCGGGTTAACAGAGCAGGACAAAACAAAAGCTACAAGTCAATATCAGAGATATGTCCCTAATGGTGAGTCCTATGTGGTGGTTCATCTTTTTTGGGTATAAAAAATACACCCAATCACAATTTGCATCGAACAAAATCAACCAGAATCTTGCAGTCACTTCTCTCTTTTCCTTGTTATTTATTTGCCGCTGGGTTTTAGTGCTGACTCTTCTGAATCAGGCCTCCTCCACCAGGGGATGTGATCACTCAAGAACAGACTGTGCTGAGCATTGCTGAAATTAAAAAAGAAAAAAAAAAACTTCTTTAAAGATAAAATAAGTTTCACCAAGACGCAGCTAATACAAATTTTACCCCTAAGAATGTTGTTTTAAGTGTAGCACCTGCATGGTCCGCAGTGCTGACTCCTGCAGAACCATTGTGTGCTGTGATCAGTCAAGGTCAGAGGGTGAGACCCTCTACCTCTCCTGCATGGCTAAACACCCGGGTCCTCTCTCATTGGCTCATATTTGTCCTCTGTCTGACCAAAATCCAATTATTCTTATCCGTGATGAATGGAGGGAGGACTTTGGGCTTGGGCATCCACTCGGAACTTTTATTCAGTAATTTAATAACTGTATATATGTACATAACACTGAAGTATAATCACCATTAAAACATGGGCTGTGCAAACTATTTGAGTAGTTTATCACGATATATCAATGAATAGGTATGATTTGATCAGAATGGAAAAATAGCTCAGTGAAAACAGAAGTAAGCAATCCTCTGTGTAGATATATTTATCATGCCTTTGAACTCCACTTTATATGACAAAGCTAATACTTCCAAATCAAACCAACTGACCAGATGAGTTTTCTTTTTACTGGAGAAAATTGTCAATTATAATTAAGGTTTGGGTTGTCTTGTATGAGTGCAAAAACAGACCCGAGCTGCTAAAATGCCAACTGGAGAAAGTAGGAGAAAGACAGCAGACAGACAGCAGCCAGACACACACCATTAGACACAGGCGGTGATACAGGCAGAGGTACTCATGGGAAAACCAGGCATGTGGATATCCGTGGAGGCTGCTGATGACACTACAGGGATATGCTGATTGAGCTCTCCCTAAGGAGAGAGAATGAGTCATTGTCTTGAAATTTTATGAAAGAGATAAGGGACGAGAGGAAGCCTTTGAGTGTCAAATGCCAGCATGCTTTTGTGTGGCTTGCTATTGAGCCAAATTTCCACAACACAGCAAGAGAGAGGGAGAGGGAAAAAGTAGAAGTGTCTTGAAGAAGAAGAATCTTTAAAGCACTTTATTTCACCACTTCCTTCCTCTCTTTTTAGGGTCAAGGCCATTGGCCTTGAAGCCTCAAAGTACTTGAAAGAGAATGACAAAGCAAAATGAAATGGGGGAAAAAAAATATCTTGATTTCATAACATGGACTCTTACAAAAAACAGATGCTGACATGAAGTTACCTTTTTCTGCTTCAAAGTTTGTTGAGATGAAGTCATTTTTAAAGCTGCTTTGGCCTAGAAAGCAGCATCTTGGAAAAATATGCAGTTGCATATCTGGGTATTAAAATCGGTATATAAATTATAAAATACCTTTTGAATGTGATTCCACTTAAAGCAGTAATCTTTTCGATATCTTCACCTCAGTCAACCTGAATGAACTGGTAGGGAAAGCCAACTGTTTGTCAGCGGATGTGTGACACTTGTTCCATCACTGTGGGGTGGCACTTCAGCTGTGTGCATTGCATAGCTTATGTGGAATATTTCTTGGACCTGCTTTTGTCAGTGGAGTGTGGAATATACTTTATTAACATGGCTCCCACAAACCTTTGACCAATAAGTAAAATTCATGGGATACTAGCAGGAAAATCAGATTTTATAGTCTAATGTGTTCAGTTTTGACCAAACGCAGTAGTAACCATTTAGCTTAAACATAAAACTCAGCAGGAACACGTCTGAGCTTTTCATACATACCACGTACGAGCAAGTGAGTCACTAATCGGCTTCAAGTGGAACAAAGGCTAGACTTCATCTTTACATTAAACTTACTGGAAACCTTTCCAAGAAAACTGTACTGTGATTTTCATCTGTACATCTTTTTTCTTCTGTACTCAAGTGTGTTCAAAGAAATTGTTCTTCACTGTGACCATCTGCTTAAAGAGCACCTTCAGGTCCCGTGTTTCTTCTGAATGTGGCATTTGTGTTTGCCGAACACTATATATGAATGTTGTTGGAATATTTAAGTGTAGGTGCTATTCAGGTACATACAGTGAATACAATATATTAAGTATTATTCTCTCTACTTCAGGGGAAGCTATTTCATCCCAGTGGTAGAGTATGTTTTTTCTGGTTCCTTAAAGACCATTTTACACACTCTGAAGAGTAAATTATTGCTTTAACAACATTATATAGGTGGCAATAAAACAATTATGTTATCTAAATGGAATTATAAAGTTTTACTGTTTAAACTCAACAGTTATCCACACTGATTTCTCCAGGCTTTATTCACGACGGCAGGAACTGCAAGAAAAGGCAAGAATAAGCTGCAAAATACACCAATACAAAAGTTAATTCTGTAAATACCGCACAAATGATTAGTGAACTGATTCGTTTAGAAAGAGAAAGTAGTCAATAACTGTTTTGATGACAGCTTAATGCTTCAAGATGAGTACAATTACCGACCATTTTCTGAACATAGCTTCGTCTAATTGAGGATTTAGTTTCTACCTCCTATATGCATCGGTTTTTGGTTGCTTGTCAACCAAAATAGGCCAACTGAATCACTGTGGACTCACTTTGGACTATTATTTTTTAATGGCTACATTAAGCAGCAATGCATTTTCATTTCGTTGAACACTGTAACTGCTGCAGAGTTGTGATAAGCCATTGCACTGCTGAGCCAACTGCAGTGAATGCGGCTATACGTGTGGTAATTTGGCCGTCACATGACATGTTGCTGCTATCGAGGTTTTGATCGATCTTATTATCATAGAGATTGCTATAGTTTGAAAAGTCCATCCCTCACATCTATATCCATTTGCACATATAATGCATGTGATGACCATAGTATAAATGAATGCAAAGGTCACAAGCACCACTCAAATTCAAGGTAATGTATATCCATCATACCTATGACGATGTCGATCCAGCTCAGTGACTGTGTTGATATGATACATTGTAATGAATTTAAAAAATCCATCTACACAGAAAGAGAACAGCTACATTTTTATTATTTACTACCTATTGGCCAGTCATGTCCTCATCTTCTCTTACATTAAATATGCAAATGTGTTACATGTGCTTGCATCAGACTCACCTGAATTTCATGGCTTTGCAAGTCTGAAATGTGACCCAGGTGCAGCTGAAACACACGTGATCTCGCTGAGGTGGGGAGAGACAGTGGGGCGCTAAATCTCAGGGCGCTCATCCATGGCAACAACACCGCAGGAGCTGCGTGTGCCACCATCACGCAGCTAGAATCAGTAGTAACAGCTCTTTCTGGTGGGGTTCGCATCTGCTGTATGGAAAATTTGAAGTCAGCGTTGTAGAACGTTATCTTCAAAATATCACTGGAAATGTGATCGTTTATTCAGAGCACGAGCAAACTGTAGCATAAAGCTGATAGTTTTAACCCAGATTCCCCCGGTAGTGTCAGCAAAATTAAAACGAAACTTTTCCTGTGTATCACGTTGAACAGAAGCCTTTAACACTGCTTTACAACACACTGATAATCCTCTCTTTCCCTCCATCTCATTTTGAGTGTACCGACCAAATGACCTCTGTTGAGAATATTGATTTGAATGGGAATGCCTGTTCGAGCCTTTCTAAATCTGTGGGCTCACCATCCGTGGAAGAAAATAACACGCTGTTCTGTCACTCGCTGTGAAAATGTCATTACACCAGCTGTCTCAGGCCCAATGCCCACCACAGCCACTCAGCTGGCTGCTCAAACCCACAGAAACACACTCCAGCACTCGCGCACACACACACACACAGAATGACACAGAGCTGCATTGTGGGAGGATAACATCTTGTGCTTATATTCCTACCATCTACAGTAAGTGGAGGCCTAATGATAAATAATGTGTAATAATGTAATGATGTGTATTTAGGATTCAGTTTTGGTTGGGGAACTCAACATCTGCTGCTTCTAGATAGAGATGTCTGGTCCATATAAACTACCACATCTGCTTGATATGACTAATGGATTAGATTAAGCCGGGATGATATGCATGTACTGCATGTATGTGAGTGTGTCGGGGTGGGGTGGGGTGGGGTGGAGTAGACAGAGAGATTGTGTTTGTGAGCATTTGATTTCCCCCAAGAGTGTGTATGCGTGAGTCTGAATGCATGCATGTACAATAAATCTGCATTAATTAGATGTGAGAAAAAAATTCAGCGCCCAAAGTTTGGCAGAGAAAATGTAGCTAAAGTGATTCAGTGCATCTTTTTCTTGTTATTCTTCTGACACCTTCCTCTCAAGCTTTTCATGAGAGGTGTTTTGCTTGACTAACAAAGTTTTAAAGAGACTCAATATAAAGAAGATGTTACTATATACTAAGTGGTTGTAAAATTGCAATCGGTCCAATTCAGCCTGAAAGATCAAAAAGTGCTCTCTTTAAATCCCGGGACAGGATAATCAAAAGAAGCATTCCATCATTTTAGGTAATGTAGGTGTTTCCCCTCTGACCTGCGTCAAATGAGAAGATCAATATTTAATTTAATCTGTGTGCTCTAGAAGGAACTGGACATGTGTAGCCTAATGGACACACAAATTAAAAGAAATACAGTGTCAAAACTATCTTGTAAGAACACAAACAAGCATATTTTTTTAGCAAAAATGTTTTTCTTGAATTCACCAACGTGTTTAAAGTAAAACCAAACATAGAGTCCATCTACTACCCCTCAGGGCTGGATTGGTCTCCTGATGGTTGATGTTAAAAGTGCGGTCCAGATTTCAGATCAGTTTTCACTTAACTTCAGTCACATCATGGGCTGCTGCACAGCGGAGTGTAACAGAAAACTGCGGAGAAAAATGGAGTAAATGTGAGCATAATGGACCATGAACAAGACTTAAACTCACATTGTGAGTAGGAGTAGGATATATCCAGCCCAACTTCACCAGGAAACAACCACACTTGGAATTTTTTTTAAAGGTGTATCAGAATTGGGATCACAGTCACTGTTGGGATGATTAAAGCATTTTCCTCCTCATATAAAGTGTGTGCATATGCCCGTGCTCATCTGGTGTGAGAGCCTGAGCACAGAAATGAGAGAGAGGAGAGCTGCATTTTCCAGATTTAGTCTTTTTTTTTTTTTTTTCTTTTCAGATTTCTACCTCCTACACCAATAAACAGACATACTTATTTTAACCCAACCATGTTTTCCCATACCTAACCAAGTAGTTTTGATCCCTAAATCTAACAAAAGTGTGACAATTTCACAAGGATAACCACATGATTATTATTGTTACCATGACAACAATGGTCTTGTATGCCTGCCACTTTGGAAACTTGTCACTTGAGCGCTCCAGGGTCACGGTTGGGTCAGTGGGTCACGCTCAGGCCGAATTGTAACCCAAAGTCGGAAAGACCCGTTTCTGTCTTTGGAGCACAGTTTAGCGGTCTGATTGTTTTGGGAACTCTAGATAGGGAGTGACGCTCCGTTGTCAGGGTAACCAAGGTCGATGGCGATAGCTGTGCCGTGCTTCAGACATCGCAAGATAGGCTGTCTCCTGTTTGAGAAACATGCTGACGGTGACCTGGAGATTAATACGACGTCTGGGGTAACGTGAGTGGTCATGGTGCCTTGTTTAGATGTCAGAGAGCCAATAGATGATTAACACATACTTGTGGTACATGAAGAATTACCATGTTTGGGCATGGATTAACGGGGCGCGGGGAGTCCTTCAGAACCGAGGTGGCATCAGGCAGTGCTTTTACTGTTTTGCTGCTGTCTCCGTTCTCCTCAGCTGAGCTTCAATAAACATTGCTGTGTAAGATATCAAGGTCTCCAGCGAGCTTTTCCTCTGAGTCTGAGCTACCCACATCTGAGGATTTCCTTCTCTCTCACCAACGGTCATACGCATTTTGTTTTGCCATTTTGACAACGTGTTAGTACATCCATATCTGGTCTGCTGAACCTCAAGCTTCCTTTTATGTCTTTTTTTGTCTTGAGGAAAAGATTCCTCAGGCGACTGAGAAACGACAGCATCTACAGTCCTCACAAGCCGAGGGCCAGAACGGCGATCAAGGCTTTATGCATGACAGCCTTTGTTAGCCACTGTTACAGTAGGTGTGTGTGTGTGTGTGTGTGTGTGTGTAAAGGGATGCCCTGGAGTTGTCACATGCTGTGGGCGTATCTGCTCTCAACCTCTTTCTCTTTCATCGCTCTTCTCCTTGTCGTTGCTTGTACTGTTTTCTCTGTCACTTCCTGCCATTTGATCAGTGTTGTGTGATCTGAGAAACATCAGAGATCAGTATTTTAAAGAATAATTCCGGTTTATTACAACTTGTCTTATTTTCATAGTATCATCCATCATCATAGTGTTTGCGTGACGAGAAAAGTGAGCATTCAGGCAATCATGCAGGTTTTGAACAAACCCACGAATTAACCAAACGTATTTGTTGGGATGTCTCTTCCTATACTGATCCACGTGCTCTCGTTTCCCCAAATTTTAAGATCTGTAACCTTACAGTGAGAAAGTTAACATAAGGTTATAGATTGACGAGGCACTAAAATGCTTAAAAAGTAGGAATATGCATCTGAATTCTAATGCATTGTTGGTTTCCTATAATGGAATGCATTTGTACGTTGTCTGTTTTCATAGTAACTTAGAATTCATGCCCCTGAGGACGCCTCTCTGGCAGGAATAATGATGATGTTAAGAAATATCTGCATTTATGAAATCTGAATAAGTGCAGCAATGCAGCTGCTTGCTGTGGCTAATGGGTTGCAAGAGATGTTGAGAAATGCAGGTCACAGTGTCACCCCTCCCTTCACACAGAATCTTCTCCTCTCTCTTGCCCCAATTACCCAAGTGTGGTCTGCCATAATGACTTATCACCAAGCCTGTAGAGAGGAAGGGTGCACGGAGGAGAGGGGGGAGTGACAGAGAGCGAGAGGATGAGAGGGTGATGGGGTGTAAATGATCTCTATCTAACTGCTGTGTTGCTTGTTCCCCATCCCACCTCTCACCCACTTTCTTCTTCACCCTATATGCTTGTAGACTCAGCGGGGGGTTACGTGCGCTGCTTAAGGCTCGTGTTTGCTCTTTGAAATGTAACGCATCGGTATTAGTTGAATCGCAGGAGCTGCCATCGCTTCCACAGATCCGAAGTGAAGGCTCTCCTCATGCCCCTTGTGCGATTGGGTGCACATCAGACCTCACCCCATTTCCCTCATCTTCATCCACCTCGTTCTACTTCTCCTCTCGCCCCTATTGTTTCTGATTTGTTTCCTCTCCACTTATTTCACCTACTTTGTATTCATCTGTCAAAATGTGAAAACCATGTCTGAATATTACACTTTAGAATGGTGTCAGTGACGGTATTCAACATGCTCCTTTCTAATGGAAGCAACAGAAATTACTTTTTAATCATTGTGTAAGTGTTTAATTGGCTGGGCAAAAGCAGGTCATCAGTCTGTTGAATGAAGCCATTGGTGGGTAAATAACATGTCACTATTACATATGCTTCAAGCCCACACACACACACACACACTCACACTCACACACTCACATACCTTCAGGCCATACTGTAACTCTTTCTCTCCTGTGGATTACTGCCATTTGTTGGCTAAGTGTTCCTTTGTTCAGCAGCAATTAATTATGAAAAGGGATCAATTGAATTGGTTGGGTCTACAGTGCAGGCTAAATGAAGGCATACCTATAATTGTTATGACTGACCAAAAGCTCTGCATGGAAAGTGTCCTTTTACTGATTTTGTCCAACTGAGCATTGTCCTACATTTATTAAAATGGCCAAAATTAGGATATTTATATACATATATTTAAAAAATTATATATTTTTTTTAAATTCAAAGTTAAGGGTTTTTATATTTTGTGTCTTTTGTACAACTTAAGAGTGATTCGCACAAAAAAGATCTCTCAAAGCTGATGCAAAATCGATCCTGACTTTCAGATCGTAGTGTTGGTCAAGCCTCATAAAATGATGGTTTCTACACTTCCTATTAAGCAATTCTATAGCATCTCTTCGTTAGATCCTCCCTGACAACATTACGCAACCCCAGCTTGTACTGCAGGCCCTGCAGGTACTGCAGGCCTTATTCTTTTTTATACTTCAGAAAGCTCCCTCCAGTGCCCCAGAAGACATTGTGCAACTGACTTCACAGACTGAGCGGTCCTTGTAACTTATAAGCTGATTTTGATGCGTTTTCCCTTAAGATGCAGATGCACTTCAGATTGTGCAGTTTATTAAAGAAACTCATAGCTACATCTGTAAATATTCTACGGTGGAGCCACAGACATAGTAGGCATTTTAAAACGTGGCGCTTTAGGCTGCTATTTGAGGACCACAAGTACATTAGATTACCCACTTTAAAGGGTATCAAGCGCTTTACTTTGACCCGCTGAAATCGCACACAATGAATTACAGTTGATTTGTGTCTGCACCAAGACTGCGCTTTAAAATAAGGACACTAAAAGCTATTCAATTAAAGATGCACTTTATATATAGATTCTACATAGTTTTATTGTTCTGACATACATTATAGCTTTAGAGGTAACTTTTAATGGCTGTACAGTAGTCCATTTTTTCATCTGACTGTGAGGTTGTTATATTAGTAGCATTATAGTGCAGATACATAATTTCATTGGCTCGTGAAGTGGCGTAGTTTGCAAAGCCAGCTTCTACCTTTCCACTGGCAGTCTGCGACCATTTGGGGAGTAATATCAGTGTGTTTATAGATGTGACAAGAGTGCTCCTGGTCGCTTAATAGCAGCACTTATTGGGTGTCTGCACATTACCACCTTGGAAGAATAGCTCTTTAGAAACGCGTTAAAAAGACCTGTCACTCTGAGACGGAGGTGGACAAGACGGAGCTGGACGAGACGTTGCGGTAATAATGATGAACGATGCACCTAAACTGGCCTTTCAGTCTCTATTATTGCACACACCCAACAGTGTCTGGATATTTCAACATGAGAAAGTCACTTGGCCCATGCTATCTGATGTGATGACATTCAGTGTCAGTCTGCGCTCATCCATGCGTGGATTCGTATTTGTTCAGCGGCTGCATTAAAATATCAGCATATTTTTCTCCCGTTGTGTGGCCGTGAAGAAGATGCTTTTGTCATCGTCCAGACATTCAAACAAAAGTGTTTGTTGGGTGGGAAGGGCCGCGCAACAAATCCCTTGCCTCCCATTTTGCCTCTGATGCCTAAAAGCCTTGAAACTCAGGTGTCTCTGCTTTTTTTTGCTCTGTTCCTCAGTACGCAGTAGGTTAGAAAAACAATCCAGTAGCAGTGTATTCTGCTAAATCTTTCATGTATGGATATATTATTTACAGAAACTAATGGGCAAATTGTGTTTCCTTTTAATGTGAAGGTTATCATTGAATGATTTGTGCATTTATTTGTAATATCTGTAATATCAGAGCCCGTATTAAAGAATATTTTCACAACTGGATCTCAAATGCAATATGATTTTTATACCCATTTTTGCCATCACCATTATTATCAGTGTTAAAGCACTGTAAGGTTAGGTTATGGTGATGGACAATTTTACTTTTCCTCTTTCTTTTATATCCAGTTAATAAGACAGGATAAATAACTTATTCAGTTCCGATTCAGTAGTCCTACATCTCTTAGCATCCTGTCTCTAATCCCATCCCTGATTTTCATGTATCATATCACCTACTTACCAGCACCTCTAAAGCTCATCAAATAACATGTAATCTTTTTCTTAAATGTGCACAAAATGAAGTGTGTAATGAGAAAATGACACTTTTTGGTATTTCTTGACTGGGTGCAGTCATTCAGTGTGCTTACACATCAGAAAGCCTCACCTCTTAAAAAAACACTCCACGTAGTAACTGTGCAGGTTGTACATTACAGTACTACCATCCCGGAGGGTTTGCTCAACAAATCTGCTGGAGTCATGCTGTACTGTATGTGCATGTCACTTTTGACAGCAAAACCTCTAAACCGTCTTCTCTCGTGTGCAGATGAGGTCCATCATGCACCACACCACAGCAAGGCAGGGGAAGTCAGTGAAAATTAGCCCTGCTAAGCAACAGTCGTGGCTCCTATAATTTACCCCTGACACCTCAACCTTGCAGAGTTCTGATTGTCGGGGTCTTTTCTGCTTGAGTGGGAGTTCACTGAATCATCATTCCTTTTTCCATCCACACACACACCTCAACCTGATCCACTTTTCTGGTTACAGTGTTGACTCATGGCTTTCCTTGCTTGATGGTGTTTTCAGGCGCACTATTTCAAGCTGAATTTTGAATCTTCCAGGCTTTTCGAGCTGAATTTTGAGATCCTCAGCCCACCTTGTTCACAAGCTACATTTTCTTCACTATGTGTTCTTCTTCCTCCTCCACCTACAATGCTTTATAACTTCGTCCCCCAAGGAACCCACTACTGGATGGGTAAAAATTAGCTGGATTTTATAACGTGTTATTTGTGAATAACTGGTGGCTTTTCCCAGGCCTTACAAGACATGGATCTCTAAACAGCGCAAGAGCAGCTGAAGTGGTGGGCAGTCCTGCTGGTCAATGGGCAGCCCACAATGACTCTGGCACACAGGACGGAGAAGGGCTTCTTTCTTTCTCTCTTCCCTGAATGTCTTTCTTGCTTTCTCATTATATTCTGTCTCTCTCTACTTTTTGCTCCTCTTTCCTCCTCCTCCTCCTCCTCCTTCCTCCTTTTTAACTGAGAATGAAGGCTTATGAAGGCAATGACCCCAATACCAGTTCGCCAGGGATTGAAAAGATGAATGGCAGCAAATGGAACACAAAGACCACCCTGCCCTGCCGAAACCACACACTGTAGCTCACAGGACGAACATCCAGACAATACGAGTGCTTACATCTCCATGCACACCTGTGGTCCTCTTTTAAAAGCATGTATGTTTGTTGGTGCCTTTGCTCACTTGTTTCGCTTGTGTGCTTCTGTATGTGGGAGTGCGTTTCTCATAGAAATAGTATGTGTGTGTGTAAAAGGCCATGCCTCCATCCCTTTCATATCCAGCCACAGCATGTATAGTACTCTGTTTTCAAAACCCAGTAGGATTTTTTTTTTTTTTGAAAGACCACAGATCACCACGTGCATGAGTTGAAGATAGTAATAGTAAAAAATAGCAGTATAGGAGTAGTATAGTAGTAATAGTTATGTCATTCAGATAACACGGGAAGCTTTTCTCCATCATATAAATCTTGTTTCAAGGTACTCCTCCTCCTCAAAGGACATTTTTGTGTGGAATATCAAGGCTCAGTGGTCATCAGCAAGCAGCATAACAATGTTAATTACACTGATCTAAAAACTTTCATGTTGTAACTTGTAGATGAACACCAGGAGCCACAGTCCCATACCGGGGCTTCATTCTCACTCCCACTTGCTCACTTAAAGAATGAGTGTGGGTGGTGCTGTGATTCCTGGAAAGATCAGAGGAAAGTACGCTATGCACGTTTTTATAAATGCAGAAAAACATTCAAAACTCAGTTAAGTTACAAAAGACCTGGGAATCGCAGCAAAGAGCACTTGTTGTGACCTTCGTTCTTCGTACTTGGCAGCGTGATTAGAAACAGCTTCTCATTTTTAGTGGTGGGTAAATTTTACAAGCTAAAATAGCTGACAGTTCTGGAAAGAAGCCGTTTGTCAAAGAAACATATTTGGAATTTGTTGTTTGTGGAGTTTAGCTGGTTAAAAACAACTTTAGCACATTAGAAGCAACTTGAAGTGTTATTCGTAATCCACGGTATGTGTGACTGCTGTCTCTTTCATTCAAACATGTACGCATGCACACACACGCACACACACACGCACACACACACACACACACACCACACACACACACACACACCATGAGCTGCTGTAATGAAATCCTTTGCTGTCACAAGGGCTTAGACCTGTTTCAGATGGTTTCCTTTTATATTCCCCTTTAATAAAAACAGGATTACCGTGTCCCAGCCGCAGCATAGAGCTATGATATAGAGGCATGGAACTGACAGATAGTTACATATGGGGCTGATCCCCCTCTGTTGGACAAGCCTCCAGGACAAGAGAAAAGCTCCCAAGTATTGATTTGACCATTCGAGTCAGTCTTCAAAAGGTCCTCCTTCTACCCTCAACTCCTGTTATCTGCCAGTAAAGAATGCCAGCTTTAGGATGAACCACGAAGCTTCAAATGAGTATTTAATGGTCACCTACAGGCAAAACATGACTCTATACAGTGCATTTTGATACTAGCTAAAAGGATAGAGTCCTAAGTGCAATGCAATTTGTGGCTGGAATGGTCTAGTGACAGCTAAGCTGTACCAAGTTGCATAATGGGAACTGTGGGATCCATTTATTTATTTATCTCTTTATTTAAAGCATTCTAAGAAGTAATGTCAGGATATTTAGGCCTCTGCTCCATTAATTAAATATGTTTCCTTTGAGTATTCCATCCCCATTGCAATTCAGTACTGGATATCTAGAGTAGGCCATTCACTTTGTATTAATATTTTTCTATATAAAAAGTAACCATGCTGGTTGCTATTGATGCAGTATATCTTTCAGGAACAGCAGCAACATTTGATAAATGTTAGATATCTTCATGTCGGTTACATAAGGCTTGATGTAACGCCAGCCAATCATAATAGCAACTTAGATTCTGACAGGATGATTGAAGACCTCAACACACATGGGAAACCTGCTATTATTGGAGCATGCAGTGAATCAAAAACCGCATTTCAAACATATTCAGGTTGAATCATTAATATAGACATCCTGCATAATAACTGCATATATGTAAATGTAAATGATTTGTCTCGCACGTAAAAATCACGATCCCTGTAGCCACATTTACATAGACAATTTCCCTTGTCTCATCACAATGGTGAATTAGGGTTGTTTCCGTGCAGATTTGTGTCATGGGCATCATGCTGTGAAAATATTATCCTTTTAGGAAGCAAATTTGGAACAAAACAAGATAGAAATAGTAAGAAAATAACTTTTAGGTTACTCCCCACCCAGTGTCATTTTATGTCCTTACCAATAAACGGCCACGACAGCCTGTATGCATTATTCATCCCCACTATACACAGCAGTTATGAAATTCATTGTAATACCAACTCCAGGTAAATGCATTATTGATGATATTTAATGATGTTGAATTAGCATACGGGAAAGACTTGTGCCATGCCTTGAGCGCTCTCCCTTGCATAACATTGGGATATTTTTGCTAGACGCCCCCTGTGTTGTAATGAGGAATGTGTTTATGCACTTTCATTTCCACTAGAGTAAAGTAAAGTGCCCTTAGGCAGAGACAAAGCACTGAGAGAATGCTCTCTTGAATATGAGGGGACTGTCATTGTGCATGTGTGTGTTTTGTATTAGTTCAAATGTATTGACGTGTGTGTGTTCATGTAAGTTTAGGCGTTTTTTTTAGAATTTCCAGACACTTATTTTCTGAGATATTACACATATTTCATAGTATTAGTGCGTTCCCTTCCCTCTAACATTTATTTATGTATCAAATGTGGTACATGTTGTTGTGTCATTGTTGGTTGTATACTGTGCCAGACCTTTTGTCTGTTCTTTATTATTATGTTTTTATTGTTTTTTCCTTGCTGTAGCCTATTAATACTTGGTGCTACGGTACAATGGATATGTGCTTTTGTTTGTGTGGAGGACGTCGCACTTTTATTTTTCATTCCTGGGCATGCATGCAAGCTTGTAAACATTTCTAAACCTGACTTTTGTTCTTGACGGATACTGGCACATTTACAGTTTCCATCATTTATTTTTGATACAGTGGTTTTTATTCCCGACCTTGGCACAGCTATTCTTGCCCCCCAAGTCTTACATGTTTTCCTGTTATTAGCTGTAATCTTGCCAGAGGAATCAGAGGATGAGAGATCAGAGCCATCTTCTTGTTTGCTTCTCCTCCCTCCGCTCATCTTTTGTTCTCCGTTCAGGGCTTCGTAGAGGAGGAAGGTAGACATTGAGTTGTACAGTAAAAATGTGACAGAAGGGAAATGAGGAGACGTTATCACCCACTGATCTTGATACAGTACAAATTGGTTTTGCTAGGATACCTGCAATATACCACCTGTCTCTCTCCCTGTTCTCCCTCAACCCCTCCCCCACCATCCTCTACCTTTTCTATTGTATCTCTAATCATCTCTCTTTCCCAATGCATCCGGTTCCCTCTCCTTTCCCCTCGTCCACCCCTTCTCTACGTTTCCCCTCTCCTCTGAGACACCCATAAACAGAGCGCATATATCGCTGTCGCTGTTCATTTCTTCCCCCACCCATAAAGCATGCTGACGGGTCATCCGTTTCCCTGCTAGATAATGTTGTCTTCGTTCATTTCTACCTGCGAGAGAGACGTGTATATTACTGGCTGCGTTTTTTTTTTTTTTTTCCTGTGCTCCTGATTGTTGAAACGATGCCACATTATCAATATAAATGAGGTAAAAGAGACAAGTAGCCCAGGAATTAAGATGGATGAATAGCTAGAACCAAACAAAAGAGGGGTAGAATAAAAAATGTACATGCATCTTAACACACCCTATAAACATTTTGAATCGAGCACAACAGCTTGCACCAAAGTTGAAAAAACGCTAGAAGAAATTTATAGGAGGAAAATGACAAGCACAGCATTTCCAAAGATCTTTTAATCCAGTTTTTGTCTGTGACAAAACATCTCAAATTGAATTTTTTCTACGACAACTCCATTGGTGTCTGCCAAATTCTTTCTTGGTAGCTATTCATTCATTTTCTCCAAATTTGCCTGCAAATTTTTGCTTATTGTATTTCTCTCTTTTTGTAAATGAAGAAAAGATTCAGATCAGATACAGCTTACAGCATTGCTAAGTGCTGCCACAAATTGCGGTGCCTTTTGTTTTCAGTATAAAATCAAACCGGTGCTGACGAGTGGTGAAAGAAAATCAAAACAGAAAAGTTGTGGGACGTAAAACCAACGGTTTAACTAAAAGACGCTTCATAGAGCTGAAGGAACTGAAGTTGGGTGATTATTTTCTCTGGGTTCATTTCTTCGGTTGACCACCTTTAACATCATACGTCATTTCATCTATTTTCGATGGAAGAAATATCTATGCGAGCGGTTTTAATGCAGCCTTTAGAAGTGTTAATGATGTGTGGTCTACCAAGGATATAGCTGGCAGTGTGTGGTGTTTTTTTTCGCTATGAAGTGAAGGCTCTGCCATTGCCACTGGGTATCTTTCTGCAAAAGATGTGAGTGAGAAGCGATTTTAGGTGACTGTAGGTGGACACAAACACATATACGCTGACAGTGATCTCTGCTGACGGGCACCGCAATGCCAAGGCAAGGTCACGGCAGTTCTCTGTCCTGCTGTCAGCCTCCTGGGCATGCCGAGTTCAAAGGCATTTCCGCCTGTCTGTCTGTCTCTTTCGCTGGCTCTCTTTCTACCCCACATCTCACTCATTTTCTCACTTCCTGATACAAATATAACAAAGCTTAGATATTGTGTTAGAAAGATTGTGTTTGATAATTTTGTAGCACTAGATAAGCTGGTGATTAAAGGCTGACTAGCTCTCTTACGACCCGTAGCAGAAATTGACCTAGTGACTAAGCTCTAAATGGCCTGATTTTACCATGCAGCCGACATCAGGCTATTGTAAGTTCTTCAATCTGAGTCTATTCCATGTCCTGCTTTTTAAAAAAGGATGACGATAACGATGACTCCAACAAGTCCTGAGGGACCTAGTGGCCTACTAACGGCTTCCTACGCACACACACATTTAGACGCTTGTGTATCCAAACACACTGAACTGCAAAAAAAAATCACTCTCTTTTACACTAATATATCTCACAGCTGTTCTGACCTTAATCTGGGTTGCTGCTGGCTGCAGTGTGTCGCAACACCATTTTTTGCATACTTAACATGACAAGTGTTTTTGAGGAGAATTTTAGTGTGATGATAAACCAATTAAGCTTTTTTGTAACATGTGAAACAGTGTACATTTCCCTGTGTATGTTTGCATCTGTGTTCGTGGCTTGGTGTGACGTAACATGTAAGCTATACTTGTTCAGAGCCTGAGAAATTCAGTCCTCTAAGTCTCAGTCAGAAATGCAATCAAACTAAGACCCCCAGACATATCCAAAGTGCTGTCAGTGCTGTCTCAAGAACCTTCTAAATATCACATTAAGGGAAATAATAGAGGAATTATCCAATAACGCACCTTGTCACAGGAATGGAAAGAGGATTTGCATTAGACATGTAATCTCTTTACCTCTGAAATAATTGGACTTCCACCTTGAGATCATCCCATCAGAGATGTAGGGAGATTACCATTCACTGTGACATGGATAGGAAGTGAATGAGGGATTGTTAAGAACACTGGGAATCCTCTAACAAGGCACATGAATGGACTGAGATTAGTTTTTGACTACAGAGATCTTTGAGGACATTAACCCTCTACTTTAACTTCAGCTAAAGGAGAACACTACACATTTTTAGGTTTAAAATGATATTCCTTTGAAGAGTTTTCTACATCAGCAAGTGAAATGCATTAAATATTGACTTTTTACTGAGCATTTTATTGGACATACATTGTTTTGTAAAGACCACACATGGATTACAGAAAGAGTTTCTCAAGAGCCCTAGACTTTGATGAAATTTGATCAAGCGCAGGTACAAAGGAGCGCTATGTCTCACTTCTAACTGATCTGAAATTGCCTCTTGATTCCCTCTGTGCCATTGGCAAAAGCAGGTAGAGGCGTCTATGGACATCTTTTTGAAAGGGTGCTTTAAAACTTTATTTACACCTTCATTGCAGTGTGGCTGAGGAGGTTTGAGAAAGGCAATTTTCTAAAAGGCTTTTTGGTCTATTTAATCCTGGTGAAGTGCAATGTAGATGAAATGTATTTTCTATCTGCTCTGGGGTGTTAGATTCAGATTCACAATGAGGCCTGTGTAATTTGAGAAAATTGTCACCATTTCCTCCCTCTTTCGCTGACAGTTCTGTATGCCCAAAATTGTGTCAGCCAGTAGCAAGGACCAGTCTCATCCCTTTATTAATGAAATATTAGTTTATATTTCTGGTTACCGAAGAGCCCCATCTACATCTAAGTGTAGCTAATACTTTGGCACATATTGTTAAGTTGTATGTCTTTGCATTTCTGTCCAGAAAGATCAAATGTCTGTAATCTACAGTTGAATTGTAGTGCCAGTTGTAAATGGGCTTGAAATTGCCTTTCAGATCAGCGACGATCTTTGTAGCCTAGATGGAGAGAGTCATCAGACAGCAGAATGCTGAATATTAAATGGTGAAAGATGGAGAGGAACACACATTGGAGCAAGGGAGGGGAAAGACAAGGTGGAAGCACACACACACACACACACACAGTACAGAGGGAGGAGAAGCTGTTATGGTGGGCTTCCATCCATCCCCTGCCCAGTACTGGCAAGAGGAGAATGCATCACACACTTACATGGGTGCGTGCACACACACACACACACACACACACACACACACACACACACACACAGTCATGCCCTCTAATAACCTTTCTTCTCTGTAAATCTGCTCACACGCAGATTGGACTCCTGAGTCTGGTTCCTGGCTTCACTCACTGTGCAAATTGAAGCCTTCAGGAATCCTATTGTAACTGGCCAAAATGACTTAGACACAAAGTGTGTGTGTGTGTGTGTGTGATGCTTCTTCGTGTGCAATATGTGGTTTGTGTAGGAAAAAGGCATGGGATGCTAACTCTGTTGCCCCAGCGAATTTCCATACTCTGAGCATATGGACGCTTTTACCCCTCGTACTTCATTCCCAACTCTGTGTGAACATCATCACACGGAGATGAGAGTTTTGACTGCTGCTGTGGCAACTACTGTTTCCTGGTTGAGAAAAAAACAAAAAGGAACGTCTTCTGTTACAGGATTAGGTGGAAAACTCATGATCACTGTTTCATTATATCATCAGGTATAATCAGTTTGATGTAAAGTGGCTGGATTTTTTTTTTCCCTGCCCAACACTCAGCCAAGATGTGATGGCCTACTGTGTGATATGATCCAGCCTCGTTCAGTCATGAATATAAGCACAGTTTAGTCTACTGCCAAAGCACTTCTCAGGAATGATTTCTCCGCTGATGAGCTCACACTAATCTCACTCCACGGGCGAAAGCAAAGCACGGAGAACAACCAAGGACAGGACTCTTAACAGTATAGCTATTAAATCACCACAGAGGAAGGGTATTACCGCAGAGTGCAGCAAAACTACTGCTGGAGTGTCCTGGTGTCTGAGCGGGTTAAGGCACATACTGTGTGCTCATTATAACATGGATTTAAATGATAATGAGATCTAACTCGAGGTTTTGGCCACCATTACTGCTGAAAGGAAACTGAAGCTGAAACTGTCTGTGACCACTCAGTGTTTTAAACTCAATTTGAAATAAGATTTGAATTTGATCGAACTTGATCATAAGAAAACAACAGTCCAAAACATATAAAATGCAACAGTTCTTTCTGTTTCCCCTTGATTTGATTGTTCACAAGTTGGAGCAAGCAATATATCAGAATAAAACTTTGCATCCACATCTGTTTTAATAGGCATCTCTTTGGTATCAATGGTTGGGGATAAGTTAGGGATATGATGGCTATAAATGAATAGATATTTAATGAGAAATGTTATTGCACCGTTAAATGTTTTAAAACAAGCATTTTATTTAAGTTTTATAGTTTATCTTTATCTAGCTGTGACCAGGTTCGGCCAACATTCTGTCCAAACCATTAATATCACTGAGGGTGGGCTTAGTAAAAGAGACAGCTCCCTGTATGACACAATACAGCTCAACAGCACCACAAATAATCATACAGTTGAATCAACAGAGGAGGATTTATGAAACTAAAGAAAACTTTGGCTGTGCTAAAAGGCTTTAAGGAAAACAAAAGATTAGAAAAAGTGTTTAAGGGACCTGTTATTGGTCCTTGTCCAGCAGGATTGAGTGGAAAGAACAACCGTTTCTCAGGTTGAGTGATCTGATCTCACTTCGCTTCACCCATGTGGACGGGGACGATTTTCACGAAGGAAAGCTGGATGCATTGCCACTTCAATCAATAAGCCATTAGCAACCAAAGGAGCAGAGGCTGTCAACGTTTGTCCCAAAGCCCTCATCCTCACCCCCGCCCACCAGGTTTTCATTTTGTTAACTCCCTCACCTCTTTTGTAGATGTGTCCCGGACCCAGACAGGTTGAACTTAGCACCAGAGCCTCCTCGGAGCTATGTTCGGGATGTGTCTTCACCGATGCGGTTTTGCAAACATGGCAGTGAGTCGTGAAATGAGATTTCTCTGCTATCATTACCAGGCTGAGAAAGAAAGCCACATCTCACTCTGAGTGAATGCCTCACTGCTCTTTCCCTTTGCCTCTTCTCAGCACAGGCATGTCTAACCATCACTAAGACGGATCGATAGAGCTGAGCTCTGTAAGCTGCCCGCCGCCAATACAGGAAATACTGTATGCTGTAATGAGATGGGGATATTAGGCAGTTAAAGAGGATGGTTTTAGCTAAGCAGTAGTAGGACGTGATTAGCGTAATAAAAAAAAGCTTTGTTTGCATAAGTTTTACAACAAGAGAGCCTTTGATCTCCTTAAGGGGCTTGTAGGCAGAATAAAGGCATGAGAGACTGAATCTCTGCCTCCTGTGAAGATGTTATGTGAGCTGAGGGTTCATGAGATTTCTGCTGATTTGACTGTGTAGTGGTTGAGATATTGAGCGCCATTGTTTCCACACGGTGTGATAGATTCTTTTGTCTTTCAAAAAAAGTGAGTTAAATAAAATCACAGGATTTCTTTGTCCAGTTAAATCAATTCGGAGCATTGCATGCAATCTACGCATTGTTTTCAAAGCACGCTGGGTTTTAACTTTTCTCATTGTTAAGTTCGAGTGCAGAGTGATATGTTGAGGGGGGAACGCTTGCTTGACATCCTGTTGTGAAATGTCATAAATGATTCTGTTGGATCCACACATGAAACAGTAAAAAAAACATTGTTTTTGCTAAGGGTAGAAGTTCTTTTGAAGCCAAATCTCAATCAATCGAACATCACATCAGAGCATCAGCGAGGATCTTTGAACATATCATTCTCACCTTGCTTGTCTTTTTTTTTTTTTTCTGGAGGATGAAAGTGAATCGGGGAAAAAAAAAAATTTGGATAATTTAACAGTGTTCCCCATATACCCATATATTTTGCCAAAGGGCATGCTTTGACATCAAAGGGCCAGCTGTCAGCCTGAAGGGTTTATAGTGATGGCAGATGACTGCGAATTGAATGACTTCCAAGACCTGATCAAAGATTGACATTTGGAGACAGTTTGGCACTTTTCTGACCATCCAAGTTCTAGAAAGTCGTGCAATCTGCTAGTTAGAGAGTATTCGTGCTTTTAAACTGCAGAAACAATGATTTCATTCTTAGAATGAAAACAAGCATTGGCATGGGCATCTACAACTCTCTTTGGTGTTTGACACTCTTCTAATAAAAGCCATATTTTAAGGTCATTGGACCTCCATTTCTCTGTTTGCCTCATTTGCATAGTGGTTAAGAAGAAAAGAACGAAAAAGAAATGTGCTCCTGTTCCATCAAATCCATCCAACCCCTTAAGGTGTATTTGACAGAATTAATACTGTCTTGGCTGTAGAGGTAGGTGTAGCCATTGTGCCAGACGCTTCCTGTTGCTCCTGCAGAATAACAGGCAGTGGTGCCAGGCCAAGCTTTGCCATGCTGTTCCCTCTGACCTGGTAAACTCCCCAGGGCTCCCTGTCTTTTTGCCTGAGGATGATCATCCATGGTGGATCAGTCTTTGTGTAATTAACAGCAGCTTTGGAGCTTTTTGGAGAGGCTGATTCGTTTAGGTTTTATATGAATTTGGCTTTCATGGGTCTAGCAGTGCAAAAACTGCTTTTTGGATGGAGCTAAATGTCGGCGTCATTTGCCATAAACTGTGTCATTTGACTCCAACGAGCTTTAGATTTAGATGCTGGATGTAGCTTGTTTACAAGATTATCAGAGCTCACACCAGACTTTTAATAGTCACGTTTTACATGACTTATGTGTTCAGAATATATTGCGCTTGTTTAGTCTGTGGAAGTGATAATGATTATATTACATTACGTTACTTCACATTCATTTGGCACATGCCTTTGCCCAAAGTAAAATATAATAAATGCATTCAGACTTCACAGGAATAAGAGCTAGATATCGAAGATTCAAAGTGCATCCCTCAAATACAAACTACAGGGTGTACAGTGTAAGTGCTTAGTGTTGTAAACTGTTTACATGGTAACACAATCTTTATTATCTGCAAAGTGGCACTTTAGAGACTTAACAAGTCCTTGTTGAATCCCTATTTCTGTTCTTGCTCCTCTAACATGTAACTGTATATTAACATGAATCATCTGAAATCACTTTAGACACCTGTGCAAAGGTCCTGTGGAGGTAATATTCAGTAATGTGCTCACTTGCATTCAAGGGGCAAGGCAGGAAACTGTCATCAGTGGCAAAATAAGAACCTTTTCCTGGAGGCAGCTACACTGTTGGAGATGGGGCATTACACATTAGCCCAAATTAACCTCATTTTCTTTATTATAACTCTAAGAAACTGAATTAATGACATGTCTACCAAAGAAATGTGCTTTCATCCCTTTGTTGTGTAGCTGAAGAAGTGAACCAGTGGTTCACACACCAGGTACAATAAGGAAGAGTTAGAATGGACTTCAAAGCATATGGAAACTGTGTAATCTTTCATGTTGCTCACCAAATGATGACTGATAAAGTTCACTATGTAAAAGTTTTTCAGTTTGTGATTTTCAAATGACAAAATTTGAATGTATTTCTATACAAAATAATTCATTCATTCAAATTCAAAAATATGCATTTGCTGCATAAACAAGTCAAGTTTTCTTTACTGTTCGAGCAAAGTGTTGCAGGCAAATTACAGTCCACTGAATTAAAGTGAGACAATGCAATGTTTGCTGACATTAGTCAGAATAAGTTACTGGTTGCACCAGATGAAGGATGCATTCAGCTGAATTCAGCAAAAAGCGCTTTTACAAAATTCTCTCAAAAGTAACAAAGTCTCACTTTAATTAGATTTTAATCCTTCGGTTTAAGCCTTCAACAAGTAAATACATTTTCGTAATTAAAAAAAACAAAAAAAGTAAATATTTTGTTCTAACAAATATTTCCTAATTGAAACTTGAAATAGGCATTTGGTGCAACCAAAACAGAAGCATCAGAAGGATTTTTTTTTTTTTAATGGCAGTACCCTCACAACAACATTACCTGTCTGCCCCTCTCTCTACTGTCCTCCCCTCTCTCTCTCTCCAAACTGCCAAGCTCTCAGACTGATCAGACACTGTCAGTGTCAGCAGCTTCCTATGTCACTCTCTGAGGAATATTGTAGCCTCGTCGACAGGAGTTTGACGGGAGTTTAACACAGTAATTTTCAAGGCAGCTTGAATTGAGACAACCCCCCCTCCCTTTGCATCGGCTCAGTGATGATTTAAATCATCATATTTGTGATGGAACCAATCTACTGCATTTTTTTCCCCCCTCTCTTTTGTTGCATGTGTCAAAATGTCAATGTCACACAATATGTCCGCCTCTTTGAATACCACTGACAGCATGGAGGAATTCGCTATGAGCAGGATGGATGGACTGTGCGGCTGATGTTTTCAGGCGATTGGTCCAAATTAGGACTGTATACATACAATCATGTATTGAAATAACATTAACAAACGGATCCATCTCTCTCCTTTATAAATCAATTTTCCACATGAATGTCTGTATCCACAGTGCTAAGTATGTGTTTATCCCTCGAGTGTTTATGGAGGGGTTAGTATGTTTGCCTTCGTCTCTCGGCTTTTGTTTACCGTGCATTCTGTTTGTGCACTGTATGTGCACACATTTCTGCTTCGCCATCGTGGATTCACACTTCTCAGCAGACGTCTCTGCTTCTCAGTTTGGTCCTAGATCGATTTAATTGCAGCAGCATATTTACAGAGCAAAGCAAGCAATCCAAGCAGCTATACCAAAACATCTAAAGCACTTAGCTAGCAGCCAGTATTCCCTCCTAAAACACGCTTATGGTAGCATACAGATGTACACAAAAGGCTGGGAGTATATTTAAAGAGCTACATAAGGAGATACAAGGCATCTTCAGTCATTTAATCTAGGAACAACTCTGTGTCTGGACTGAATCAGAATTATATCAAAATGCTGCTTTTTTCTCAATAGGATGTGATTTGAATTGGCTTTTCTGTTGTGTTTCCTACCTCTTTAGTGGAATCTTCTCACTGTGATTCATACAGTGAGAACAGTCTCATTCAGTCTATATTTTCTCCCTTTTTATTCAAAAGGTGAGCAGAGAGCGAAGGATTATTTATTTATCTCTTTTTTTTAACAGTGCCCAACATTATAGGCTTCTCTGGATAAACTACTCTCCTCTCCAGTTTCAATCAGGATTAATGAGACCATTTGTCTCCCAGCGCTGCAAAAGAACAGAGCTTATCTCTGTGTTTGCCATTAAAGGTGCTTATTGCCCCAAGAACAGCCTACTATCATTTATACCTGTCACACAACTGTTCAAAGTTTTCAGCCTTTTCTTTACATTAGCCACTTCACTTGCTTCCTGCTCATTTTAGATTCAATACGAGAAGGTTTTCAATATTTTATATTACTCAGGACTTCAGAAGAATATATTGGCACTCCCACTAACGATATCTGGAATTGGTGTTCATGTGTGATCAACTCAGTCTCACTCTCAACTTTTCCTTCCCCTTTCGCTCTCATCCTCTCTTCTTCTTCTCTCCTATCTTTTTTCCAAACCCCCACCCATTCCACTGGTTGAGATCAGCACAAAGAAGAGAAAAGCCCCTGCATGGATGGAGAGATTCATTATCTTCTCCTTTTGCCGTGCAAATTGCCCTGTCGCTTTTCACATCTGATCTGTAGATAATTGGATAGTTCCTTATCTAAGGGACCTCCTAACTTTTTCACAAAGAACTTTTGATTTTTTTGCTGTGCTCATCACTACTGTGAAGTCCCACCTTTCTCCTCCTGCTAATCCCTCTCTTGTGCTGGGGTTAAAGCCCCCATAAGCTGTCCCATCCCAAGCTTTCCTTAGCTCCACTAACTCAGGGAGTAAAACTTCCAGGATGAGTCCTGATTTGTTAGATGGTGTGATAAGACAAAACAAAATATGTTTTTTGTTCTGTTTGGGGTTTAGACTCACAGGCTTAGCGGCAGTGTAAAAAAGGGGGGCCCTCCTCAGGATCACAGAATACAGATGCCTTCTTGAGGCGCCGCTTTACACTCGTAACTTCTGCCTCCGGCTTTTGTTTAGCATCGACCATTACTGCCCAGTCGTGGCTTGCCCAGCATTTGAAGCTACATCCCTTACGCCTTGTTTGTGCTTGCCTGCCAAGGAGTTGTTGTGGGCTGTGTGTGTATGTGTGGATGTCTAGTCTAAATGATGGGGAGGAGGCCTTTATAAAGTCCAGGGCCCATGTTAGGGACAGAGAGGGGGACAGCATTAATCTAAGAGTTCAAGCCTATAGTTGTCACCCTGGAAGGGGTGAGGGAGGCTCAGACACTGACTTAAAGGCCTTTAGTCCGAACAATGGCTGCCCTGTGTTTTGGAGTTCACAGTTCAACCCTCCACATCCTTTTCTTTCACTCAACTCGCTTTGCTCCAATGTTTTTCTCACCAAGTGTCCACTTTCAGCTCTTTACCTTGTCTCCTTTTTTCCTCACGTTCACCTCTTGCCTTGCATACAGCAACAGAATGAGTTCTGGTTATCTTGTGTTTTCTCTGGTAGAGAGGCGAGTTGTAAAAAGACAGTGAGACAAAAGGTACTTTCACACCATGCAGACTTTTCTTTGTTTGTAGCAGCTGTTGATGCGTTGATGACATGTTTTGATAAGCTGCCCCAAAATGCTGTCAAATCAGCTCTGAGAATTTGACAACTCAAGATGTAACATTGCCGAACAGATGAGTGCGACGATAATTGCTCAAACACACAGTTAGGACCAAATTTAGAGCATCCCAGTGTTTACCAAAAGATCCATTTTTGTTTAATGAATTTTTAATTTGTGAAAATGAAAAAAACAACAACTGTAGGTTCAGCTGTAGGAAAATCCACAAAATGTTCTTTTAGACACATGTAGGTAGGTGTGTAGAACCCATACATTAAAATATGAACAAAGGAATCCTGTTTAGTGCATATGGACTTCCCAAAGACAGGTGGTGCGGCACCGGATTACTATTTATAGGCTCCTAGCAGGTGTACCTAATAGCAAGAGGGAATAGACCACATGACTTCTTACTGGCTAGCAGCAATCACACAAAATTGTTCTGCGGTCCTGTGAAATAAAGATTAAAAAGCAAGCGCTGTTTGGATGGACGTTTTTGTAATTCCTAGGAACTAAAGACACAAAAATAGCCGTTGTCAGATGGGCTGAAACAAGCAGCATAAATAAGCTGCAACATTCACACAAGAAGTCATTTGAACAGATAAGTCAGGTTTACTTATGGCAGGTAATATCTGGCAAATATTTGCACTTAAACATCACAAGAAAATACATTTTAAATGCTGTGTTATGATACATCTTTAAACGTGTAGCGCCAGCTGCACTTCGAACTGTGATTTAAGATTTAAGAGAGTAAAAAGACTGTTTTCAATTGTTACTCATAATGAAATTAAACCATTCATTGGGCTGGTCATGTCAAGCCGCTCATTAATAATTCAACAAGTGCATTTCTACTTCCATTTGTCACATAATTTCGTTATCGACAAAGAGATTTTCCACTTCAAGAGAGCATAAACGCGTCAGGGTAGAGGCAATTTGATCAAATTTGCTGTTTACATCGAGCCGGTCCAATTTGGTATCATTTGCATGGTGGTACTGTGATGGAAATGCAGCCTGTGAGAGAGAAAAGACAGTTACTGAATGTGTGAGAGTCATAAAAGGAGGGAGAAAGGGAGAGATAACCTCCAGACTGTCAGCAAAGGATTATTCTCCCTTCTGTTAAATCAAAATTCCATTTCTGTTCCGCCTTCACCAGGTTTGGACGCTCCCTCTGGCCCCTGACGCCTCCCAGTAATGCAATTAAGATCCATAAGCTTTTCCCAGGAATAAAGGGGCTGAATGGGGGATTGTTCCATGCTTCACTGAAGTTGGGTTAAATCTGTGTGTGTGTGTGTGTCTGAAGATGGATTGATGGAGGGGTGGAGCAAAAGAAGGTAATAACAGCCCAGTCCCCTCTCCCCTCTAGTCAACCATTTCTCCCAAACAGACATGAAGAAAGGGTTTGAGTTGTATTCGCCCCCTCTAACACACACACACACACACACACACACACACACACACACACACACGTAGATTCATTTCTCTCTCACTGCCACCTCCACTCTCATTGAAATACTATTGTGTTGCCATAGTTTCAGCATGACTTTTTGAACAAAACTTCAACCATTCAAGCTTTTCCCTCTCAGGCAATTTAAAGCCATCATTGCTGCCAGCACAGCAAATTGCTTGTTAGTTTTCTCAACCAAAAACTGCATGAAAGAGGTTGAGCGTGTTGTAACGTCACTTTGTTTGTTGCAGATCAGCTGTGAGTTATTTGCTCGTGTTTTATGGTAAGTTGGGCATCCCACTGCAGTTTATAGATGAGCGATGCAGTGGTAATTGAAAGTAAATGGCGGAGCAACAGGGCCTAATTAGCCACGTTCCCCCAGGTTGAGGAGGAGGTTTGGAGATGGCAGTCATATGCCGGGGCGAACAGCTCGTTTAAGGTTATCCACGCGCCATAACTACGAGAGTTCATGTACAGACAGTGAGACTCAGACGATGTTTAGATTTTTCACATTTTATCACACTTTACCTGATCCTTCAAATAAAGTAATTCATTTGATGCATTTCTGCATTCAAGCCCTGCAGATGTGTTACCATATCTAGTCATCATTGTGCATTCCTCGTTTGTCAGAGATGCTTGTCTTCTTTGCTTGTGTGCATCTGTTATGTAAATGAAAAAAACATTGTATTTCAAGCTTGTAGAAAACTTCTATGAAGAACTAGGCAGATGAAAGTACTTTCAGTGTCTTTTACATAAAACAGGATAACAGGAAGTGGCTGTGAATAGATGCTGTATATGTTACCTAACAGGCTCCCCTGCAGCACACTATATTCCACTCCATTTCACTCCATCTTGGTCCTCGTGCTCAACCTTATACTTTTGGATAGTCAGGGGAAAAAATAATAAAATAAAACAAAGTCAGTAATTTCATGCAGTTAAGGGCTTGGTAAAAATATCTTAAAATACAGCTACACACATATACACAATGTGGTGGAAGAGTTTTGATTAGGGATGCAATTGGATTTTCCCCCCTTCTGTCGTCGTCGGATGCTCTGCCCCAGATTTGTCAATTCGCCAGCATTGTTGGTTGTTTTGTGCGTTCAGCAATGGCGTGGGCAGTGCCTAAGCAGTGTTGTGGTGCGATTGAGAAGATAATTGGCTTTTCACTGGAGCAGTTTTATGCTGATGCAATTGAACCGGTGCACAGCGTAAAGGTTAGGGCGATATTAGGCCCCATACAAATGAGAACAGGACAATACACACTAAGGCAGATGTCAAAGCCAATCTCTTCTTTTAGCCAAACTGGAGAGAATGTGTGTGTGTGGCGCAGAGGTTTGTGCACTCTGCTTAGAGAGTCAGATCTTCTTTTACGTTGAACAAATGAAAAAGTCAGTGGGGTGTTGAGTAAGTTGCAGCCGCACGCATAAGAGACTTCAGTGCACACTTAAAGGCACTTGTATATGCAAAAGGCACAAAAGCTGATAACCTCACAACTGCTTATGTGTGCACACAGACATTATAGCTGAAATAAGTAGCCAATTAATTAAAGAAAATTAATCTACAACAATTTTGATAAGTGACTAATTACTAGAAGTGGTTCATCAGGTTAATATGCTTAATATTAATTGGTTTCAGCTTCCCAAATGTAAGGATTTTGTCAGGAGGAGTTGAGCACCTATATAGCTTTTTGTTAGATAAAGCTCAGTATTGAAGTTTTTCTCAGAATTACAGCTAATGTTCCACTTCTCAGGGGCTAATATGGAAAATATGCACCATTTTGTCCTTTTTGTCACATGATGATAGGTAGTCAAACATATTTGTACTTTACTATGTTACTGGTATTCCATTCCTACATCGTGCGCTAATCACTGAAACATGCCTCTGACAGCCAAGAGCACTTCAGCTGCTGATTAAAGACGTGAGAAATGGCAGCTGTATGAATGGAAATAGAAAATTCCCATTAAGTCAACCTTGGCAAAAAGCATTTAGGAATTTGTGACAGTTTTCAAAACTTTCTGACTCAAAATGATCAAACATTGAACATAATTATAAGTTGCACACTAACACACACTAAATGTGCTATTTGGTTCGTACATTAACACAACACCTATTTCATTAATGCACTATTTCTCCCCTTTTATACTAAATATTCAATAATTCAAACCATTGCCCTCCCTGGTCTCTGCCTCCTGGTCCTTTGTGTGTGATTGTATGTTGCTATGCTCAGCTCTCTGCCACTGAACTATAGTGCTGTGGCCAATCTCTGAGTGCCTTTGGTTGTAGTGAGGGAAATCAACTGTGGCAGAGCTGTAAATTATTCCTCTGGACGGCTAAAGGGTCCGGAGCCCACACTCACTCAATCCCTCTGCTATACCTTTATCAGGGCCCAGTTGGTTCCTATGGGCCCTTTATCCGTCAGGTCTGAAAGGCCCCTGCCAGGCAGTATCAATGACATGGACCACAAAAAGAGGTTGTTTAGTGTGCAGGGGGAGAGAAGATGGACAGAAGGAGAGAGATACAAAGAGAGAGGAAGGGAGGGGAGGGCGAGCAGAGAGATCCTGTAGGGAATATCACAGGGCCATTATGTGTTCAATTAAAGTAAGGATGGAGGATTGTCTGGTCATGGGAGGAAGTCAAGAATCGTTTAGATTTTTATTCAAACAGTGGAATGAAATTGGTTAGCGTTTGTTTTGATCTTGTTTTTTTAAAATATGAATCATATTATATCCCCCAGGATGTCGTCGACCCTGTTTGATGATCTACGTGGGCTGAATTGGGTCAGAGTTGATCATACTATTTCAGAGGAAAATCTTGATGTATAGTATTTGGATGTGAGACTTTAAAGTATAGCCTGTTATCATCACGAGAAGAGGAAATACTTTATGAAGCAAGAGCACAGTCTCTGTTTACAGCTTTGTACAAGAGAAACTGCTGCTTTTTCTTTGTTTATTTATAATTATAAATTGAATACCTTTTGATTTTGTGTGGATGTTTGCATGAATAATTACATTTTTCATGCCTAAAGTCCTTTTCTAAGCAATAGTGCTCTGAAACTCCTCATCTGTTTTAGTATATGAAATATATATATTATAATATATATATATAATTTTCACTCTACAAAAGATCTTAACCACACCTTTAAGAAAATGAAGGGGAGACTTTCCCTTTGCTGGGCTGTCTCTTGGTTTAAGACTGTAGCATTGTAAATGCGATCTTTAAAGCTTTGTTTACATGGTAGACAGGCTTCTCCTGTCTCGTCCCCCTCACCCTCACTCCTTAACCGCTTGAAAGAGGACTTCCTTGCATTCTGATTGCAGGCCTGTCTCTTAGTACGGGCTCTAAAGAATACTAATCAGCAAGACCTCCTCCGTATGCGGACTCTATTCAGCCAAGGATGGCAGAAAATAACAGGAGACATATGATAAATGGTTGTTCCCATATTGCTCTTAGTTATTATTTAGTTAGAGCCGGACTAATTCACAATGCCTGGATGGATATGAGGTGTGTATTATAGCATGTAGGATTAAAGCCTCTTGCAAGCACGTCTTCATTCCAAATAACTTTCATGGTCTTAACTGGGATGCACAGAATTCGAATAAGGTGAATTTGGCATATTTGACTGACAGTTGTTCTCTCTCACCATTGCCTTATACCGTGGGATCATTAGCTTGTACTGCAAACTACAGACTATATTGAGATTGCAACCGAGGCCTTCTGTCAATATCACGACAGGGATGAGAACTGTGATACTGACTTTTACATAGTTCTGTAACAGACTACCCCAACAGTCTAAGAAGGGAGAACTAAAAAGAGGAGGTTGTTGATGAGGACAGGGAAACAGAACTAGAAAGCAAAGAGAAACTGAACGTGTGAATTAATTCAGTGCGGTTACAAACTAAAGCAGAAATTCTCAGCCATCTAAAACAAACTTTAGTTTCTCATTTTTGGTTTTGTTCCCCTTTTGCTTTCCCACAACTCAAACATCAAAGTTGCACAGAAGTAAGTTGCATGGAAGACACGATGCCCTCAGCTTCCCTCGTTCACTGTGTTGTCTCATCACGTGCTAAACCCAAGCTGTTGCTATTTGCCTAATTTGCCTAATCTTTGTGGTTCTTGTGAAACAACGGAAACTTT